>NC_051416.1:571481-571598 GCF_015228065.2 Penaeus monodon
GGAAAGGCATTCAAACTTACTTGTGAGCATAATACGCATACAAAGACAATTAGAAGAAAAAAATTGGGGAAGAAAGGGGGGAAAGAGGGGGGAGAAAAGAGAATAAGGGGGAGGGGG
>NC_051416.1:571724-571956 GCF_015228065.2 Penaeus monodon
GTCTTCACTTTCCCCTCAGCAATTTCCGATCCCCTAAACTCCCGGGATACATCAATTAACCATGATCCCCGAAGGCAAGTATTGACGCTTATGCCCGCACGCTGCCTAGGCCTAAATCCCTCCGCTAATTTGAGTAAGTCTAGACCTATGGCTGAGCGGGGGAGAGGGGGAGGGGGAGGAGGTGCATTATTAGACGGCCTATTGTCAATCAAAGCGTTAATGGCATGTCTAG
>NC_051416.1:571977-572391 GCF_015228065.2 Penaeus monodon
GGCGTGACGTTCCAATTTTCTCTTTTACGTGATTGTGAATACGAATGAAGTGAACAGGAACAGGTATGGACATGAGAAGAAAATGAAAAATAAAGAAAGAAAAAAGAGACCGGCATGTTATTGACACTTAATTCCCTTTTAAACGACGATCAATTATACTCTTCGCCCCCACCCCCCCTCTCTCTACTCATTTTTTCATTTTTCCCCTTTCTCTTCTCCCTCCCCCCTCCCTTCCCTTTCTCCCTCCGCTCCCCCCTCCCTCCTTCCCCTCTTCCCCCCTTCCCCTCTCCCTCTCCCCCTTGCCCCCATTCCCCCCCCCTCTCCCTTTTCCTCCCTCTCTCTCTCTCTCTCTCCCCCTCCCTCCCTCCTCCCTTGCCCATCGAATTCCAACACCCCCCTCCTCCCTTCTACAAG
>NC_051416.1:572423-572714 GCF_015228065.2 Penaeus monodon
TCACGGCACGAACGCCCACGGCACGACGCGCTACGGGCGCCCTCGATTAATTTAGATGAGGGAGAGGGCGGCTCGGTAAGCTTCGGGAGGTCGGCGGTTCTGTTTGGCTTTTCACCTAATTACGAAATATCGCTGGTATGTATTACCATCCATTATTCAGACTAATTATTATCTATTAGAATCTGTGAAGTATCATTAAGGTCATCATATGTTATTCTGCATCACTGATTCTATCGCTTACGGAGTAGCTTTATGTATTTGTGTATTTGTGTGTATGTCTGCGTGTGTTTG
>NC_051416.1:573750-574014 GCF_015228065.2 Penaeus monodon
CCGGCGCCCCGCGAGGCATCCTGCAAGCCTCCTGAAGGATTGCGGGCGGGCGAGCGACCGGGGGGGAGGGGGGGGGGAGTCCTTGGTGCGGCCGTGACCTGTTCCCACGGAGCCTTCCTGGCAGCGCATCCTCGCCGGCGGAAGGCGAAGGTGAAGCCAATCGATGAATCGTTAATCTCACTTGATATGCCGGCCGAACGGGCAAGAAACTGGTCATATTCTTTTCATCCATCTGTGTAGGGAAACTCACTTTCCGTATGAATG
>NC_051416.1:574108-574415 GCF_015228065.2 Penaeus monodon
AGACCATCACACATCACAAAACATTTCTTCTAACATTAAGTCACTCACTGAACAATCCATCACAATCATTCCCTTCTCAAAAGCCGAATCTTGGAGCACGGAAACACAAGACTCTTCTCCTGGAAGGGCCGGCACGCGCAGGCGCACGCGCACCTGGTTCATATCAGCTGCCATGATTCCGGTTCGTCGAAATTCCCCTGACCGGAAATAACTAGTTCTTTTCTCTTTCGCTCCTTTTATCAATAGAGCTTTACCTCTCTCTATCTCCTTTTTCTTCTTTAAAAATATAAATATATAATTATACAAT
>NC_051416.1:574554-574825 GCF_015228065.2 Penaeus monodon
TCATTCATCTCTCTCTTTCTCTATATTATCTGTCTGTCTTCTTATCTTCCTCCTCCTTTATTCCATCTCGGTCTTTTTCTGGTTTCCTTCCTTCCTTTCCCTCATCCTCCAGTGCGTCTCCTTTCTCTCCCTCTTATCCCTCCCTTCTTTTTTATCTCATTCCTTGCCTTTGGCCTGACGAAGGGCCTTCCATAGGATTCCAGAAGGATCCCGGAATGCTTCGTTCGATTTCGTAGGAATTCGTTCAGTGGCAGGATAATAGAGGTAGACG
>NC_051416.1:574889-575258 GCF_015228065.2 Penaeus monodon
CTGATGAAAAACATGTTTTTTTTTCCTTTATCTATTTTTTCATACTGATATTCTCTTTAGTTATCAATAGTTCATCAGTAGTGTTCATTACTTTTATTGAATGAAGGAAAGTAAGATGAAGAAAATAAGTGTTGAGCAAACAGAAAACGCAGAACGGGGAATAGAAAACGAGGATCGCGGAAAAGAAAAAGAACGGGGATAAAAACGAAGAACGGGGATTAGAAAACGAAGATCATAAAAGAAAGAACGTAGAACAAGAAAGAGAAAGAGGGAAAAAACGGGATTGAGAAAACGCAGACCAGGAAAGAAAAAGAAAGGGATATAAAAAACGACCTCAAAAATACTTACAATTAGTTGACAACTGAAAAT
>NC_051416.1:575482-575774 GCF_015228065.2 Penaeus monodon
TATGGATTTATGGTGACATATCAGGAACTGGATCGTCACTATGGTGATGCAAGCGGCCCCATGGTGTTGGTAACGGTACCACTGCTATAAATACCTTTATAACCCCACTTAACATCTTTAAATAGGTCAGTTAAATTAATATCGAGGCTGGCATTGGTAGTGATGGCACTTGATTCCTTCAGTCATGAGGAGAGACAAGGGGAGTGGGGGGGGGAGGGGGATGGTGACCTTTGCTCTCCTGATTGGACATGAGAAAATGTTCTTTTGAATGCAGTTAAAAAATCTGAAGGCG
>NC_051416.1:576475-576574 GCF_015228065.2 Penaeus monodon
CGGCGGAGTGGCTCTCATGGCCTCGTATCGATTTCTGATGGCACATTTCAAGGCCGTTTCTGCTGGAATCGCCCTTAAAAATGCGGCCGTGATGAATTC
>NC_051416.1:576649-576794 GCF_015228065.2 Penaeus monodon
TAATGCCCCTTGCCTTGCTCAAAGCAACTAATAGCAATATATTTTGCTGCTACAATCATTACTGACTTCCTTACCAGTGGTACTGTATAATGATTACAGCATGAAAACATACACAAGCCCAAACGAAATAAATAAAATAATTTGT
>NC_051416.1:576818-577187 GCF_015228065.2 Penaeus monodon
TATTGAACCCCTCCTCTTCCACCACCACTAGCTATAAAGCGAAACTCAGCCTTACGGAGAGATGGCATAAGAGCGAGCCTAAAGACGGTGCCATGGCCAATGCAAGGGTGCCACCTGGAGCTCCACTCTGATCCTAGCGTGACACTGATCGCTCGCTACGTATGGAGAGAGAGTGACTCACGAAGATAAATAAGTAAACATCAAAATCAATATTGACCTCGGACACTGGCTGGTAGGGGGGGGGGGCATGCAAGGACCATATATTTCCAAAGGTATTTTGGGATATTTACTTACATCAACTATGAATGTAGGTCTCTTTACTTGTCATTAGCTCCCATATGGGTCGCATTGGATAGGCATGCTAATGTA
>NC_051416.1:577316-577506 GCF_015228065.2 Penaeus monodon
ACCCACAATCACAAATGCCCACCTACGGCTATAAATAAGACCAGACTCCGATATAAATACAAAAGAGAACAACCACCACCCTAATCCTCCACAAGGCACATTCAGCGTAACACAGACCCTTGCTTACTAACAGCCGGACGAGACTGTAAACACAGACCGAGACGCATACACACAGGTGCTTACACAGATC
>NC_051416.1:577822-577899 GCF_015228065.2 Penaeus monodon
TAAGAATATGATATGGCAAAGAATATAAGGGTGAAATAAGGGGATGGAAGCCACGGGAGAGGAAAGAGGAGTAGGAT
>NC_051416.1:577993-578300 GCF_015228065.2 Penaeus monodon
ACATTCCGTAATCACCTCCAAATATCTGTCCTTGAGAGAAGACTCGCTTCTCCCAGCATCTCTCGAGGAAAATTACACACGCACACTTTTTATCAATTTATTTATTACCTAATTTTTTACCTATTCCTTTATTATGGGTAATCGATAACTTCCACCGGCTTTTCCCTCCGCCTTTTTCTTCTCTTCATCCGCGTAATAATATTCTTAATTTGACGATTATGTAGCAATTAATGTCGTTTCACTGTTCGTAATATCGTTATTAAGAAATGAAAAAAATCACTGTTCTATACAAGAAAATTATGCATTT
>NC_051416.1:578390-578481 GCF_015228065.2 Penaeus monodon
TATATACTAAATGCAGAGGAGACAAAACATTCGAGAGAGGGAAACAAGAAATGAGCTAAAAGGAGAATTCAGAGACAATTTTTTTTTTTTA
>NC_051416.1:578668-578896 GCF_015228065.2 Penaeus monodon
GGATAATAAATGAGGGAAAATGAGGAGGGCGTGTGGCATGAGAGAGGACGTCAGCGGCTGTACTTTCTCCCCTGTCTTTTAAATCCCACGAAGTCCCCGCTGCGTCGCCTTTACATCAGCCAGAATAAAAACCATCGCTTTAATAGCTCTGGCCTCACTAGGGCGGGCTATTTATTACAGCTTGTTCTCACCCCTTATATCAGCTACCCCGACCCTCCACTCCCGCTC
>NC_051416.1:579265-579364 GCF_015228065.2 Penaeus monodon
TTTCGACACGCCTCCCGAACAGCTTCTCACAATTACCCTACTCTTCCCATCCCTTTACAGCCCCAACATCCTGCCCTCCACAGGGCCTCCAATCACTCC
>NC_051416.1:579536-579675 GCF_015228065.2 Penaeus monodon
CCTGTGACACGTGGGCCTCCCCAAGGGGTCGGGGGGCGTGATGACGTGCTGACACCTTGTGGGTAATGATGAGATTGTTGGCAAAGGAAAATAGTGTGGGGGAGGAAGGATGAGGGCACGTCACGAGGATGAATGAGTA
>NC_051416.1:579859-579957 GCF_015228065.2 Penaeus monodon
TCTCCCTCTTCCCCCCTCTCTCGCTCTCCCTCTCTTCCTCTTTCCCTCTTTTCCTCTCCCTCTCTCTTGTGTATGTGCACGCACTCACATGCACAAAG
>NC_051416.1:580082-580504 GCF_015228065.2 Penaeus monodon
ATACGCGTGGCTCGCAGGCTCCCGTCGTCTAGCTAGAGCCAGCTGACCCAAGCACACGTGAACGATTTACCTGTAATCAATGTGTCGCTCGAGACCCGACAGTGTAACACACACGCTATCCAAAATGCTCGCGGACATGTATTGCCATGCGCGAGAAAAAGGGTCTCTGCATGAATCAAGAATGTTGCGGACACGGACAAAAAATAGAAAAAAAAGAAAAGGAACAAAAACACTAAAATCTTATGAGACGACGCAACTGTCCACTGTCTTCGCATAGTATATACACTAAGACGTATATCTACAAAAATGAAAAATATATATGATATGCTCGTGAAATCAATTTTTGTGAATTCAAAAACAATCTTCCCCACAAGACACATTCCGCTGCCTCCGGGGAGAGGAAGAGGGAGAGGGAGAGGGGA
>NC_051416.1:580753-581900 GCF_015228065.2 Penaeus monodon
ATCGCAGACAGAAGGCGAGAGCGCGGGTGATATTACACTGGTATGTCGTCCTGACAAGGAGGAAAATAACAAACACGACAGAGGCTAAAGGATGAAAGTAAATGCAAAGCTAAGACAACTAAAGACAAAGCCTTCTCCCCTCTTTCCGTTATACACCTTTCGTTCTTCTCGTCAATCTGATGTCGTTTCCTTTCTCCCTTCCCTGCGTCTCATTTTCTTTTCTTCTTTCTTACTTGTCTGTTTCCCCATCCCTTCCTTTTACTCATTTTCCACCATCTCCCTTTTCTGTCACGATGCCTCTCCTCTAATGAAAGTCTGGAGAACCTGAAAATGCGCCAAACTCTACGGAAGGAAACTCCCGTTTGCCACTCCCTCCTCCCCCCTCCCCCCGCGGCCGACGGCTCAAAGTTACTCAATGCCGACCGCCATAACTGGGAGCAGCCAGACCAAGTTCGGCTAGCACGCGCCGCTTTAACGTGGAAAGGCGTAGGAGGGCGTGTGTGCGTTGTGTGTGGCGCTGGGGGAGGGGAGTGAGGGGGAGGGATACCGGGAGGAGGCGTTGCTGTGAAAGGGATAGACCTGTAAGATGGGAGAAGAGAGAGATGGGATTGGAGTCAGGGCGTTTGGAGATGAACCTCTTTTCGGAGAGTAGCAGGTCACTAGATGGCGTTGGCACCTACGACCTAAAACATATCCGGTATCTTTCTTGCACCGACATTCGCGCAGTGTCAGCGACGACGTCCGCGGTGACGACGAGCGCGGGTGTCACCGCCGACACTGCTAACACAGGACGGAGCCCCGTGCATTATCACTATTGCAAGATAAAACAATCCCGTGGACAACAACGAATACAGACGCAGGGCGAGAGGGAGAGCAAGAGACAGACAGAGTGGCGCGAAAGCAGATAAAGGTTATTATGAAAGCGTCACAGCTCGCCGCAAATGACGGTGACATCACGCGCCTCTAATGAGCACACGACGACTACACTACTGCCGATTCGTAATGCCGAAAGCTAGCATAAAACCACTGCACGGACTTATAACATTTTGCAGCAACCTAAATAGAACACAATGACTGCGAAAAACAACTTGCAATATTTACTACCCTGGCAGGAGTACCCTGACTGCTTCATCACCTTCTTTCCTAA
>NC_051416.1:581989-582596 GCF_015228065.2 Penaeus monodon
TTTATCAAGTCATACGTCACCTTGGTTGACTGGCGGCGAGAACTTGTAGTACGTCGGCCGCAAGAGCGAGGAGACCGTCAGCGCCGCCATCTTGAGACGCACCTCGGCCGGGTTTCAGCGCCGCCTCTTGGTACGGTTTCCTCCTTGCGCTTTACGAAGCAAGGATGACCGGAGGAAGGAGTGGACCAGGCGAGGCGGGGCTGGGGAGACGTCCCTCGACGTCGGAGCGGTACCACAGCGGGGGCACTATCCTCTGGTCCCTCCCTCCGTCAGCCTGAATAGTAAGCCCGAGTCCAGACGTCAAAACACAGACACAAACACATACGCACACGGAGCGAGTCAGGATGATGAAGTGTTTATACTCGAACGCGCACCCGAGCTCCACTCTCGCTGGCACTGAGGGCGACACACGATTCACTTATCGCTCCCACTTGCCACACGCCGCTCCGGATGTATAAGAATCACCTATGTCCATTGGCCGCTTGTAATCGCATCAGGCGTCAGAGTCAAATATTCAAATCTTTCTCAAGATTATCTTTTACTGCAACGAAGTTGCGAATACGATAAACGGACAGACACCTGAAGATGCTAGTAATATGTACAAGAC
>NC_051416.1:582633-583045 GCF_015228065.2 Penaeus monodon
CGTTAAAACATAGCCACAATGTATTCCAGTCCAGAACAAATGTCAATCACAGACCAGACTGGGCCCTTGGGTCGGCACGCATTTAAATATGCAACGTGCTCAGACAGTTTAATGCAGTTCCGAAATAACAAAGAGGATTACCACGATGCAAAAAGTTTACTGCTCTCTGCATGGAGTGAGATAAAACAACGTCCCTATGCGAGCCAGCTCTTCTCGATAACAGACGACGATATCAAGTGTGCGGATAATAATCACGCGCAATGTAACACAATACGTAAGCGCAGGACACAGTAAACGCACAGAACACTGAAACTTAACACTGTTTAAATCACAATCACAAGGAAATAACAGAACTCTCTTAATAGTCCATGCCAGCAACCCCTCTCGGCCACCTTCTCCAACTCCCCTCCCT
>NC_051416.1:583199-583304 GCF_015228065.2 Penaeus monodon
TCACACCAAACACAACGAGCTATCTGTGGCGGCGAAACACAAAGTTGAAGAGGCCCACAGCGGCTCCCCCGTGACAAGCACCAGCAGGAGGGCGAAGGATACGTG
>NC_051416.1:583546-583845 GCF_015228065.2 Penaeus monodon
TAAACAAGCAGGGCACTATCGGGAGAGTCGAACACAGTCTTCCATGGGCGGAGGGGCAAAGAGGGGGTGGAATGGGGGGGAATAGGTACCAGAGCAGGCCTTGTAAGATGCGGGCGCGCGGGCGTCGGGCATGCAGGCGCAGAGTGGCAGCGACAAGGCGGGACAGTGTTCGCGGAGGTAATGGCGACGCCAAGTACACGCCGGCAATTAGAAGGCACAACCGTCTCTTTGGGCCGACCGCCCCGCCCTCCGACGGCATCCGGTCCCGAAGGAGCCTCGACCCACGACAACCGAAGAGG
>NC_051416.1:583985-584326 GCF_015228065.2 Penaeus monodon
CTACCGACTAGCAAGAATGCGTGAACGACATCGACGACAACGACGGCAGAGACGCCCCTTCCTCCGGTTCCCAGCAGCATCCTAAACCGCGACGCAGAAAATCACAAAGAGCGATAGAGAGAAAACAAGACGGACGCCGATACAAGAATGTAACAACATGAACAAAGAATATAAACAGCAATAAAGACAACCTATAACCAAAGGTAAAAACAACAAGAATCGCCAGTATATTGATTGAAAAAAAATCCATCTCCGAGAGAACCAGCGCCCGCGCAACCGTCGAAAATAGAAACAATAATAAATACAGAACAAATAACTCATAGGTAAGACGGAGAAGGAAA
>NC_051416.1:584643-584744 GCF_015228065.2 Penaeus monodon
CTCCTGATAAGAGCCTCGGCAGGAGTGAACTGGTGCGAAGCAGGGCGCGGAGGAAGTCCTGATAACAGCGGCCCCTCTTATCTCCCGCGGGCGAGAGGCTT
>NC_051416.1:584780-584995 GCF_015228065.2 Penaeus monodon
GTAAGATACGAGGCCAGGTTCGCGCGCTCCGTCATACACACGTACGAACATACCTGCACGCGCACGCTCTTTTCTTTCTCTCTCTTATTTGTCACTCCCTCATTATTCTGCTCACTCTCTTTCCTTCTTTCTCATGTACGAGGCTAGGAGGTTAGAAGGTGGGAATGAGGAGAAGAAAAGGGTGAAGCGAAAGGTGATAAAAGTGGTGACACGGA
>NC_051416.1:585148-585257 GCF_015228065.2 Penaeus monodon
CGAACTGCAGGACAAAAGCAAAGCAGAGACAAGAGGAGACACGAGAGAAAACAGATGAGAAAGCAAGAGCCCGCCCAAAAAAAGAGAAAAGAGAAAAAAAAAACACAGA
>NC_051416.1:585312-585573 GCF_015228065.2 Penaeus monodon
CGATGCAGTCGACGCTCCACTTTAAGATCACCCGCAATGCAGCAGCGGCGGGAGAGGTGGTGGAGAGTAAGTGGATTGTGGAGGCGAGGCTGGAGGGCGGAAGAGGTGGAAGGGATGTGGGGGGGGGTACAGGGTGGATGAGGTGGAGGATGTGGAAGTGGCGCAAGAGGCGATGGTTCACGTGGATTTAATGGTAATTATTCATCAATTCACTGGTGATTATAATATTCATGGTGAGGGCGATGACAGTAAGTGTGTCAT
>NC_051416.1:585617-585825 GCF_015228065.2 Penaeus monodon
AATAATGATATCGATAAAGACATCTAAAAAAAACTTTTTCAAAAAACAAAACAGGAAACTCGCACGGCAGGAAAAACTCCCAACAAAGCTACATCAAACTTGACATGAAAACGAAATGCCATTTTGAAAGCGTACTCACCCGAACTTTAATTATGAGAAATTTACATCGACTTCCATTTCTCATGCGCACAAGAAAGGGGGCGGGGCG
>NC_051416.1:586090-586343 GCF_015228065.2 Penaeus monodon
GAAATCAGACAAACGGAAGAAAAACAGCAAGAGCACCTAAAAAAGCAACAAGAACGCCCGCTCGTCACCTACCAAGGGACCGAGGGGAGGGACGTCGACACCCCCCCCCCCAAGAAAGGAAGGGCGGGGAGAGGAAAGAATAATTATAAAGAATAATGAATGGTCCTCCAGGCTACAAGAATGTCCTTCATGTCAATCATTTTTAATACATATGCACATACACACACATTAGCTTTAATTTCTACTTGTCAAT
>NC_051416.1:586758-586970 GCF_015228065.2 Penaeus monodon
CCCAAGAAGGAAAAAAACAGCCGAGGGAATAACTGATCAGAGGCGAAGCTCGGCCGCACGCCCCTGCTTCCCTCCGCCCGCGTGCATGCTCTCGTGATTGCGGCGCCACGCGCTAGCTCCGGTTCTTATCCGTTTGAAATCCTTTTGTAATGGGCTGGATAAGAGACCTGCTCACTGGCTGCTCTTCATCCGGCATCTCTTTTTATCATCGA
>NC_051416.1:587005-587147 GCF_015228065.2 Penaeus monodon
CTGTTAATTCGTCGTGCTTTCTACAATTTCAAACTTCCTTATTTTTTCGCTCTTTTCCTCATTCACCATCGCAGTTAGCATACTCTTTCATATCTAATACCGAAATACTTAATCAAATACTTAAATAATCAAACATATAAAC
>NC_051416.1:587194-587406 GCF_015228065.2 Penaeus monodon
ACGGAAGAAAAACAAAAACACATGTTCCACTCAATCTAGTCGTTCCCTGACATAACAAAAACAAACAAAATATCATCAAAAAAAATGCAAAATGAAAGCCTTAGCAACAAGCTCTTTTCTGCGTGTGTGTGCGCTAGAGGAGTATATGCAGGTATGTATATAGAGGAACAAGAAAGGCGTGACTTATGACTGTGTACGTGTAGGTATAGGTA
>NC_051416.1:587497-587809 GCF_015228065.2 Penaeus monodon
CTACATATGTAGGCACACGTCATGTCTTTATGAAGCTGCGTGAAAATAGAAGCTCGCTCCTCTAACGGATTCCCTGAACACCCATCATCGCTAAACGAAACAGAGACTAAGTAGCGTGCTGGGGATGTTTGCGCTCTCTGCCTGTACACAGAAATATTCGCAAATAATTATATAAACACACTGTCGCCCAAACCAGTTGCTAACAAAGTTCGAACATTCAGATGGTGTTTGAAGATTCCCTGAGACAAGCAAAAGGCACGAAAATTGACTAGATTTACAACCAAGAAACATTGTGAACCTAAAGAGAAAAAA
>NC_051416.1:588072-588264 GCF_015228065.2 Penaeus monodon
AAAAGGTCTCAAGAGAGAGGAACATGACATGGCTGCCACTACACCATGTTTTATCTTTTTTTATCAATCTATCATCTACTACTCAATTTATTGCTGTATACCGTAAGATCCAACTTTCATATCATGTCTGTCTATCTTGCCTTATCTTACCCTCCCCCTTCCATCCCCACTACTCGACCTCCCCATAAACAA
>NC_051416.1:588372-588488 GCF_015228065.2 Penaeus monodon
TGGATAAATTTGCATTCCACCCTCTTGTGCCGCCGGTATGCTAATGAGCAGGTAGAGACAAGTTCTTTACTAAGTTTCTTACTATTTCGTCACTCGGAGAATAAGGCTTGAGGTGG
>NC_051416.1:588526-588682 GCF_015228065.2 Penaeus monodon
TGTCCCCAAGGAATCTCACATCCATATGCCAGAGACAGCGAAGGAGAGAGAAAAGGGTTAGGCAGTGAGAGTGAAAAACAAAGGAAGAAAGGTAAGAAGAGTGATAGTGGAGAGATGGAGGAGGAGGAAGAATGGAAGAAAGAAAGAGCAGGAAAA
>NC_051416.1:588743-588833 GCF_015228065.2 Penaeus monodon
ATAAGACAGAGACACAGTGACAGAGAGAAAGTATTGCCAAGAGTCCATTTGCTTTAATCCCTCAGCAGACCGTCTTAATCCCCCCTGGTC
>NC_051416.1:588866-589040 GCF_015228065.2 Penaeus monodon
GTAGACACATTCACCGACCCCCCCCCCTTTCCCCTCCTTCCCCTCGCACTCTCACCTCACTCCAATAACACCGTAGTATACCTTTATAACAAACTTCCTTTACACGATCCCGCGAAAAATTTATTGCACAATCAATCGCTCTTTATTGCCACCCCCCGGCCCCGTAAAATAATT
>NC_051416.1:589074-589259 GCF_015228065.2 Penaeus monodon
GGCTGTCGAGAGCTCCCAACAAGCAGAAGATAAACAATAACTTGCCAGTCTTGTTTTTTTCTCTCTCTTTTTTTTCTTCGTTTGTGGGTCTGCGTTGGTGACACCCGTGGCCCCCTCCCTCCCCACCATCCCCATACTCTCTGAATTCTTCGGTGGTATGAGTGAGTGTCGAGATGTCGCTTCTT
>NC_051416.1:589351-589461 GCF_015228065.2 Penaeus monodon
TTTAATTCCTTTGTAGCTTACCATCCTTTCTTACCATACTTTCCATGACTTTCTCTCATTCTCTTCCCTCTCAATCTATTTGCTATCTTCCTTTTCCTTCTTCTTCTCAT
>NC_051416.1:589553-589769 GCF_015228065.2 Penaeus monodon
TCCCAAACACAACTCCCCCTCCCCCTCCCCCTCCCTCACGATCAAAGGAGGCAGTGCAATCCTCAACAAGGGCACGTCGCATCGATCTCTCTAATCCTAATCCTTATCCTAATCCCGCCGATCCTAATCACCAATCACAATTAGCGGCGGCACATCGAATCACTAGTCTTGCAGCAGAGGCGCCCGCGCGGAGGGCCCGCCGTCGCTGTCGCTTTT
>NC_051416.1:590014-590220 GCF_015228065.2 Penaeus monodon
TATGGGTCATAACACCCATGCACATAGAATGGAGGAATCAAAGGTAAAAAAAGGGTTAAGCTACGAGAAACAATACAAATAAGCAATTAAAAAATAAGTAAAGTATAAGAGGAAATGAAAGAAAGGTCAGAAGGCACGCACACGCAACAACGAAAATGCCCTCGTGTCCACAAAGCCCAAACACAGAGATCGCATCAGTATCAAAG
>NC_051416.1:590331-590539 GCF_015228065.2 Penaeus monodon
GGCGGGAGGGCGGACGGCCTGACGCTCGTTTTCCAGACCTGCCAAACAAGTATGCTATGCAAATGAGTCCGCTGGAACCGCCATTAACCTAAGCTCTCTATCGCGCAGGCCGGGCCAAATAACACAATAAAATGATAAAGTAACGCCGGATGCACTATTAACCCGCTCTAAACAAAAAAAAAACCCTACTCCCCCCCTCCACCTTCAG
>NC_051416.1:590607-590865 GCF_015228065.2 Penaeus monodon
TCATTTTACGGCCACGAGAAACGCTAACTTCTTATCCCCGGCATTCTGACCGTCCGAAAAATCTTTTAGCTTTAAGCACGTTGAAACATCAATTGCATTGTTGCGCTGGGAGAAGACCGAGAAAGTTTTCGTGAAGAGACGTAAGTATTCGGGCAAGTAAAAAAATCAAAGAAATGTCTGCGGTAATAATGCGACAAATGCAGAAAAATCGCAAGTTTCAGCACAGAAGGAGATACTGATAAGGGCAACGAGGCAATG
>NC_051416.1:591171-592413 GCF_015228065.2 Penaeus monodon
GCGAGCGAGTCTCCACCGACATCAGCAGCCTCCACGCCGGCGTTCTGATGAGCCGACGGAATTCTGCTGACTTTACGATGGGACGATTTCCCCTCTTATCCCTCCCCTCGTCCTTCACGTACTGTTGTTTCTCCGCCTGCTTATTACTCCTCCTCTACTTTGCATCTTCCCGTCATCGGCCTTCCATTTCTTTATCTCTATATTCCTGTATCTCTCTGTTATTAACCTTCTTCCCTCCCTCCTTCCTTTTCGTCATTTTCTTCCACCTCTTCTTTATCCAGCACTACCAAACCAACTCCTCCTTTTCTCCCACTAATCCTCCTTCTCTCCCCTCCTCTCCACCCTCTCCTCTCCCCTCGCAATCTTTCTTTCCATCCACCCGGCCCCTTCTCCCCTCACCATCCCCCTTCCCCACCTTTTCCCTTCGCCACCTCTCCCTCCCTCCTCCCCTCCTCTTGCTACCTCTCCCTCCCTCCTCCCCTCCTCTTGCTACCTCTCCCTCCTTCCCTCCCCTCGCCACCCCCCCATCCACCTTCTCCCCTCGCCACCCCCCCCATCCACCTTCTCCCCTCGCCACCCCCCCCATCCACCTTCTCCCCTCGCCACCCCCCCATCCACCTTCTCCCCCCTCCGCCCCCCATCCACCTTCTCCCCCCTCCGCCCCCCCATCCACCTTCTCCCCTCGCCACCCCCCTTCCACCTTCTCCCCTCGCCACCCCCCCCATCCACCTTCTCCCCTCGCCACCCCCCCCATCCACCTTCTCCCCTCGCCACCCCCCCCATCCACCTTCTCCCCTCGCACCCCCCCCATCCACCTTCTCCCCTCGCCACCCCCCCCATCCACCTTCTCCCCTCGCCACCCCCCCATCCACCTTCTCCCCTCGCCACCCCCCCATCCACCTTCTCCCCTCGCCACCCCCCCATCCACCTTCTCCCCTCGCCACCCACCCATCCACCTTCTCCCCTCGCCACCCCCCCCATCCACCTTCTCCCCTCGCCACCCCCCCCATCCACCTTCTCCCCTCGCCACCACCCATCCACCTTCTCCCCCCCTCCGCCCCCCGCATCGTCTGCATTCCCTCGAGCAACGGACTAACGACGTCAACAAATGGCCTATTCGGATAAAGATGTTTTTCTTTTATTTCTTCTCCTCTTTTCCTTCCTCTCCCTTTTACCTTTCGTCGGCTTTCTCATGTAATTTTTTTTTTTACTTTTTCCAGCCTCTTCTATAGCCTTCTCCAA
>NC_051416.1:592494-592655 GCF_015228065.2 Penaeus monodon
CGGTCTGCCTCTTTTCCCCTTCCCTCTCCCGTCTACTTTTCCCCTCTTTCTCTCACCTTATCGTATCATCATTCTTTCTCCCTTTTCCTCCCTTTTGCTTTCCTTTTGCCTTTTACTCTCTCCTTCCCCCTTCCCCCGAGTGCGCGAGCGACACGCATTAC
>NC_051416.1:592684-592768 GCF_015228065.2 Penaeus monodon
GCGGACGCCGACGGCCCTGTGCGCGCCGGGTTGCCCAGGACCCTCCACGGCCTCGACAACTGGGCGAAAAGGTCAGACGGCCAT
>NC_051416.1:592978-593098 GCF_015228065.2 Penaeus monodon
GCAGCATCTCTTCCCCTCACTCGGCTGTATCTCTCTCCTACCTCTAACGCTCCTCGTTTTCAGATTCTTTTCTGACGTTATTTTCCAGCTTATGATCATCGAGTCCCATCGAGTTCGCCT
>NC_051416.1:593346-593412 GCF_015228065.2 Penaeus monodon
TGCTTACAGGCGCTTTTTACGATACCAAACAAGACTTAACTTCCACGTTTTATGAACGAGTGAGTG
>NC_051416.1:593530-593688 GCF_015228065.2 Penaeus monodon
ATGGGTGGAGAGGGAGAAGGGCGCAAAAACAAGAATATCATCGTCTCCAAACTCCGCATCAACCCTTTTCCAATGCGAGCTAAACGGGCAGATCTCTCTCTCCCTCAAAAACAGCCTCACAGATGCGCCTCGAGATTGGAAGATGATGTTCCGGAATT
>NC_051416.1:594482-594688 GCF_015228065.2 Penaeus monodon
TGATTCGTCTGTCTCCCAACTCCCCTTTACCAGGAATCAGTCTGGATCAAGCGAACAGCAGGGGGATGGGGGGGGGGGAGGGGTTATTATGCCACCACCGGCGTTGTTATTCAATCAAAAATACATCAAAGCTAGAAACATCCATCCAAACGTTTGGTAAATACGCGCTATTTTTTCACATTTTGATATAATGCAACGCATCTTGG
>NC_051416.1:594864-594941 GCF_015228065.2 Penaeus monodon
CTCATCCCGGCCGGATGGTAAACATATCCGACCAATCAGTGGTCAGAGCTGGATAAAAGACCGCTTTTATTACCCTT
>NC_051416.1:594971-595129 GCF_015228065.2 Penaeus monodon
TCTGAGTTGGGACTATTTTATCATTTCTTTCTATATACTAACTTGAATCGTCTTCTTTTCGTTCTTTTTCTGTTGGATCTGCTCTTCTTTTTTATATTACTTCCCTTTACAACCGTACGTATCTCCATTTTTCTTCCTTTCCTCCTCCTCTACCTTCA
>NC_051416.1:595377-595707 GCF_015228065.2 Penaeus monodon
AAACGGTTGAATATTACTGAATAATCCTCTATCGCGGGTCAATACGCCGGTATTAGGCAGGGACAATAACCTATTACTTTTCGGTTCGAAATTTCACAAAATATCGAGAAAAAAAAAAAAAAAATATGCTGACGATGACGACAATCATAATCACGAAAACAATAATAATAAACTTTTAAAAAATTACAGAAAACATACACCAACAACAGCAGCAGCAACAGAAGCCATTAGCTCGGTCCACGTGGGGATCAGATCGCGTTTCCTGAGCAAGCACGAGAGGAGCTCAATCTTCCTCCAGAGAATCGCCTGTCACCAAAAGGACGAGGACAG
>NC_051416.1:595799-595974 GCF_015228065.2 Penaeus monodon
TTTGTCATTCTGAGAGAGAATATATATATATTTTTTATTATTTACTGCATTTTTTAGGGGGGGGGAGGATCTAATAGTGCCAAAAAGATGAAAAAGAAACCTTCAATTCCTGGCTAGCCACATCTTTCTAAAAATAGTATATTAATAAATTTATCGTTTTGTAGAACAATGCATC
>NC_051416.1:596001-596205 GCF_015228065.2 Penaeus monodon
CATTTTGGTAGGGGGATTGGGGGAGGATCTCGTCTCATCTATCAACTTAAAAAAGACGTTGAAAATGACGCACTCATCACGTGATAATCAAAACAGAAAGTGACCTAAACAGAAAAAATAACTACCTCTCAAATACACGTTTATCAATCATGAGCCGCGCCATTTTTTTTTCTCTGTAAACATACCTACGCATATACTTCTCTT
>NC_051416.1:596241-596422 GCF_015228065.2 Penaeus monodon
TATATATACACAAGAGACACACCCATAATACACATCGCGGCTATAAACGGCCCATATATATCGCGGGGCCTTAAAGGTGTTTACAGGGACCGCCATACGCCTGAGAAATGGCCTATAGCGAAGACGCAGAGATAAATTACGTAGGGAGGAGCTACAGTGCCCGTCGCCTAAAAGGAACAGC
>NC_051416.1:597304-597510 GCF_015228065.2 Penaeus monodon
ATCGAAACAATGCGAGCAAAAGGGCGGCACGGCAACGGGAAAATCAAACCGCAAAAGACAGCAAAAACTCGGGAAAAAGCCAGACACAAAGCTAGAATCCCCGAAAATAACAACTGGGACCCAAAGCCGGTTCACTTCTCACGCTTAACAGCCCCGCCCCCTCCCCCTCGCTCCTCAGAACCAACCACGGCCATCCCTACTTCCTT
>NC_051416.1:597537-597985 GCF_015228065.2 Penaeus monodon
GGAAGTCTCATTTGTTTTGCATAATAAATGAACGCAATCCACGTGCTGTACGTTCTACCCAGGACAACGTTAATGGACCTTAAGTATGGAACAACGGAATACAGAAACCGACGGAACTTGTGAACAGCGGAGCAGCAGCAGAACAGCGCACCGGCTCCTTGCATCGCTATGCCCCAGGGCTGTTTTATGACGACGTTAGCACAGCGTATCCGACGTAAAAATGCCCGGGAACCATAGCAAGCACGCGTGAACATCGGGGAAATATGCACAGCGCCCTCGTTTGAATA
Source organism: Penaeus monodon (assembly GCF_015228065.2). Taxonomy (NCBI): domain Eukaryota; kingdom Metazoa; phylum Arthropoda; class Malacostraca; order Decapoda; family Penaeidae; genus Penaeus; species Penaeus monodon. The sequence goes on from NC_051416.1 coordinate 597,825, forward strand.
CCACGTAACATGACGTAGTGCGTATCGATATGAGTAAGATTTTTTTTCCTTTCCATTAACACTGAACGGAAACGGTCGGTATAAGTAGGATATGGAAAACTTATTTACTTCCTTTAACAGTGAATGGTAAGGATGCTGAACAAAGTAGACCGAAAGTGTCC
>NC_051416.1:598016-598114 GCF_015228065.2 Penaeus monodon
GCGTTCCGGGAAGACACTTTTTAACTAATTGTACCTCTAGATCATTCTTTCATTTCTATATGATTATCTCGCTATCCTCAATACACATGTGATCATCA
>NC_051416.1:598273-599456 GCF_015228065.2 Penaeus monodon
TCAGCTTTACTTCTCCCTTTCTTCATCCCTCCATCATTTCTCTTTATCTCTACTCACGGAAATCGGTCTCTCCCTGCCAGCAAACGGACAATTCGTGGGTGGTAACACTTACCTGGAAAGGAAAAGAAAATTTGGTTAACATCACAGTAATAATGTATACATGGTAAAATATCACATGGCTATCTCATCTCTCCCTCCCTTCTCCTATCCTCTCCCTCCCTCCCTCCCTCTCCCATCCTCCTTCTCCCCCTCCCATCCTCCTTCTCCCCCTCCCATCCTTCTTCCCCCTCCCATCCTTCTTCCCCCTCCCATCCTCCCTCTCGCTCTCCTTCACTCATCTTCACTTTCTGAGACACGCACACAGACGGACACACAAATACACGTGTCCACCGAATCTTGTGACAAATCTTCCGCATGAGAACTGCTCCTTGGGTCTCTCTGCCAAGACAAACGGAGACATTTCACAACTCGCAACTGGCTACAACACCCTTGCCGCTGCGTTCGAGGGGAAAGGGGGAGAGGCGGAGGGAAGAAAAGGGGAGAGAGGAGAGAATGGTAGAGGGGAAAGGGAGGAGGAGATATAGGGAGAGGGGAGGGGGAGGAGAAAAAAGGAGAGGGGAAAAGGAGTGCCTATAAGGAGAAGGGAAAAGGAGGAGAGAAAAGGAGATGGAAGAAGGAAGAGAGAAAAGGGGTGGGGAGAAGGAGGGAAGAGGGGAGGAGAAAAAGAGAAGCAAGAAGAGAAAAGGGGAGGTGAGAAGGAAAGAAAAGGGGGGGATGAGGAAAATAGGGAGAGAAGAAGAGGGCAGAGGAGGGAAGAAGGGGATGAGGGAAGAGAAGAGAGAAAGCCAGGAATAATGGAGAAATGAAGCATATTCATCAAACCTTTTATGATATAAAAAGAAAATTTTATGATATAAAAAGAAAATTAAGACAACATCATATTAAAAACAAAAAAGCTACAAATCCCCCTCAAAAGAGAAGAAACAAGAAAAAAAATCAGAAAACTTCTTAACCCGCCTAAGAACTTTTTGAAAAGCCTGTAAGCACCGGGGAATGTTCACCCTCCCTTAAAGGGCTCGCGCAGATGCTGTAGACGGACTGACAAACCTCCTGGTAAATAATGAATAAAAAATTATGAAATTGATGCGTAATATTCATGACCACTATGCCGATAATGACCAAG
>NC_051416.1:599723-600062 GCF_015228065.2 Penaeus monodon
ATGCCTACCACTATTAGCAAATATCACCATAATAAAATTGTACATGTACAAACAAACTTATAAATGCATGTACGTTTCTGGATGGTTAACCAAGCGATTATTAAACTCTTCTTAAAACGAAATAATATCTACCAAAAATAACAACCAGATTAAAAGAATCTAACGAAAAAAGAAAAAGCGAATAACAAACTGCGCTGCGCCTCCTGCCACGTGCTGGCCGGGACGAAACAAGAAACAAAAATGGGAAATAATCAAGGGAAGTGAGGATAATGCAAGAATTTGGCTGGGGAAAACGGAGGGGAAAACGGAGGGGAAAACGGAGGGGAAAGTGAAGAAAAT
>NC_051416.1:601004-601134 GCF_015228065.2 Penaeus monodon
CAATGGCAGCACCACAACCCAAAGCAATCGAAACTCATGCCAATTTGCGCTCTTTCAAAAAAGAGAAAGACAAAATTAAATAAACATGTACACAAAACAATAGCCATGCTACACCACTACGCTCGCTCGA
>NC_051416.1:601359-601703 GCF_015228065.2 Penaeus monodon
CAAACGCGCGCAGAGCCAAGCCAAACACCGCGGGCTTAGCGGCCGGTCGTAACAACCCCCTCCCCCTCCCCGAACGCCCTCCCCACACACGCAGACTCAAGATCAAGCACCAAGCGCAAGCAAAAATATCCGAAAGGCGTGAGCAGTTTGCAGAGGTGTCCACGCGGCCGGCCCGCTTTGGCTCGCACGCGGAGGGGCCAGTAGGCAAGCAAGCAGCCAGCCATTAGGGGCTTAGGGCCGCGACGTCAGGGACTTGGAAATCTCGCTAACTCTGCCCTGCCTCACCCTTTCCTCCCTCTTCCTCTATTCTACTTTTTTACCACCTCCTGTGCCTTCCTCTCCGG
>NC_051416.1:601826-601981 GCF_015228065.2 Penaeus monodon
TGCTCCGAAATGCAGCGGCGAATTGCTGATTCAGAGAGAGCCTCGCTGTTACTACAAACGGGGAAGTGCTGCAGGCGATTACACGCTGGCATTTTATTAAAGAACTTACTCTGGCGCTAGTTTGTGTGCAGGTATGTGTCCCTCTCCCTCCCGTT
>NC_051416.1:602297-602610 GCF_015228065.2 Penaeus monodon
TAAACCCAAACCACCGCGCCCATAAATACGCTTTCATTCCCCTGCATGTACCTCGTGTCAAGGCCCCGCCGCGTCCCGCATCCGTTTCTATCCTCTCAGGAAACTTCTCGCTAGGAAAGGCAGCCACTGTTTCAGTCCTATCTACATATAAATCACGAATAAGCAGTCATTGTTCCTCCTTCGCCGTCTGGCAAGAGGAAAACAACAGGGCCTTGCAGCATCCGACGCCATGCACCTCGCCTCTGCCTGGCACGGTTGGAGAGAGAAAAAGGCGAGTGTATGCATGTAGATCTCCTCAAGATTGACAGTCGCC
>NC_051416.1:602674-602778 GCF_015228065.2 Penaeus monodon
TCAATTCATGCCACTTTTTAGGGGTTAATCCCACTACAATAAGAAGGTATTTTAACACTTCTTGTCACATGAATTATGCGGGGATGGGATGCTGTGACTCCCTT
>NC_051416.1:603427-603549 GCF_015228065.2 Penaeus monodon
ATCTCACGCCACTACGCAACCTGAATCTAAGAAGCTTCGCCCCAACCCAGCTTCCGTTGCTCTTGAGGCGGCGATGCCACTCAAGATTGGGATGCGGCGGCGACTGGTGCCCGATGGAGGGT
>NC_051416.1:603789-603889 GCF_015228065.2 Penaeus monodon
GGAGAATAGGCGTTGAGAGAAAGGTAAGAGAATAAAAGCAAAGGGGACGAGGATTTTGCTGGAAGAGATGGGACAAGGGAGTTGAGAGGGGGATAATAAA
>NC_051416.1:603936-604316 GCF_015228065.2 Penaeus monodon
AAGAGCTACCTTGCTTACGTGATGAGGACTCGGTGCCTGGCGAGTACAAATAACCCCGGCACCGCGCTCGTGGTAACTAGATGGGGGGGGGGGGGTGACGGAGGAGGCGGACGTGAGAGGTGGAAGGAGAGGAAGAGAAGAGAGGAGGGACGAGAGAGAGGGGAGGAGAATGAAGGGAGGGGGAGGGAAAGAAGGTGGGGAGAAAGGGGGGAGGATGAGAGTGAAGGGAAAGGGGAGGGTTAAGGAGGACATGAGAAAGAAGGGAAGAGCCAGAAGAGACAGAGGCTGGTGGAAAATAGAAATGAAGAACGAAAAAGGAGGAGAACGAAGGAGCGAGGCGTTAAACCTTGCTTCGTTCCGTGCAAAACCGTGTATCTTGT
>NC_051416.1:604378-605981 GCF_015228065.2 Penaeus monodon
AGATATACACGTTTCCGTTCCATGAGATAACTGGAACGTATTTTCAGGAAGTAACATCAAATGAAGACATGACTGGAAGCACTGGGGACGCGCACCCACACCAGCACGCTCGAACACGCACTCACAACATCAAAAGGATTCTCAACAATGATAATTGCATGAAAATGTAGCAACAACAACAACAAATAAGGCGAGGAAAACTACACGACAACAGGAAAAAGAAGAAAACTAAGGAAGAAGCGGAAAAAACGTATTCTCAGAAGACAACGCATTTCTGTTGAAGAAACTCCATGAGTCTTGCCCTGTATCCCTGACCGTCCCGGGGATAATGAATCTGTTCGCAGAAGTGAGTAACTAATACCATACCTTTTTTTCTGTACCTGTCTTCCTCGCCGTTCAGCCGCTTATACTTCCTTTCTCCTTCTTTCACCCAGTGACAAAATAAAAATCTAGGATACCAACGATAACACCAACAGCGCTTTACCGTCATGTTGAAATCAACCTCACCGACAGGATATCTCGAACCCTAAACACACTAGCGCCAAGATTTCCTTCCTCTTCCCTCACACCTCACTTCCTAAACTCTATCCGTCTCCTCTTATTCTCTCTTTCTCTCCCTCCTTCTCTTGCCCCCCCCCCCCGACACAATGCCCTTCACCACACCGAAAAATAACGAAACAAGAAGACGTTTCGCGCTCCACCTCCGTCCTTTCGAGACGAGGACCCGCCAAGCCTTTCCAAGACGAGGCCCAAGATGCCCAGACGAAGGCATCTTGTTCACTCCCGGCCAAGGAAAGGCTCTCGGCGACACGTCGGCGTCGCTGTAAATCTGTTTTCTTCTCAAGTCTAAAACCGCGAATAAATGAGGTCGAAAATTAATACATTAAACAGAACACCTCTCCCCCTCGTGCACAAAAAAAAAATCATAAATTATAAACCCCATTAAACAGGAGGAAGAAATGCAAAGTAAAAAAAAATCTTATAATGTATGAGGATTTATGAATCTCTTTACTCACAGCATCCCGGCCAGAACACGGTGACTTACGACTTGGACCTGAGAGCCTCGCTTCCCTCGCCAAACCAGCGCCGCTTATAAGGTCACGCAGGTGTGGACTGACTTCCGGTGCTTCGATACGGGGCTGACCTAGCCTCGCCCAGCCGCCCGTCCCGCCTGACCTCTTTCCGATAGCAGCAGAACCACCTGGCTCGAACACGTCTACGTGTTGACGATCACAACCCCCGACATGCGTACATAAACGTACACAGACATGCATTGATATTTGCACACGATAAGCAGCTCGTATGAATCCTCACACAATGCAACCACGCTAAGTCGGCCACTCGCACTGCCCTCACACACCACCTGACCCTCACATTATCTCCCATACCAACGCTCGTAATCCCCTCATACTGCCAACCCTCACAACCCTCATCCTACCAACCCTCATACCCGAGCCACTAATCCCTCTCATACATCAACACTCGTCTCCCTCACGCGCCGAAATTCACTCACACCTGCACTCCCTCACACCGCCCACCGACGCCTTCATCTAATTCAATAGCGAGGGGAGCGCTTCCGAGGGGAAAACGCGGATCCAGAAAA
>NC_051416.1:606497-606652 GCF_015228065.2 Penaeus monodon
AACGCGCCCTTGGGAAACGACGCAGGTGGCGCCGCCGAGAGGGGATAAGATGTCTCCGAGGGCAGCCAGGGAATAACAGAGGGTGGCGAAAGAAAGGGAGGAAGAGAGAGGCATGCCACTGCCGCCCGCCTTTTATCTTGGAAGGGGAGGTTTGG
>NC_051416.1:606999-607225 GCF_015228065.2 Penaeus monodon
CATTAAAAGAGGATTACACTACACCGCACACACGCAAAAGAAAATCGCAAAAATCCGTCTTGCAACCACAATCCAGATCTTTTGCAACAGATACAATGTGCAACAACGTAACAGAGCAAGAGTGACAACCGCGAGACAAGCTATTTCTCGGGTGACAACCAAGTATAACTTTCTCTTCATAACATAATCCCCTTTGTCTTAGTAACTTTACCATTATTTAAAAAAA
>NC_051416.1:607509-607580 GCF_015228065.2 Penaeus monodon
TTTTCCTAAATCTAATGCCTCTGCTTCGCCCACGCTATTTGTTCCGTCCCTTTCGATCACTTCACGAAAGG
>NC_051416.1:607682-608205 GCF_015228065.2 Penaeus monodon
CAATACTGAAACGCATACTAGAAGATCCAATTACGTAAGCATTCTTCCATCACTTATTTTTTCACTGCCCTACATATTTTGCATAATTCTTTTTAATCCCTTTTCTTCTCGTATATGTGTTTTTCTTCCTCCATGTATATCTACTTCATTCTCAATCCCAGTTTATTTATATTTTACTCTCCCTACGCATTCTCCTCCCTTTCTTTTTACTGCGCCCTTATTACTATCCGCCGTACACATTCCCAATTTTTTTTTCTTTCTTTCTTTTCCACTAAGATAATGGAGATACATTAGCACACAAAACGCCCTAACTACCCGCGCCGCCCACGGAGTCTACTTGGACATTGTTCACGGGTTGACCTTTCACTAACTCCGGGTTGATTTCAAGCGACGTCGAACTTTTTTTCTACCCTCCTTCCTCCTCCTGTTTTATCACTATTTTTCTTCATATCTCTTCTGCCCAATTCCACAAGACAAATTTTCCTTATTATTCCCACTGTTCATCTCGGCATCCTTTCTACAC
>NC_051416.1:608245-608498 GCF_015228065.2 Penaeus monodon
TAAACCAGACGGCATTCTCGTGTGTCTTCAGAATAACTTACTTGTCGCTGTCAACTATAGCTGCATAAACAAGCTAAACAAGCTAAACAATCCTGTATAAACGTCGCCCTAAATCAAGCCGGAATTAGTGGATGGTCAACTCATAAACAATGGCCAAGCAAGATCCTGTAGGCGACGTAAGTAATTCAGCAAGGGAAAATATGTGTCCATTTCCTAATATATCTACATGCTCCTTACACAGAGGATACAGGAA
>NC_051416.1:608882-609110 GCF_015228065.2 Penaeus monodon
GCACCCAAGAAAATATGCAAAGCGACCCAAACTAAACGTCACATACCACGCGTTCCCAATACCAACACGCCACAATAAGTTGCCACGCGCGGGATACAATATGAAAATAAACCCTCTAAAGGCGTCTATCATGCTCTCATGCTCGACCCGCCTTCGTTCACAATGACAGCAACCCGGCCTTCGCAGAGACCAAGAAAAATACACTATCTATCGGCTCATTACCATGCA
>NC_051416.1:609401-610153 GCF_015228065.2 Penaeus monodon
CGCCTATAAATTGCCCTAAGCTTGAAAGAAGCCGCATAACTGGAGACATCACGTGGGAAAACCCGTGATCTCCTCATCACGTGATCGCATGCACGCAGCATGTGAATCCATAAAATGAAATACTGCTAAAAGAGAACTGTGACGTTTCGAACACATCGAAACCTCCTCATCTGGCGTAGTTCAAATGGAAAAATGGACTTGGACACGTTACGTTTTTACTCCATTCCTACTGTGGGAGGGTTTACTGCGTAGGCCTACACGCTACAGGCCTTGTATTTTTTTGTTCATGTGTACCATTCATGTAAGATCTGTAGGGCTGTACGCTCATTTATCTATCAGGATGTACAAACATACATCAAAATAGATGTATAAACACACAGAAAAAGACTGAGCAACGAAACCCAAGAAAAGCTGAAACACAAGGGTAATCCAGGACTTGACTTGACCCCTTCGCCGCCCCTCCACGCCCCTCCTCACCTCTCCACCCCCATCCCCGCCTCTCCTCCCTACCCCACCTACCCTCCCTGTCCCTCCCTACCCCTCCACGCCCACTCTTTGGTACCAAGACGCAGGCGACGAAGTGACAGCGAGAGTGACAAGCAGCGTCTCCTAGGACATCACCCCATTGCCTGCCTCGTCAGCGTCGCCATGCCTCCCCTTGCGCGAAGCTGCCCTTGAACGTCACTTGGGAGCCTACAGCACAAACCGCTACATCAACATCATCATCAAGAGCAAGAAAACGACGAAGAACC
>NC_051416.1:610429-611697 GCF_015228065.2 Penaeus monodon
GCTTCGTTCGTTAACGTTATCAACAATACATTTCAAGAAACCATCATTATCATATGCTAACACGGAATAAGAAATGACGACAACCTGTACGACTCAAGACCTCTATCCCCGAGACCACAGCTTCTCGTACGACCTTATTTTCCGCTTATTTATTCTCTTTTTCTCTATTTCCTGATCTTTATCCTCATTCTCCTTCCCCCCCTCTTCATGTGCTCCTCTTCTCTTTTGATTTCGCTTTCTTCCTCCTACTTTATCTCTCCTTCCCGAAACCTCTTATCTCCGCAAGGACCTCATGACCACCCGAACGACCCCGAGCGACCCTGAACGACCCTTGGCTAGTGACGTCATCCCTCGCGAGAGCCATAATCCCGCTAATGGTCACACGACTTGCGACATCGTGACCTTTGGGACTTTGGATGGGGGGGCGATCCATGGGGAAGGGGGGGAGATAGAAGAGAGGAGAGGGAAAAGCGGAGATGGAAGAGAAAAGAGGGAAGAGAGGATAGGGGGAAGGAAGGTTGAAGGGGAAAGACGGAAGAGGGGTGGGGGAAAGGGAAGTGGAAAGGAGGGAAGAGGGAAGAGGATGAGTGAGAAGATGGGATAAGGAAGAGAAGAAAAGGGCAGAATGCGGAAGAGGGAGAGGGAAGAGAAGAAAAGGGCAGAATGCGGAAGAGGGAGAGGGAAGAGAAGAAAAGGGCAGAATGCGAAAGGGGGAGACGGAAGAAGACAGGTTATGGGAAGGAATGGGGTGGGGAGAGTAAAAAGAAGGGGAGGGGTAAGGATGAAAAAAAAAGAGTTTATAAGAGCAAAAGGGATGGCATAGGAGAAAGGGAGTTGACAAAGAGGAAGAAAGATGGAGAAAGAAGGCGAAAGCAGGAGAGGGAAAGTGAGGGGTAAGATGATGATAAAGACGAGGAAAGGGAAGGGAGGTAACCTTTCTAATCCCTACTGACTTGCTGCACAACATACACTCTTCCTCCTCTCATTTTTCGGGCCCCAATCATGTTCACTTCATTTACACACACATGAGCATGCTAGAACGGACTTGGGGTGTGGGGGTGTGGGTGGGGTGCCTCGCAACCTCAGTGTCCCTCCGTCCTACTTCCTCCTTTGTCAAAAACCACCACCCCCTATTTTCACCCTCGACACACACTTAAATGTCCTTATTTCGCCACGAACACGTACCAAGTGACCCCCTCCCCTATCCCCTTCCCCCTTTCCACATAGCCGCAACATAACACGATCCTCCATGTCGCTACACACGCCTA
>NC_051416.1:611820-612021 GCF_015228065.2 Penaeus monodon
CCCCTCCAAGGCGTAATAAGTCCTCTTCAAGCTTTGGCAACTTAGACTAGGTCACCCCCCCCCCCTTTTCCCCTCTGCCAAAAAAATACCGAAGAGCATGAAAAGATATACACTAACACATAGATAAATGAATACATAACAATTCATCTCATCTGCCGTGTAATCAATCTCACCTGGCACAACTACAGTGAAAGGAAAGTT
>NC_051416.1:612959-613030 GCF_015228065.2 Penaeus monodon
TACCGCAGCCGAGACGAACGACTGGCAACTCTTAATGGCCTCGTCACCAAGCGTCACCCGAGAAGGCGGCC
>NC_051416.1:613072-613367 GCF_015228065.2 Penaeus monodon
GAGCGGAAGACGACGGGGGAGGGGGGGGGAGAAATATAAATAAGAGTGAGGCATTAGGGAGACTTTCAAGATAAAATTGGCACAACAAAAATCAAATAAATACCGAGCCAATTGAAGAAGAAAACAAACAAACACAATAAGACACTCAAAATGCAGGGAAATAGATAGAATACTTCAGATCCAAATTTTGAAATAGGAAACACAAGATAAGAAGAAAAGGATTTCACGATCAGGATAAAATGTAGTACAGAAAATAACTAATGTAAGATAATAAAGAGAAACTACAAAATGGAGG
>NC_051416.1:613514-613751 GCF_015228065.2 Penaeus monodon
TAAAGAAAAAAATAGTAACAGGCAGATCGTTTTCATAAGGAGTAAATGTCGACATTACGATTTCTTCAAGATCGATAAAAAATTATGAAACTTTTTGCAGTCTGGTTTCGATTGGTCTATAGCCCAGGAATAGGAAGAAGAGGAGAAGAGAGAAAAGAACGAGAAAAAGGAGCAACAATTCTTGCCAAATGTTGCAGTGCATAGATTAAGGTTATCACGTCCTTTCTTATCATTGCT
>NC_051416.1:613875-613989 GCF_015228065.2 Penaeus monodon
GCATAATAAGTCAGCCTGTGTTTCGCCTGTAGACAAAATGGTGATAGAATGATAACGATACTCATACTGTGAATATTTAGTAATACCACAACACAATTCTAATATGTATGTGCG
>NC_051416.1:614767-614888 GCF_015228065.2 Penaeus monodon
AGCGTTCCCTCGCTCGCTTCTGTCCTGCTGGCCTCTTCCCCTCTCGCCCCGGCACCCTCAGACAGCACCTGAATCATCCCGATGGTACTTATTCTCCAAGCTTGCATCGCCGAGGAAGGAG
>NC_051416.1:614921-615285 GCF_015228065.2 Penaeus monodon
AAAGACAAACCCAGAGGGAGGGCACTAATAACTCCGCCGACGACATGTGGCACCTCCGCAGGCTGTAGCAATTGGTGTTGCTGGGGCCCTCCATTAAAGATGAATGCCGACCAGGGTGTTGCAGGGTTTCAGGGTGACAGAGTGGCACACTTGCAAGTTCGTTTTGTAAGCGAGATCCGCTGGTGTGATCTTGACTCAGTTTGGAAAAATCAGAGTAAAAGGTTTGGTGATAAAACAAACCTACCGGAATTTGTCGTTACTTCTCGACATTTTCCCGCGTTTAACGATAAAAAGGAGAAAGGTAATCGATGAGAGACAAACAGAATGATACTATAAATACAAACTACATCGCACAGATCTCAGA
>NC_051416.1:615323-615514 GCF_015228065.2 Penaeus monodon
TGGAACACTACTCACTGAAACACAAATTACCCGAGATAGAAAAAAGGTATTCTTAAAAATCGAAATTAAGAAAAGTCGAAAAAATCCGAACCTCTTCAAGCCCTCAGCAGGGAAACCCCACTAAACCCCCACCCCCACCCCCACGCCCATTCCAGTAGGTCACAGTCAGCAGATCAATATGACAGATGGGG
>NC_051416.1:615762-615863 GCF_015228065.2 Penaeus monodon
AGGTAGACCACAGTGATGCAACAAACTCATCGTTCCATGCACACTCTACAGTCCGTAGAAAGACCGGCACACGTTAGCAACGTTAGTTACTAAAGGACGTT
>NC_051416.1:616085-616255 GCF_015228065.2 Penaeus monodon
TCCCTTACTGCAGAGGTCGCGTGAAGGAGCTGGATGCAGAGGCTGAGGAAGCGATCGTTAGCTCAATCATCAAAACTGCAGCATCGATTATAAGAAAAACGTGTGGGTATGAAGCCCTTTTTATTCTTTTATTTTTATCTTTACCGAAGTTTTTTACTTTTCACCCCCCT
>NC_051416.1:616549-616631 GCF_015228065.2 Penaeus monodon
TAAAGTAAGAGCTAGTCTCCAATTTCCTGACTGTGACGGGCATGTAACGTGGAGTCAGACGAGGATAAACTACGGTTACTGT
>NC_051416.1:616854-616949 GCF_015228065.2 Penaeus monodon
TCTATAAAACTCGAGAGTGCGACAACCACCTGAACCGCCAGCCGCAAGTCCCGCATGGAGAGCCGCAAGTTAGGGAGGCTTTCGAAGGCGCAGCA
>NC_051416.1:616975-617125 GCF_015228065.2 Penaeus monodon
ATTGAGGAAGCAAGTGAGAAGCGGTCACACCCCTTTACCGCTCCCTCCTGGTATTGATCTGTTTGTACCCTCACTACACCTGGTGTCTTCCCTCACAATACACCAGGTGCCATCCCCTTTCCCTTAGCAATACCTAGCCAGCAGATTCCT
>NC_051416.1:617328-617470 GCF_015228065.2 Penaeus monodon
TTGTTGCCTCTCCTGCCATTCCCATTTGTTTTTTACTCTCACTCTTATTCCCTTTCTCCTATTCCCATCTTTCTCTCTCTTTCACTGTGTCTCCGTCGGTCTACCATTCTGTCCGATTCCGGACACATAAACTACCCCACTT
>NC_051416.1:617523-617649 GCF_015228065.2 Penaeus monodon
TATAAACAGCGCCCTGCAAATGTGTGGAAGCCCCCAAAAGGCTCGGGTAAAAATTACAGTCGGTCGTGATTTACTGTTTGGTCTCTAAATACGCGCACGGCAACAGGTATGGGCGTACCTACAGTT
>NC_051416.1:618077-618681 GCF_015228065.2 Penaeus monodon
CAACGGCGACAGCTTGATCGCTCCCAGTCGAGAGAAGATCCAACAGAATGTGGATAAGATAATACAACCAGTTAGAGGTAAAGGAAAGCCTCTAGGAGGCTCAAATTGGCTTGTTGCGGCGACGGGGATCGAGATCTGAGTCACCCGGAAGACCATCGACTTATGGCCGGGGATGGGATTTCCGCCCCAGTGCACGGACGCCGCAGAGCTCACAGTCCAACTCGCCCGCCGATCCTGACCCGCTGTTTCCTCGGGGCTCGTGTGTAGACATCATAGTTGCAAATAGGCTTTTCCATATCAATATATAATTCGATTTAGCCGCGCGCCACCGTACCCTGCTAAACGGGTTCATGCACACGCCACCTCCATCATCATAATTGTCAAAATCAATCCCTTCCCACGACACATGATACGTTCCTTCTGGACGGGGCGGCAGTAGGGATAAAATATTGCACAAGAAGGGGACGACGGCGTAGTAGCACTCATAAAGTCCATCCCAGCGACGTCTCGCGGCCACTTAAACTATGTCTTGATCAGGATCCCTTCGCCGTTCATGTCTTGTGAAGAGTTCAACACGAGCCTGCGCTTCGAAGAGAATGGGTCA
>NC_051416.1:618853-618935 GCF_015228065.2 Penaeus monodon
AATAATGATTTTTTTTTCTGCTCCATTCTAAAAATAAAAATAACATACAAAAACTCACAATTCTTAGCTTCTCATTATTCTT
>NC_051416.1:618979-619193 GCF_015228065.2 Penaeus monodon
CGACAACAGCAGCAAATATGCGACTCATAAGAATCCTTAGAATCTTGGGCCTTCCCTTGCCACAATAAGTCGCCTTACACTTCACGAGACAACAAAGACACAGACAAACGGCAAAAAGGGGGGCTAATTATACCTTGGGGCAACAGGTGTTAGCGTCTAATGGAAAAATAATGGCCTACGCCCATGACAATACCCCGTGTGAATAGCCTAATGG
>NC_051416.1:619692-620137 GCF_015228065.2 Penaeus monodon
GTACCCGTAAAATGTATGCAGCCGTAACACACGCCCCTCAAAACTCATTAGATCAGAACAGGCAATTTCACTCACGTCTGCTAATTGCTTCTCTGGGATATTTTCTTCTCTCGCTCGGCATTAAAAAACTATCGCTAATTACGACGATCTTCGCTTTTCGCTTTATTACACGCTCAACAAATACTAATGCCCTCTTTGCAAAGGTCATCATCACTGCAATTTATTGATAGTCATAAGCTCTGTATTACTTAAATTAATTATCGAATTATCATACGTCACGCAATGGCAAAATTGGCATTTGATCTAAAATCGTTTTCATTTGCTCTACTTCCTCTTCGTGGAGCCCTGGAATAACTGAAGGGATAGAGAGGAGACAAGAAGAGCCAAAGAGAACAGCGGAAAGAACGAGAATGGCGAAGAGAAGAAGAAGCTGAGAAAGTAGGAA
>NC_051416.1:620387-620685 GCF_015228065.2 Penaeus monodon
AGGGAGAAGGAGAGAAAAGCCAAGACGAAAATGTTATGAACTATTAGTGTGCTTCTGTCTTCGCCAGCCATTGAAATCTCGGCCGCCCGTTTAAGCAAGAGAGAGCCTTTTAAGCGCCCATATAAGAGATAATTTGGACCCTAAAAATCTCACGGTTTGTTATGGTTCCTCCAAAAGGGGAGAGTTTATAGACCTCGTTTTTATCTCGATATATGTGAAGTGCTGCCGCGGCCAAAGTGCTCTAGACATTGCCATATTCACAGGCAAATTTCATCTATCGAAAGACGAAAAAAACACG
>NC_051416.1:620848-620963 GCF_015228065.2 Penaeus monodon
AACGCAAATACAGATCACCCAGCTTCCTAATCCAGCCAAGTGTCGTAAAATAGTTTCCCGTCAATCGATAGCCTCGCTTACCAATATCTATACCTCGTCTCGAAGGCACAAGACG
>NC_051416.1:621385-621556 GCF_015228065.2 Penaeus monodon
GAGGCGCCAGCAATACTCTTCCCTTCGTCTTCTTTTCTCGGTTAATCTTCCAGCCTGAAGGAACTTAAAAGAGCACTTGCATCCTCGGGCAGATGCGAAGGAGAGTTGAAGCTTCTTGAGGAAGAGAAAGCACGAGAGATGATGAAAAAAAAATGTCGAGTGCCACCCCAG
>NC_051416.1:621616-621694 GCF_015228065.2 Penaeus monodon
AGGAAAACACGTGTGACCTCAAGGCAGCCACTGAGAGACGAAGACGGTGTAGAAGGTTCTAAGGTCTCCAGGGATACG
>NC_051416.1:622007-622123 GCF_015228065.2 Penaeus monodon
GGTCACCGATCAGGCCAATTATGACGACACAGCATGTCTGCCGAAAGGTCAACAGGTAAATGTGACACGCTTCACAAAAATAGGATACAACAAATAACTTTTACAAGATAATGAGG
>NC_051416.1:622156-622223 GCF_015228065.2 Penaeus monodon
AACGCTGTGGACATAAATTGAGGTAAGAGATAATCAAAGTGAATTACACGTATTAATCTTAATAGGC
>NC_051416.1:622376-622488 GCF_015228065.2 Penaeus monodon
GCAGTGGGAAGGAATATATCAAGGCGACCACCCACCCTACGCGAATGTAGAAAAAAACAACGCCCATTCGATCATCCAATAGGTAAGACCAAGCGCGGTGACCAGACAGCAT
>NC_051416.1:622533-622708 GCF_015228065.2 Penaeus monodon
TGAACGGGATAGGCACAGAGGAGCCGACGACGTGAGGGCGTGAGGCGGTACCGGATGTGTGTATGGCGTGAGTGGCACGGGCGTGTCAAGGGCGGGGGAGGGGGAAGGAGGGAATGATGAGCTAATGGCCCTTCTGGCTAAGGACATAATAACACTACACGTATAAATGCCGCCT
>NC_051416.1:622805-623982 GCF_015228065.2 Penaeus monodon
CTAGAAAAAACGAATTCGTCCAAGGAAATTAATTGCAAGGACGGTGACCTCACTTATAGTCGTTCATTTTTTTTCTAAAAACAATGACATACAGTGATGTTTCCGTCCCTTGTTTCATACTAAAGCAAATGGAAAAAATATATGCCCATTCAACACCTGTGTCCGTGTGCGTGTGTGTTCAGGACAAATATAAAGACACTGAAAACAAAGTACAATACCAAGCTTAAAGCTGGTGAAGGGCAGAAAACGGGAATGGACGAACGAAGGAGAGAGAGGCTACAGACAGTTCAACAAACAGAGGGTGAAAGGAGAGGATGAAAATGAAAGGAGAAAAAAAAAAGATTTAAACGTTTTCAAAACAAGGCCTCCCCGGAATTACCAAACAAAAAGTGTGTGTGTGTGTGGGGGGGGGGGGGGAATTTACTCGTTGCATCCACCTGTTCGAAAGGCAAGCTCCCCCCCTCCCTTTCCCTTCGACCCTTCCAAACCAAAGAAAGAAGCTCTTTGCAAATAAACGTACCTCGGACACCCTACCAACTCCGGCTGATCTCATGACATCTCACGCCGATGTCAGCAGCGGAGGGAAGGTCAAACAGGCCGCTGATCTCATGACTTAGAACGCATTTTGATGTGTGAATCTACGGGGCGCCGGTAAGGATTTCGTCATCAACAAGTGACGTCATGTCACACTTCGAGACGCCTGTCACGGCACTTTTCCTATCTCCCTTTCATCCTTCCATTATTCTCCCTTTTCCTGCTTCTTCCTCCTCATCTTCGTTATCTATTCCATTTCCTCCTGTTCCTTCATACATAAATCTGACTTATAACTATTATCACTTTTTATCATCTTCTCATTTACCCTTAATCATCAAAGTGTCCTTCTCGTCATTATTTTTCCCCCTTTCATCACCTTCTCATTTCATCTTAATCTCCTCCCATCGCCTCGACCTCCTGCTCTCCATATCCTTTATAGCTCTTTTTACTACCCCTCCTCCTGCCATCTCATTCCGCCGTGCCCCCCCCTCCCGCTCTTCATTAACAGCACCCCAACCCCCTAACCCCATAAAAAAATAAAAAAGCCTATCCCCCCACTCCATGGCTGCTTACCTCCCCCTCCCCATTACACCACAACTCCCATATTCCCACCATTCTCTCTCCCTTCCCTACAGCTCCACCA
>NC_051416.1:624044-624282 GCF_015228065.2 Penaeus monodon
GCTACAACCTCAACCTCTTTCCCCCATCAACTTCCCAAGCTGCCGACATCGCCGCCGCCACCCCCGACGGCGATACACTCTCGGCCCGACTTCAACGGCGGCCGACACGGCTCCGCACGCACGCACCCGCCGCGAGGGGGAGTAGGTTTTGTTCTTTAACCCGAGAGAGAAAGGGGATTGTGGGAGGAGGTGGGGGGAGGGGGGCACAAGTCTTTATCTCTTTGTTAGTTTTCTGGTC
>NC_051416.1:624328-624448 GCF_015228065.2 Penaeus monodon
CAGCTGGGAAGTACATTCATTCTAGTAATTTGCGAGCACATTTTTCGTCCCAGTCGAGCTTTGTTTCGTTTCCCTCTCTACAAGTACACGTACACGTACACACACATGCATGCGCGCGCG
>NC_051416.1:624594-624927 GCF_015228065.2 Penaeus monodon
GACCAAGGTCTCCGGGGCACAAGAATAGTCCGCACCTGTCTCCATTTGCTTGCTCTCGGGACGCCAGACAATAAACACATCGACAGTAACCCGAAACATCGATAAATAAAACGGATCTTGCAAACAAGCACTCGAACACGTGGGAAAGAAATATGCAAAATATATAAAGCATTTACAATTATAAACAAACACACATAAATGGCAAACATAAAATATATGAGAATGAGAACTATCTATCTAAATATCTATTAACTGAACTTTTTATATACCAAACACATTTTAATACGGAAACACACAGACTTGTTCTTTAATCAATTTTTAAAACTAAGTTCG
>NC_051416.1:624954-625090 GCF_015228065.2 Penaeus monodon
GGCCTTAATAGACCCGGCGACGCGGCCCAAATCGGGTTGTAAAAACGGCCTAATATTTCCTTATCAGTGCCCTTCCAGAGCAGGCCACGCGCGCCCCTTCGCCGGCTACCAATTCGGACCGAAATAAAATAGTCGT
>NC_051416.1:625191-626528 GCF_015228065.2 Penaeus monodon
TGCATGCCGCCTGCGTCGACATGCAAGTTGCAACTGTCCCGACGAGACGAATGGCCGAAGGGAATAAAAGTCTTTGTGGCAATCGGACAATTTATCGATGGCGGACCTGCTCCGGAAGATCAAAATCTCCAAGGATGGAGGGGGGGGGGCGTGGAAGGGGAGGAGGCACAAAAGATAAGAGGAGAGGGCCAAAGGGAATGAAAGGAGGAAGACGAAGCAAAGGATGGGGACAGAGTAAATGAGAGCTGGGGGAGAGAAGGAGCAAAAGAGAAAAGGAGAAGAGAGACGGCCATAGCGAAGGTAGAGATGGGTAAGGAACAAAAAGAAAAAGAAAGAGATAGAAAAAAAAGGATGATGCGACACAAGAAAGAAGAGGAGAAGGAAAGGGGGGGGGAGGGGTAAGACACTCCCGAAACCTGCCCCCCTAAAATGGACCCCTGCCTTGCCTCGTGATCCGACCTTATAATCACGCTCTCTCTTAAACCCTCGCGAGGTAAACACTGCGGCCTTGGCTCGGGCGATTCTCTTCAAGGGAAAATCGGGGGGAAAAATAAGGAATGAAAGTGCGAAAGTTGGAAGTCAAGGGGGAAGAAAGGAAAGAGAAATCGAATGGAAGGAAGAAAATAAGGCGGGAATGAGGGTAAAGGGAAAGGTAGGAAGTAGTTAGGAAATAAGGAAAAAAGGATAAAAAAATAAAAAAATAAAGAAAGACGGAGGAAAGGGAGGAAGGAACGATGAATAAAAAGCGAAAGACGGAGATAGGTAGCTAGACAGACAAATAAACATACAACAGGTAAATAGGAAGAGGGAAGGAAGAAACAAACTTGGAAGCAATTACACAAACACAAAAACACCAGACCCATGAACATGTAAATACCGAAAAAAGAACATAAGTTGAACGCACTTATTTCCCAATATACTAATTGGCCAGTGCCGCAACGCTTCAAAGCCCCCCCTCCCTGCAAAGAGCCACCTGTTGTTGATTATGCGAACAAGTTGCAACAACAAAGGCTCTTGCAACGTCCCGCCGCTGTTCTGATTATTTTATAACAAGACGCTTCCGCCGCTGGCCAAGGAAATATCTCTAGGGAGATCTAAAGCCTTTTAATTGATTCCAAGTGACTGATGCAATTGCGGGAATGCGGGGACTATACACAGGGCGTTGATTGCACACCGCAACAAAAGTCACTCCTCTTGCAGTGGCAGACGGAGCCTTTCGTTGGAAAGAGAGCTGTTTCATGATATGCTCAATTCAGAGAAAGGACGGGATACACGAGGGCTGGTTTTATTTTGGCAAGTTCATTAAAATTCACATTCGTTAAGGCGATGGCTGTGAC
>NC_051416.1:626645-626837 GCF_015228065.2 Penaeus monodon
CAACACGAGAAAGAAATAGAAAACAGAGGAAATTATTTAAAAAACACACAAAAAATCACCTTATCCCCCCCTCCCCCCATCCCCATACCCGAACCTCCCTCGCTGTCTTCCAATCCACGAATTTACCGCCACGGAAGTCAGCGGCGGACGCGCGTCGCTGACTGACACGTGGCGGGTCCTCTTCGGAGTAAG
>NC_051416.1:627188-627272 GCF_015228065.2 Penaeus monodon
AAATCCATTTCCTTGAATGTCTGAGGAAGTATTAGATCAGGTAGAGAGGGAGGTTGAAAGAGGGGGTAGGGGGGATGAGAGTGC
>NC_051416.1:627316-627398 GCF_015228065.2 Penaeus monodon
AATCTGAAAGATATTCCCACTCGGATTGATGACCCCTTCCCCGGGATCGGAGAGAATCCATCATTCTTTGACACCAGGCTTA
>NC_051416.1:627476-627541 GCF_015228065.2 Penaeus monodon
TCGTCTATGCAAATGGAAGCAAATATCCTGATTCACCTACACATCAAAGATCCATCTGCGAAATT
>NC_051416.1:627645-627738 GCF_015228065.2 Penaeus monodon
GCCTTCTGAGAACCCGAGAACACGCAAATAAAATTATCTAGTTCTTCAAGTCTTCTGGACCTGAAACGGATCTAAAGTTTGTGCTGTCTTTTG
>NC_051416.1:627783-627957 GCF_015228065.2 Penaeus monodon
ATAGCAGACGCACGACAGCAACGAAGGCCAACTCCGACAAAGACACAAAAGTGTTAAATAACAACTTAATTACCAGGGTGTGTAGGAGCGGGGTAGGGGGAGGGAGGGGGGGTAGTTAATTACAAGGTAGGCGGTAAGGCTAAACGGCAAATAGGCTCTAGCTTGTTTCGTTAA
>NC_051416.1:628108-628317 GCF_015228065.2 Penaeus monodon
TAGAGGTACAGCCAAGAAAAGAAAATAAAGAATAAAGAGAAAAATGCCACATGCCCTTCCCCGACTCGCACCTTATCATTCCGGCGATCAAAATACGGTCATTTAAGATCGTTATTGTCTGTGGCATTTTTATTAGCGCCATTTATCATTTCATACAGTATCTTCCGAAGCATTACTCACGCGCTAAAACTGGGAGAGACAAAGCACAG
>NC_051416.1:628384-628528 GCF_015228065.2 Penaeus monodon
CATGATAGACTGAACGAACAGACACATAAAACTCGTCAGAGGTATCATTAAAAACAGAAAACCATTTATAAAATATTCAATACAAAAAGTTGAATATAAAAAGTATATAGGCGTTTCTTCTCGCCCAGCAACCCATTCTCCTTA
>NC_051416.1:628919-629110 GCF_015228065.2 Penaeus monodon
CTATTATACGTGATGAATAATAATGAAAGGGGCAAAGTATTAAAACAAAATATTAATCGCAAGAAAGGTCAGAGTTCCCTTCCCTTTATGTCTAAATGTACTATGTTCCCCAGACTGATATTAGGCATTTTTTTGCTCTTTAATACTTTTCTCCTTCGTTGTATTCTTAGGTCTTCTCACCCCTATTTCGC
>NC_051416.1:629299-629768 GCF_015228065.2 Penaeus monodon
AAGACAAACCACAATCTCCATCACTCGACAGCCCGGGGAAGCAGCAGCCAGAAGGGGCGATTGCTGTCACCCGCTAACTGCCAAAGCAACTGCACGCCGGTGACATATGGATCCCGTTGGAAGATCTAATAAGCAATATGCAACACAAACACACGCATAACCCCCTGTGTACGTCATACAGGATGGTGCAGACCGACCCATCCCCGGCAGGGAGATGAGACCACAACAGAGCGCCTATTTTTCTTACCCCGGGGGATTACTAGCCGCCGGGGGGACTATCCGGAACCTGAACGCAAGACTCACAAACAACCATAAAGACATTAAAACAAGAGGCTACCATGCCACGGCAAACTACCATCAAAACATTGGCTGAAGTACCATGAAGGACCATCAAAAGTACCATAAACACGACCAGAACTAAAATAAAGATCAACCCGCACCGAAAAAAAAGGACAGAAGGCATAACCAG
>NC_051416.1:629824-629981 GCF_015228065.2 Penaeus monodon
GATCGAAAAATCAAATTTCCGAACTTCACCCTCCCTCACCCCTTATCCCAATGTTGCAAGCGCGATTCCTCTAAAGTGTGCAATGCGTGCAACATATCCGCTTCTTGCAATGTCCAACTCAGTGCGCGTGTATGCGTGAGTGCGCACACGTGGGTAA
>NC_051416.1:630009-630523 GCF_015228065.2 Penaeus monodon
GTAAGGTTACGCTCATTAATCGACGTAATGTGTATTTTAAGCGAGGACTGAGTGTAATAAAACAAAGTTAATAAAAAACATCAAATCAACCCAAAAGAGATGACGAAAAAGAGGAAGACAATAATAAGACAACGTGAAGCGCTGAAAGACGATAAAACGACTACAAAACACAATATGTATCCCTCGTAAAAAGAAAGAAGAAAAACATCCCTAAAAACGAACAAGAAGAATATCCTTAAAGTCGAAGCCGAGGCCAAGAGGTGGGAAGGGAAAGGCGAGGGAAGAGGAGGTGGCTTGAGGAAGGAGATAAGAGAGGAGGATGAAGGGTGAAGAGAAAAGGGAAGGGGGATGAAGGAAAGGAGAAGGGGAAGTATAGCGGAAGTGGGAATTGAATGGGGAGGCAGGGGATGAAGACGAGGGGAGAGGAGTAGGGAGAGGGGAAGGGAGAGGGGGAGGAGAGGGATTCGCCCAACACCTTCTAACTGGCCTTTAGTACCTGTTCCACTATTAAGCT
>NC_051416.1:630754-631107 GCF_015228065.2 Penaeus monodon
TGCGTACCAGCGTCAAACGCATCGCCCCATCTTATGCCGTCTATGAATTATGGAGGAGGGAGGGATGGGGAGGGGGTTCCGTACACATGAGCACGTTTTTGCGGGTTGTTTTACACACAAACCCTCGTCACACCATGGAGTAGCCACTTTTTTAGGGTACGAACTTGCTCATGGCACTATCTTTAACGACGATGTTTTCCGAAATTACATATTGTAATATTGCCCATATAACACCCGTGTGTGTGTCACTCGCATTCTCCTTTCTGACCTTCTCACACCTCTCTGCTCATTCTTTATACATACACTTTCGGTCCCACAGTAAATATGCCGCACGTACTCACATTTACCTATCT
>NC_051416.1:631206-631733 GCF_015228065.2 Penaeus monodon
TATACACATACCCCCCCCCCCCCAGACCTCCTTCAAAACGGAACGCGACGTGACGGGAGCGACAAATGGCGGCGTCAATGGCTCACGACTTATCGCCAAACCGCCATTAACGACCCCCCAAAAAAGTTCAAAACATCTCAGCCGTGCACTTCCTCCGTCACCTCCGAGTCACGACCTCGCGTCACGCACGACCCCCGGAGATGACCACCTCCTCAGAAGCCCGATCTATCTTGAGGAGATGCTTGAGGGTCGTCTTCGAGTTTCAAGCTTGAGGACGACCCCATTTTCTTAAGTATATGCCTCAGGATATCCCTTAATCTAAAGTATATGCTTGAGGATATTCTCAAGATGCTGCTTGAGAACGACCTTTTTATCAGCAAATCAAACACTAACCCCCCCCCCCCGAAAAATCAAAAACTTGAAAATCTCTCTATAAAAAAACAACGAAAACAAAATTCCAGCCCGGCAAAAGCAGGCACCAATAACGAGGCAATATGTCTCTCGATAAGATCCCAGGGAGCCATTAC
>NC_051416.1:631944-632220 GCF_015228065.2 Penaeus monodon
GATTGCAGAAGCAAGAGGTAAAGAGGCAACAAGACGAAGAAGACTTGAAAAGGAGGACGAAACGATCCACGATAGGAAGAAGAGAAGAGGGAACAGGTAAAACAGGAGGGAGGGAAAGGGGTCAGGAGGTGGGGGGGGGGGGGCTAATATAACCCTCGCGGGCCTCTAAACATAGCCTCACTTAGCCATAAACGAGGAGCTCGCCACCAAAAACTCGCCGACGAGATAAATCGCACGGAGCCCCCAAGAGAAGGATGACTTGCCCCGATTTAGATG
>NC_051416.1:632523-633440 GCF_015228065.2 Penaeus monodon
CAGGTGGGGGGTGTGCAAGGTTTTTTTTCGCGGGAGACCACACCTGGAGGCAGTCAATACGTGGTGAGAAAATGGCACCGAGAAGGTGGCACCCGTGGCACTGACACAGCCTAAGTCAGTGGCAACGAAGATCGACGCCCAGGTAATGACTTTGGGGCATTTTACAAAGACAGAAGAGCAATACGATTCCACAAGCAAAAAACGAGCAAAAACACATTAGTAAAAAAGGAAGAAGAGCTCTCTACCTCTCCCTTCCCCTTCTCTCCTCTTCCTTCTCCTTCTCTCTTTTCTCTCTCCTACATTCTCCTTCTCCATTCTCTCTAACATTTTTTCCTCCTCTCCTCTTCTCTATCTCTTTTGTTTTTCTATTGCTTCCTCCCCCCCCCCCCTCATCGTGTATCTCTCTTTCTCTCTCTCTCCTTCCTGTCCCCTCTCCAGCTCCTCTTTCTCCGACAACTCGAACGCAGCTCTTCTTACTAACTACTTCTTATCTCTCCATTCTCTTCCCCTTCTCTTCCTCTTTCCTTCTCCCTCTCCTTCTATTCTCCCTCTCCCCTTCTCATCTCTTCCTTCTTCCTTACCCCTCCCCTCCTCTCGCCGTCCCTTCTCCTCCTCTCCCCGTCCCTTCTCCTCCTCCCTCTCCAATTCCTGCTTCCCCTAAACGGCGGCATCTCGGACGCACCCGCCTCCTATCAGCGTCTCGGCCAATCAGATAAAGCGAAAGTTGATAATAAATGCGAACGTCCATTTTTTCTGATTCACTCGAGCTGTCTTGAAAAATGCTCGATAGAAAGAGGTAATACATATCTTTGTATTTCTTTTCTCTGCTTCCCACATCTTTAATATGTTTTATGAAGCATGTAAGTTTCTTTTATTCTATGAATACTTACAAACACACACGCACATGCGCGCACGCG
>NC_051416.1:633499-633729 GCF_015228065.2 Penaeus monodon
TTGTTAATCCGCCAGGACGAACGAGACGGAGCGACGGAGCGATAAATGCGAAGGAAAGAGGGGAAGGAGGAGAAAGGAGCGCGGCCGCCAGGTGGATGAAGATGGCTGAGGGAGATTTTGCCAAAGGGATGCTGCAGCTCCTCCTCTTGCGTCTCATTTCGTGCCGTGAGCACACCTCGGGAGAGATACGCTTGTATAGTGCTTCCTCCACCTGCCGAGCTATTTTTACC
>NC_051416.1:633755-634019 GCF_015228065.2 Penaeus monodon
ATGTATTCCCTCGGCTTCTGCGCAAATTGGACAGCTCATATAATGCGTTAAGATTTATTCAAGTACAAAATGACCTCCTGTAACAACTGTTCCATCAGCACGAGCTAATCTCTCGCCCATGACCCCCCCCCCCCCTTTGCCCTACTTCCCCAACACTCCTGCCTCCACCCAGCGTAAGATTGCAGACGCCCATGTTACGCCCATACTGCAATGCCCTCACGTACAGACTCGAAAGTATAAACACAAACATACTCACATACACGG
>NC_051416.1:634170-634256 GCF_015228065.2 Penaeus monodon
CGTGCGCGCGCATGTACGTTCATGCGTCTGTGTGACTATGCTCTTCTATACATACAAAAAAAGTTAAAACCTAACGATACCACTTA
>NC_051416.1:634326-634398 GCF_015228065.2 Penaeus monodon
TCACTCGCACATAGCGGCATCGCGACTCATGACTCGAACCTAACGATCTACCATGTGGGCGAGACGGCGATT
>NC_051416.1:634437-634547 GCF_015228065.2 Penaeus monodon
CTGCAGCATGCACGTCATCTCTTGCAATACTTGCTTTACCAGACTTATTTTAAAAATACACAATATACTATCAAATACTCTTACACACTTACATGCGCGTGCATGTACGA
>NC_051416.1:634714-634876 GCF_015228065.2 Penaeus monodon
TGAAGACTCACTCCGTCGGTACCTCACCCTCGACCCCGGCACCTACCACGGACCGCCGCAGCCTCTCACAGCCGATCTCAGCCTCCGCTTCATCTCCGCCCGCAGCATCCTCGCCTAAGAGGGAAGGGCTTATCCCAAGACTTGCATAACGTCCCTATCCTA
>NC_051416.1:635205-635524 GCF_015228065.2 Penaeus monodon
AATTACAAACAACATAATAATATAAAACCCAATAAAGCTCATCTGTAACACTCTTCCTGACAACTAACTGACCCTCGCCCCCTGGATACCCAGCTGACCTTTGACCTTGGCAAGAAATCAACAGCTTACAACAACTTACAATTTGCAGGACGTTCAAAGGGAAGAGGAAGGCTAGCACACTTACCTGAAAATAAAGAAAAATACAATTAGTTTCATCAACATACAACTTATAAATCGACTGCATAAATAAAGAATAATGTTTCTCATCAATCAACATGATACAGGGTGAGAAAGGAGATACGGACGGATAAATTATACA
>NC_051416.1:635623-636131 GCF_015228065.2 Penaeus monodon
CCAACACAACATGATATAATCATTATATGGGAAACATGCCCCATCTACCCACACGCCGATACCACCCACGCCCACACACGACACACTTAGTCCGTCCCACCCAAACCCATCTTGAGCATATCAATACAGCTCCGACGCCCACGGACGCCGCCGACGTGACGTACCTACAGACACTCACAAGACCGTAACTCTTCATCCATCACAACACCCACCGTCGCTTCGAAGCACTTCACACACGCGAAGGAGGAGAGCGACGAGAGCAAATGAAAAAGCCACATGACGAAAAGGCGAGTATAAGACAGAAAGAGAAAATAGCAAATTAGGTAAAAACGAAGAAAGAATAAATATAGTTAGGTAAAAATCCTACAAAAAACATATATGCGGGGAAAATCGAAAGAAGAGAGATGCGAAACGAAGAAAACATAAATCATCCCATAAACACCTGAAGGGCAGAGCGACCCGAAAATCAATCAAGATATTAATCTTTTAAAATTTCCGAAGGCGAAGG
>NC_051416.1:636171-636349 GCF_015228065.2 Penaeus monodon
GTTACACGACTGAGATAAATGACTTGCCGGAAGGTCGGTAATGAAACGCAAGATCGATCATGACTTGCCTTGTGTGGGACTTCAGGAAAGGGAGAGGCGGTGGCTGGATAAACAGGGAAGAAGGGAAAGAGGAAAATAACGAAGGACGTCGAAAACGGCAAACTATGGACGGGTGAGC
>NC_051416.1:636452-636594 GCF_015228065.2 Penaeus monodon
CGGGGAACGAGGGCGCTTCGCCGGACACCAATTTATGCATTCGTATGTTTACGCGATGCGCGGGTGGTGTTCGAATGTGTAGGTGTATCGTGTAATTCTGTTTGTTATTGTTGACGCCCCGGTGTGGCCTGCTGACAAGGAG
>NC_051416.1:637046-637134 GCF_015228065.2 Penaeus monodon
ACAATAATTTAGAATGCAGACGCCTCATGAAAGCTACACCGCCACGTGCATTCACACAGCCACAGCAAACCGCAGCAAAAGAGTCACC
>NC_051416.1:637164-637254 GCF_015228065.2 Penaeus monodon
ACATCTCTGCTTAACTAAGGCTAATTCGACTTCCCCAAAGATACACAACCGTCTGGATCACTTGTTCGCGTCACATTCCCTGACATCAAT
>NC_051416.1:637320-637429 GCF_015228065.2 Penaeus monodon
GCAAGAATACCGTCCAAAATGCGTTTATTCTAAGCCTCGCCATCAATTGTGAACGTGTCTAATTTTACTTAGACACATACCGAGCAGTTCCCTCTATCTCCCTCCCAGA
>NC_051416.1:637469-637814 GCF_015228065.2 Penaeus monodon
CCCGATCTCAACGACCCAAACACTATCAGACGGTCAACTATTTTCGGGCCACATGCAGCTGGGACCAACATATGTGGATACAAGTAGCACTATGAGCACAACAACAATAACGAAAGGAGGTATAAACCGAGACAAAAAACAAAAACAGAAAAATAAAACCGCTGTAAAAACAATAATAACCTATTCGACCACTCGTAAACAACTGTCTCTGATCCTAAGTTCGTTCTAACCTTTATTTGTGGGGGATATAACACCTTTGAAGGGTGATTTAGTAGCACAAATTGTAACCACAAAAGATAAGACTGTTGTCATACGGATAAGAATAAAATCACCCTCCCATACATG
>NC_051416.1:638016-638363 GCF_015228065.2 Penaeus monodon
CAGATATCGGTCTGGGTTTTTGTCTGATCTTCTGCAGATGTTCGTGATCTGATCCCTGCCCATATACATAAGTAATCCTGCTTGATTCTGTGCGTTAGTGCTTGCGTCCCTTCTCCTAAATACAAACTCATCTTCCCCAAGCGCTCTAAACCCCGAGACACGCACGCACACGAAAGTAAAAAAGGAAACAGGAAAAGGCGAAAACATGATATACGATTCGCACATGAAAGCCATTAAGCGCGCACGTAGACCCAGCCTCCGCAACTGGCACGACCCCCCCTTCCTTCGCCCCCCGCCCCCCACGGCGTCTGACCCCAGCGAAGCAAGCACCGACGGCCAAAAGAGAG
>NC_051416.1:638508-638986 GCF_015228065.2 Penaeus monodon
CGTGTGCGTGTGCGCCTGCAACAGCCCGTCTCACTCTTACCCACCTCCTCCCTCCCCTACCCACCTACCCCGCTCGATACGCCAACTATGAAATAAGCTTCTTCCCTTCCACTTCCTCCATAGGCCACACAACCCCCCCCCCCCCATTATCAAATCGACCTAAAAACGGTGAACTTGCACCCACAATCGCCTCGTTATCATCAGCATCACCAACACCTTCCGAACGGAGTCGTGGGGGAGCACCGCCTCCCATCCCCGCCTCCCATCCCCACCTTAGACACATGTGTTGCACACCAGATATAGATGGAGGGGTGGCTGAGGGAGGGGGAGGGGGAGGGGGAGGAGGGACTGACTGCAAGCACTTCTACCCATTTCCTTCGCCGACATCCTCTTCCTCCTCCTCTCATCTTTTCTTTCCTATTCACTGTTTGTTTTTATTCCTCACCTTCCTGGAATCAAAGAGAGTTCGGGGAACATG
>NC_051416.1:639206-639461 GCF_015228065.2 Penaeus monodon
AGTAACACGAGAACCCCTTAGCCAGGCAGCCTCCATCCCTCGCACACACGCACCGGCTTTCCTCCTCGGAGATTTGGCTCTGTTCGAACGCACCAAGGCATGAAGGCGCGTTTAAGCCATCAATTATGATAAGGGAAGATCTTGAAACTTAATGCGCAAATAATCGGCTTCTTTTTTTTTTACACGTAGACTCTTCGACGAAAGGAGGCTTTAATAAATACGGAGAAGAGGACAAAAGCTGTTTCCCATCATGGG
>NC_051416.1:639737-639812 GCF_015228065.2 Penaeus monodon
GAAAATGGAAATGGGAAAAAGTGAAAATCAAAGAAATCGTGGAGAAAAGAGATAAAATGGAAAGAAAAAAATGAA
>NC_051416.1:639909-640137 GCF_015228065.2 Penaeus monodon
AGAAAAACGAAGCACCCAAGCCAGCCAACATCGCTCCTCCCGCCCCGCCTCTGAACGCAAGCTCCATCCCAGATCATCTCGCTGATACGAAGAGGGAGACGGAGCCGGCCGACACACGTAATGGGGCCCGCGTTCTGAAACACCGGCGATGGACTGCCACTGCGGGTGTCGTGTCGCCTTCTTATTTGGTGCCGGTGGTTTGTTCTAAGGGACGGGAAGAGGGTGGGG
>NC_051416.1:640338-640524 GCF_015228065.2 Penaeus monodon
AACTATCATAAATTTTGTGCTTCCCAAAATGTCAACGAAGATCAAAACCTTCCCTCATTCCTCGGGTGAAATAAATACCAAAGGAACGCACCAAAAAACTTGCCTCTCGCCGCGACACAAGGAGACAACAGACTCTTCAAAAAGCTGCCACGATGCTGTTCCCATTAAACATTTAATTCTATCTTA
>NC_051416.1:640762-641020 GCF_015228065.2 Penaeus monodon
GTGCTACCTCTTACACTCATAACAATAAAACATTGCTAACAGGAGATAAATATGTAGATGAAGTACACAACCTATAAAAAAAGTTCAAGAAAAGCTCGTTATATTATATCAATGTCAGTAAAACTCTTACATGGTCGGACAGTTATTGTAAACTGTGCCGATTTTAAGATATGACTTAAGACAGACGACATCAGATGAACGGAGACAGGCGACAAGGAGGAATACGCTGAGGGGGGAGGCGAGGAGGAATAGGAAAAG
>NC_051416.1:641591-641748 GCF_015228065.2 Penaeus monodon
GCTGTCAAACCAGGCCCCAACCTTAAATTCACTCATTTACGTCATACAAGTGGCAAAACCAGCCATAATTCCTTCAATGCTCAAGCTTCCTGTTGTATATGAGTTCTGAATATATATTCCGAAGTCAAGTATAACCTAAACCACCATTACTCTTACG
>NC_051416.1:641806-641966 GCF_015228065.2 Penaeus monodon
CAAAGTCCAAAAATACGAGAAAGGCGACAAGACAAACATCGCTACAACAAATACCAGGGCGGGTAAAACCAGAAAATGTATACACGGAACTCCGCACGCCCAAAATCCAAAAACGCGCAGAGTACGACTATGTCTTCTCTTCTCCTAAACTCCCTCCCTC
>NC_051416.1:642393-642558 GCF_015228065.2 Penaeus monodon
CCAGCCAACTGCTACCCACGTGTCTCCCAAAAAGGCACACGCAAGCTCGTACAAGGCCAACAGATGTGTGCTTCTGCCGACAGGTGTCGGGGAATCCCCGAAAATCACTGCAAATCTCGGTGGGAACAGCCGAACACGTGACTGGCTACGTGGAAAAGGTTCGTT
>NC_051416.1:642725-642914 GCF_015228065.2 Penaeus monodon
CGCTACATCTGGGTGTAGTTCTGCGTGTATCTCTACACCATTAATTCCAGACATAACGATAGTATGAGAAAACTCGTGACCAAACAGGTGTTGCTGACAGTCGATGCCGGAGGGGGGGGGGGGTGACAAATGAAAGAGCAGGTGCCTAAAAAGGGGGGGAGGGGGTCTTTGACCGCAAATAGGAACCGC
>NC_051416.1:643011-643285 GCF_015228065.2 Penaeus monodon
GTCATCATCACATACCCACGACCTCTTTGCTCCAATTCGTGCGCACGCCAGGAACTCGATGAATAAAACCAAGCAATGAATAATGAGAACAAGGCCCAGCGAGACGGATCAACGCCACGTGTCGCACAAGCGTCATGAACGAGTGTCTCTGGGATTGTTAGCCAAATTCACTTCTACTTCATTTACTCTTCGTTCTCTCCCTCTCCCTTCTCCTCGCTCTCCTCTTCATCTATTTTTCAAATATTTTCTGCTATTTTTATTCATCTTCATCTTC
>NC_051416.1:643404-643749 GCF_015228065.2 Penaeus monodon
GGCCTCAAAAGCAATAACACCCGAATCGGCCTCACTTTACCCCCACTCTACCCCCCCCCCTCAACATCAAGACCACGTAAATAATCACAAAACCTCGCCGAACGCAAACGTAGCGCCACCGGACAAGCCATAAAACAATCGAAGCTAAAGGAGAGGAATGACAGAGAAAGTGATAAAACCGAGATAAAACGTCTCGTTGCAATAGAAATAATTGCAACATTTATCCAATTTGCAAGAGGATACACGGGTCGCAGTCAAATAACTCTTGTTGACTTCACAAACTGTAAAGATCATAAAAGCAGATAAATAAATATGTAAAATCCGGCAACAACAAAATGTCAAAAG
>NC_051416.1:644343-644463 GCF_015228065.2 Penaeus monodon
GTTCACACAAAGCAAGCGTTACTCTCGCAGCTGACCGTAAGATCTTGTCAAACAGGTTCCCCCGCAAATGACCTCCTCCACAGCGGGGAAGCGACCGCATAAATAACGTCTCCTTCAAGC
>NC_051416.1:645365-645612 GCF_015228065.2 Penaeus monodon
AAAGCCTTCCCCAAATGGCAAGCTCCGCCCCTCGGCTTCCGACAGCCCGGACACGATTCCATCGCTCGTTCTATCCATCTGCACTACGCGGGAAGGCTCACGCTGCCGGGCGCTCTCTGCAGGGGGCGCTGGAGGAACTGTGGGGAGGGGCGCTGAGGCAAGAGGAAGGGGGAGAGGGGGGGCTGTAGACAGGGGGAGGGGGATGGAATGGGGGAGGGACTGTAGGAGGGGTGGGGAGTAGGAGGAG
>NC_051416.1:645634-646092 GCF_015228065.2 Penaeus monodon
ACGCATGAATTAGGAAGCAAAAGAGAAAAATTAAGGGAAAAACAATGACGAATTATTATCAATATCAACAGAAGTTACGTTATAAGAAAGGAGGAAAATGGGTGCAATGAAAAAAAAATATTGAGAGTAGTCATAACAATAACAGCAAACCCAAAAGCTATACAAATAATAATAATCACAATCACAAGACGAATAAGAGGAAGAAGAATTAGCAAATGACAAAAAAGTAAAAGCAAAACCTAAACAAAACAGAAGGACACACCGCCACGTGCCTGCAAAAGATACACTCGCCCCCCCCCCCCTCCCTCCTCGGCGGTCACGTGACCCACCTGCCGCCCGCTGCCGACGCCCGCAATCCACTTCGAGCCGATTCAAGCGCCGCGCCAACTGCTCGTAAGAGTCCACTCGCAGGAATGCTGGGACGGCGGCCGAAGGGGCGCGGGAGGCACTCGCGCCGC
>NC_051416.1:646346-646436 GCF_015228065.2 Penaeus monodon
TGCGAAGGCGAGCAAAAATGGGAGGGAAGAGGCAAGTGTCGGGAGAGAAAGGCAAAGAAGAGAATCGATAAAACGCAGGAGATTTATAAA
>NC_051416.1:646463-646549 GCF_015228065.2 Penaeus monodon
GCCATAAAACAGCCGCGTCAGCCCGATATCCCCGGCGGCTTCCAGGTGCTTAGGGAAAAAATTACATACGATCCACAGGACAAAAG
>NC_051416.1:646574-646766 GCF_015228065.2 Penaeus monodon
AATACCAGTTGCTACCTGTGGAATCCTCGCTGTTCGCTGTTCGTTTTACCTGCGAATAAATTTCCGACCCGCCGAGAACCGAGATCCGAACAGGGAACAACATATAAACTACCCGAGTCTCCAAGAACCGCAAGCAGGCAGGCGCCGCACGTGACTCCTTTTGGCGGGGCTTCGTCGCTCGGTCGCTTGGGT
>NC_051416.1:647073-648110 GCF_015228065.2 Penaeus monodon
ACCCATCCGCCCATGGCCACAAGATGGCATCAAGAAGCCGGCTCGAGCGATGAGAAAGGTCATTAGCCTCGCCCTTCCACCTTGCAAGAAAGCGCTCCGCACAGATCACTTCAACAACAACAACAGCGCATATATTTTTACCCTCTACTCGCTTTGAGCGTGTCCATGGGGTGAGCGGCGGGAGGAGGTTGGGAGGGGAGGTCGTGGGAGAGGAGGCGAGGGAGATGGAGGAAGGTGGTAAGGGAGGCCGTGGGAGAAGAAGCGATGGAGATGGAGGAAAGTGAGTGGAAAGGAGGATTGTGAGAGGGGAGGAAGATGGGAGCACAGAGAAAAGGAGAGGAGATAGTAGAGACGCGAGGGTGGAGAGGAGAGATGAGTGAAGAAGGAGAGGACACTGGGCATCTGTAAGACCTCTCCTTCTATCATTGATATGCCTTTGCATATAAATGATGGAGGTGGTAGGCAGGAGAAAAGACGGGAAAGAGAAACAGAGACAATACAAGGGGGAAAGAACAGAGGGAGTGGCGAGTGAAAGAGAAAAAGGGAAGAGACAAGGGGAAAGCGCAGAGGGAGTGAGGGGACGAGAGATCATGTATTACAAATAAAGCGAGCACATGACAGTTGCACCACCAACCCGGGGCATAAAGCGGCATGCCAAACAACAGGAAGCCCCGGGCAAACAATAAAGAAAATGCATGTCGCAAAGAGGGTGGGCTGACCGTGGGGTAGGGAGGAAGTGGGAGAAGGGGGGGGGGGCAAGGAGCAAGTGACACGGGGCAGAGTAAGAAGACAAGGCACGACCCCACCGCCCCCTGGCCCACCTTTCCCCGCCCAACCCACCCTGACCTCTTCGGGTATTTATAAGCAAAGGTGACACAAGAGCATGTTGATTGATCGTTACCAGATAAGTCCCCGCCACGCTGCGAGGCTCACCTATCGCCGCCCCTTCCCTGTGCCACCCACCGTCCCACCCGGTGCCAGAGAGAAAGAGAAAAAAAAAACGCTATACACAAAGTACGTCTATTAATGAAAGATGT
>NC_051416.1:648281-648644 GCF_015228065.2 Penaeus monodon
TTTCACCACCTTCTGACACACGCATCTCGCCAACTCTAATCGCTTCGCCTCTAATGCGTCCATGCGCATGTGTACAACATATGAGGAAAACATTTTTTGCTCAAGTTCTTGCCGGTAGCAACGTTTTTTTTTCTTCTTCTTCTTTTAACGGACCAACTTATCTACCCCATACATAACCTATCTTCTCCCCCCCCCCCTTCCGAACCTCACAGCCCCTCACCCTCCCCAACCTGCAATATCCAATCTTAAAAGCTCCTTGACCTGCTACCCTCTTTCAGCCATCTATTAACCTAATTTCGTAACCCAAAACTACCAACATTATCTACCTATCTATCTATATCTACATCTCTATATAGCCTTTGC
>NC_051416.1:649032-649114 GCF_015228065.2 Penaeus monodon
AATATCACACCCCACATTTAATCCCAACTCTGCTATCCTATAAAGCTTCCTGCTTCACCTCACATTTACCGAAAATTAGCAA
>NC_051416.1:649148-649348 GCF_015228065.2 Penaeus monodon
ACACCGAAGAATAATCTGAATAAACCTTAAAAAGAATCCTCCCATCCCACTTCCCCTTCCCCGCGAACTCGGCTTAAAAATACCCTTCCTTCCCAGCCTGGTAAATCATCAGCGCTACGCAGCCCACGCTTTTAAGTAGCTGTCGCGGCCAATTATCGGAACTGATGGCTCTATCGAAGCAGGCGGGGCTTTCCCGCCAC
>NC_051416.1:649549-649762 GCF_015228065.2 Penaeus monodon
GAGAGACCGACACAAAAAAAACGACCAAAAGAAGGGGAGAGAAAAAAAACGCTCATCTCCAGTGCCAAATGGGGGGACAGGAAAGGCCAGGAGGACAAGAAATGGGCGAATGTTATGGGAGAAAGCATACAGCCGGACCGAATGCCCTACCCTTAAGGTGCCAAGAGAACACGCGTAATCTTCCCGTAACACCTGCCCGACTTGAGACACTTC
>NC_051416.1:649953-650030 GCF_015228065.2 Penaeus monodon
TTCAAGCAAAACAAAGCAGAACACAAACGCGATTCATCACAAGTACCGTCCAAATGCAAATTCATTTCGCGTTCACT
>NC_051416.1:650087-650157 GCF_015228065.2 Penaeus monodon
TTTGCTAGATCTCCAGGAGGAGGCGCTGATGTTCTCCTCCCGCTGCCGATACACGAGCCTCGACTTCGCT
>NC_051416.1:650216-650339 GCF_015228065.2 Penaeus monodon
GTTTTCGAGTTCTTCCCTTGTCTTGAGGATCAGCGTCGGGTCCAGCTCCACGCCCTCCCTCGGCCGACACACGGCGATTCCGGAGTCGTGGGCCGCGACCGAGCTCTTCCGCTGCTCCGAGCG
>NC_051416.1:650375-650623 GCF_015228065.2 Penaeus monodon
CGAGTCGGAGCT
Organism: Penaeus monodon; assembly: GCF_015228065.2. Lineage (NCBI taxonomy): Eukaryota > Metazoa > Arthropoda > Malacostraca > Decapoda > Penaeidae > Penaeus > Penaeus monodon. Next base: position 650,388 of record NC_051416.1, read on the forward strand.
GTAGCAGGGCGCGATGCACAGGACGACGGGGTCGGAGGCGTCGTCGTCGTCCTCATTGCCGGAATCCCACGTGATGGACGCCGACGAGATCGTGAATACGACGGACTCCTCCACGTCCCCCGACATGGCGGCGCTCGCTCGCTGCCCTCACCCAGAGCACGGGCGCCGAAACGCTCACGAGGAAGGGGTTCGGAGGGGGCGGTTGGGCTTTCTACTGCCCGCCTCTCACTGCCAAG
>NC_051416.1:650669-650882 GCF_015228065.2 Penaeus monodon
ATCCCCAATTTCTTCTTATCAGAAGTAATCTGCACCAACACCGCGGGGTAGTTCCGGGCAGCGCTGCGAGCGAGGGGCTTCGTCGACGCGAGGGCCCCTGTAAACACACACTGAGCCCTCGCCGTGACACACACCAGGCGCTGCTGCTACGATACCCTGGCACTAGCCTGGCACCCGTTCGCGGATGACACTCCCCCTCGGCCCAGCGTCATG
>NC_051416.1:650927-651725 GCF_015228065.2 Penaeus monodon
TAAAGTTCCCCCTGAGCGGCAGGTGCACCTCCGACCGTCGGAAGGCAGGATAAATCCCTCCGAGTGGGACTTTACACCATCCACACCAGGTGCCACCTCTCACGGCACCAACCGGACCCACACTAGTGCCACAAGGTGCCACTGCCGCTACCCCAGCGCCCCGCGGACAGTGCTCGATCCGCCAATGCCCAACTATCCCAGCGACGTTTCAATGAGTCCCGAAGGCCCCAGGGACTCCCTGGCACCCCTGGGCCTCCTCCGCCGCGGCCAGCACAGCCTTTGCTGGCACCGATTGGCACTTGGCAGGAGATTAGTGGAGGGTCGAGACCAAGCTAATTTGCCACGTCCTTTCTAAACGAGACCGCGGGAAAGAGACGGGGAAGGAGAAGCACGGAGGCTGATCCTACATACAAGATCATCCTTATCCTCATAACTGTCATCATGCACATTTTCAGTCCCTCCTCCCCGGAAATACTTCAGAATCGCAAATTACATCGCAAATTAGTGTCGGAGGCACGTTAACCTAACACCAAGGGACATTAGAATATAAAAGAAAGATAAAAATGACAAGGATTAAATAGAGAGAGAAAAAATCAACCGCATTAACATATCCAAATACACCGTCAAGGTGCGAAAAAAATACAAACAAACAAACGGTCCTCAAAAATGTGGTTGTAACGAGAGCAGATAGAGGATCAGCTGGGATTTGGCATCGCGAACTTTGCAACTGGATGGAATACCGACCAGGAGTGGCGGTTATGTTGACGTCACTCCCAAGGCTCACTTCTCCCTCTTCCT
>NC_051416.1:651748-651864 GCF_015228065.2 Penaeus monodon
ATCCCCTCTTCTTGTTCGTGTCGCCTCTTTCAAATTATGTTCCACCTTGTCTTCCTCTTGCCATTTTCTGCCTGTCTCATTTCACTCTCTGACCCTACTTCCTATAACCGATCTCC
>NC_051416.1:651989-652107 GCF_015228065.2 Penaeus monodon
CTTTTCCCCTCCCACATCCTCCTCAACACCGCCTCGCCCACCCTCAGCTACACCTGACACCACAGGTCATCACACCCCCACGACAACGCGCGGACAATAAAGGCACACCTGCAGGTCA
>NC_051416.1:652152-652295 GCF_015228065.2 Penaeus monodon
ACACCAATTACCGCCGCCGACACCATTCATCGCGCCGAGAATGAATAAACGAACGCGTTAATGAGACCCAATAAGCCGCCGCCCACCTGAGACGCCCACGTGTCGGGAAGCCGTGTTCCTTCTGACTTGCGTTTCGTTACAAG
>NC_051416.1:652348-652540 GCF_015228065.2 Penaeus monodon
CAACAGAGACTGTATGAAAGGCAAGAGAGGGAGGCTTGGGTGTGTATAAATACAAAGCATATTGTATACGGGGGATGCTATTTCTTTAAAATTAATAAAAAGAGTAACCTACATTTTCTGATAATATCTTAGTAGTAATTCAAATAATACGTCAACATTAATATTTCCCTCTAACAAACAACAGCCCATTAA
>NC_051416.1:652890-653172 GCF_015228065.2 Penaeus monodon
AGCAGCAACGACATTCATCACGGGCGAACCAAACCGGCTTGCCCAGCGCGGTCGTCGTTAACACCTCATTCGCCAAACGAGCCAGCCAACAGTCAACGCAAGCGGGTCGTTACTGCCTCTGACAGCACGACCACCTGTATACTGTGACGACGCCCAGGGTTGGCTTGGGTAGGGTTGGGCAGGAGGTACAGCTAGGGATAAGGGGGGAGGGCTACGTAAAGGGAAGGAGGAGTGTGTTCAAGTGCTCCCTTAAGCCTCTGGTTCTCCCTCGGTAGATACTTT
>NC_051416.1:653818-654151 GCF_015228065.2 Penaeus monodon
GAGAAGGGGAGGAAGGAGAGAGGGAAGGGAGAAGGAAAACAGAAGGGGATGAAGAAGGGTAGAAAGGAGGGAGGGAAGGAAGCAGAGGGTGCTGAGGGAAGAGTGCGTCGCAACAGGTTTCTGGCGAAGATTTTACGATCGTCAACTGCGGCTTCTAAAGCTAAGGAAGGGAGCGCATACTTGCCTCCCCCTCCCCCCCCCCCTATAACCTTTACTCCCCCATCCTCAAGGCACCAACGGGGTTTTCTGGATTTCATTATCCAGCGCAGTGCGAAGGAGGAGGATAATGAAGGGGAAAGGGAGGAGGAAAGACATTTAGAGAAGACACGAAAA
>NC_051416.1:654344-654523 GCF_015228065.2 Penaeus monodon
AATCGGCCCATCTAGCGGCTTTATCCCCTTGTTTAGCGCTTATCCATCTGGGTTCGCTCGACATCAATAGCGCTGTAAAAGCCGTTGATAGCGCTTATTCGCTCTTCCCACCGCCGATCCCCCGCTCGTTCCCGCTCAAATAAAATGCTGCTTATTGGCCTTTGGCAAGACGTCTCGAC
>NC_051416.1:654688-654946 GCF_015228065.2 Penaeus monodon
CACACACGGAAACCTGATCCAACGCCGAATTACGCTGGCCATCTGCACTTCAAAGGGGAAAGAATGCAACACGGGAAATAAAATCAAGAATAGAAACTAACTACAATCATTCAAAAAGGTTTACGCTTTACATACTCCGCTGTGCCGTAATACTGAGCGGTTTATCGTGACCAATCAAACACGAAGGATCAAGATTTTTTTACCTCCTATAATAAAGCAAAGTGAGGAAGACGGAGCAAAAAAGTTAGGGATTGAGAA
>NC_051416.1:655154-655396 GCF_015228065.2 Penaeus monodon
TCCCGACGCACAGGTAGACAGCCGGCGGGGTGGCGTTACAAGCGCCAGTCAGCCGTACGTCGTAAAATGGCGCTTAACAACTGCACTTACACGAGGGACCCGCATTGTTCGCGCCACCACGGACGTAAACACAACACCTCCTTGTTTCCTCTCCGTCCTGCCTCTAGTTTATCTTACTGGAGTGCAAGTATAACATTCTCTGAAGGAAAGGCACTTGTACGATGTCTCTTATAATATTTAGA
>NC_051416.1:655476-655613 GCF_015228065.2 Penaeus monodon
AACTGCAAAACTTAAAACTTAAAGCTTGTCAGTATCGCTTAGCCGCTATTAATCGAGACAGAGTCAAGGCATGATTAATTCCCTTATCTTGATTATCCTCGCAATCCATCCGTCAGCGTCAAGATGCAATCTCGGAC
>NC_051416.1:655656-656715 GCF_015228065.2 Penaeus monodon
CCCGACACACACGCGATTACAGACTACCCTATTTGTATCAACGATTGACTACCTGCGATAAATCCAAGAGACAGAGAAGGAGTGGGGGGCCGTCTGTTATCGGGGACTTGGGGTATATCGCGTGAGTGTGCGGGGGTATATGATAAGAGGAAAGCACGGGAGTCACACATGGGGAAAGCCAAAGGGGGTCTTACTGGGACAGGCAAGGAGATCGTACTAAGGGAAAGTCAAGAAGAAACATATTTGGGGAAGGCATCGGAGATCCTATCAGGGGAAAGGCAAGAGCGGCGTATGAGGGGAACGGCAAGGGAGGTCGAATTAAGGGAAAGGCATGGGAGATCCTCTTAGGGGAAGGGAGAAATTGGAGGCATTAAGAAGGAAGGGGGTGGTGAGAGCTTTAAGGGCACTCATGGAAGTAGGTTTAGAAAGGAAGAGATAAGGGGAGAGAAAGAGAGGAAGAAGTCGGGGAAACTCAAGTAGGGGGAGTTTTCAGGAGACAGTAAGAGGAAGGAGAGAGAGAGGAACCAACCGCAACACCTATAATATAATAACAACAGCTGATTGACCAACCAAACAATGCAATCACTTCCCGCATAAAAATGCTGAGAAATCTAACCTCCTGAAACAGGGGAAAACAGAGCAGCTGAAAAGGGAAGGAATTTAGAGAAGACACAGGCAAGAAAAAAAAGGAAAAAAAAGTCCCATTTAGAGCCAAGGACACCACTGGGACAAGAAAACGGGTTAATGCGAAATTCCAGCCAGGGAAGAGAAAAAAATTTAGTATCAACAAAACTTCAAAAGCGCAGCTGGTTGTCTCCGGTTCGGAAGTTAAAGAGCCCCGTAAATACCTCCCGCCGTATTGGATCTCCCGGATTTGTTATGCAGGAGAACAGGAGAACCTCAAAGTTCTCGCCGCGTAGAAGAGGGTCGATCGGAATATCATTTGAAGTCTTGGAGCAGAAAAAGCCTCTCGGGGATTATGTAGACGAGCGAGAAGACCTGCTCGCCGATCTCGCCAAGCAACGCCGGATCACCAGGTGTGTGCGGCCTCGCTACCGG
>NC_051416.1:656855-657130 GCF_015228065.2 Penaeus monodon
CTGTTATTTTCCAACATCGTCTACCGCTCAACACTTTCCCACAGACAACCCTGCTGAGACCCAATCACACATAAACAAGAGCACTCATACAATCGCACACACACAAACAAACACCTTCAGAAGAATTTAAAAAAGGGAGAACAAGAACTATTTACCTTCCGCGACAAGCGTCTCCGAAGCCTTCTTCAAAGACAGCTGCCGTGTACCTTGCTGACACTTATATTATTGTTACAGAGCATGCAAGAGTGGGACGACATCTAAAGCGTGAATTTGCT
>NC_051416.1:657422-657641 GCF_015228065.2 Penaeus monodon
CACCCCACAACGTCGTAAAGCCTGGCCCCGCGTCCGGCGCTGACAGGGCGGCGAAACGGACTCGGGAGACGACACGAAATTCGCGATGCTACTTACTCTCTTCTATTACCGTGTTGTTGTTGTTGCAATTGCAGCTCTCTATGGGCAATCGTGCCAGACTCGCTCTACGTTACAACTAAAGTGCATTTTTTCTCTCTCGTCCCTCGGGGGGAGGGGGGG
>NC_051416.1:657703-657929 GCF_015228065.2 Penaeus monodon
GGTCCAACAATACCTCTTCCTCGATGCAAACTAGTGGTTCCACCTGTTTATAAACACCATTCATCTGCTTATCCATCTATTCCTATTTTATGTGTGCGAGTTCAGACGTGCAACATCATCGTCCTCAAGCCTTGACATGGCCTTTGCTCGTGTGTCATTCCTGCGTGTCATACTTGCGAGGATGGCTCCCTCTCCTCCCCCACCCCTCTCCCCCCACTCCCCGTTT
>NC_051416.1:657977-658376 GCF_015228065.2 Penaeus monodon
AGCAGACCGCGGGAGGACTCTCGCACCTGGAGAGCTCGGCCGCAAGAAGGGCAGTTTTAGCAGCATCACTCCATTCGGATCCTCAGATCTGAAAGAAGGTTATGCTGACCTCGGGCGCTGGCTTGGGTTGAAGACCTAAGGACCATTTACGATCATATTTCTATTTACACCTACGTCTATCTAGATGTACATATCCTTAACCTAGATCTCTAATCAATCTCTAATGCAATAAACTAGATTAAAAGAAAGTAATCTATGCAACCGACCCCCCCCCCCGCCGAGCCGCGCCCGGTCGAGCGAGCCAAAGGCAAAAGCAAGTACATCGATCTGACACCGCGTTAAATCAATCGGAACGCTGCCATTTCCCAGCCCGATTCCTCATTTCCAAACGCGTCCGTG
>NC_051416.1:658504-658639 GCF_015228065.2 Penaeus monodon
AGGTCGATGCAATAACCGGAGGTAGAAACCTTCAAAGACACCCTTTGTAACGTTAATACGAAGAGAAAAGAAAGAGAACCAGAGAAAAAAAGAGGTAGAAGGAAGGAATGGTGATGAAGAGGACTACACTCACCA
>NC_051416.1:658679-659059 GCF_015228065.2 Penaeus monodon
GAGGACGAGGCAAGATATGGGCGTTGGGGGGAAAGGAGTGAGTCAGACGAAGAGTGCATCAGTCTTCATTATCCATAAAAGGCATTAAGGCGATCATTACGACCTGGTTTTATCGGAAACTTAAGCCGGTTTTATGAGCCTCCCCCTCCCACATTTCTCCTTCCCCACCCCCCGCCCCCAATGGCTCTCGCTCGAACAAATCCCCCGTGACTTTAGTGGTCATCTCGGACTTAGGATTAGAAAGAAAGAAGCTTGGGCGACACTTATAAAGCGTTTCGACATTCTCTTTGACGACTAATTTAGGGTATATTGGCTTTTCAGCGATGTGAACAATTTTCTAGTCCACAAAAGAAAACTGTTCCGTGTGAACGTGATGAAAG
>NC_051416.1:659115-659526 GCF_015228065.2 Penaeus monodon
CAGGCATGGAGACAGACAGATAGCAAACAGTAACGCAACACAAATCCACCCAAAGACTCACTGCACCCCCCTCCCTCACCTCCCCCTTGACAAATGACCTTTCTCGCGTTCCGTTGGAGGCTCCTGGGACCCCCTCCTTCACGCCCTGTTTCTCCACCTGCTCGAGTGTGACCGCCTTGCGCAATCCTACTCTGGGAGCGAAGGACACGCGCTGAGGACCCTGGACGACCCTCTAGCCCCCTCCCCCTGAAAGACTCTGCTTGTGGAAGGGGGGAGAGGGAGAGAGGGTTATGCCTTCGCCCTCCTGCTCCCTTCCGCTGCGTCTGTCAACCCCCCCGCATGCCAAGCCGTCGCCGCTGACCACGCCTGACGGAACACGGCGAGAACACGGCGAGAGGTGAAAGTGTCCAC
>NC_051416.1:659549-659908 GCF_015228065.2 Penaeus monodon
ACACGCGGACACGCCATGTCTGCACCTCCCTACACGACCCCTTCTCCACCCCTCTCCCCACTTCACTGAGCTTCTCGGACACCGATCCCTCTCACTCGTCCATAAAAAAAAACATTAAATATTTTCTCTACTTATTCTTCCACTTCCTCTTCTACTGCTACCTCCAGGGTAACCACATCTATTTGAACTAATACAAATCGTAATAAGAGCTACCTAAACATGATGCACCTCCCATTCTTTTCCCTTTTGAAACGACCACAAAAAGTGTACTTCTACAAATTTCCTCCCCTTAGTATCCTATCCTCCTTATAACATCTTCACCTCCCGCATTTTACTCCTTTCATGTCCTTTATTTTTGT
>NC_051416.1:660675-661083 GCF_015228065.2 Penaeus monodon
ATTTCGGGAAATGGCAAAAAGAAAGAAAAATACACAAAGACATCAAAAATACCATACAGCAGACCGCAAAAACCTCACAGCTCCCACAAATCACACAGTCATTCAACCCTAAATGAGAACAATAAGGCAAAAACAAAGTAAAAACTGGAGAGTACCCGACAAACGAGACAATAAACCAATAAACCAATCTCCCAAGACCGTGTTGAATGCCTTATCTCTGCAACAATGCATCTTGCAGCGATTAGCCCCGGGCCGGGTGTCTTGACGGGGCGGCGGAACTGAGAGAAGAATCGTCAAGACTTCTTTGCTCTTTCTTGCCTCACACACAGCAGACGTCGACGCGAGACGGATGAGGGCGAGAAGAAAAGGGGTCGTCTTTGTGTGTGTCTTTTGCATCTCACTCGGGGT
>NC_051416.1:661225-661562 GCF_015228065.2 Penaeus monodon
CGCCTACTTGTCGCTGTTGTCGTCTTCATCTTTCTTGTGAGTGACAGAGGGATTGAGCAAGGGAGGGTCTGTTTCTCTTGATCTCTCTTTCTTTTACACGCTTCCCTTTTTTCTACCCCCCTCCCTTCCCCTCTTCTCTCCCTCCCTCCCTCCTCTCCCCTCCCCACCCCTCTCTCCCTCCTCTCCCCCTGTCCTTGCCTCCCAACCTTTGCCCCCCTTTCTCTCACCTCCCTCCCCCTCCCCCCCCCCATCACCCCATCCTCCATACCCCTTTCCTCTATCTCTCACACGTACATACATATTAGGGAAAATCGCAAAATGGATTATACGGCCACAA
>NC_051416.1:661591-661685 GCF_015228065.2 Penaeus monodon
CTGTCGACACACCAACAGTCAGAGGAAAGCAGAGAGTGAGTAAAACGCCGGCCAGATATAGCACAGACCTGCGAAAGGGAGGACAGATGCGCCG
>NC_051416.1:662144-662257 GCF_015228065.2 Penaeus monodon
GTGTAAAGGAGAAATGGTATATTAGGATAATTTCGGCAAATTGGGAAAACAAACGAATGGAATGGAAGTCTGCTTTTCCATTTCCACATGTGGTGCCGAGAGTATGTAATTTA
>NC_051416.1:662345-662717 GCF_015228065.2 Penaeus monodon
GAAAAAAAGAAACTGGAAAAGCAAAGACTATTGGCGCCAAATAAATCGTACCTCAACAAGGCTAAATCGACCGGAGATTTAAGCGGTATTCGCCAATCACTCGCGCAACTTGCAACAGTTAAGGGGGGGGGGTAATCCTCCTTCCAACCCTCCATCGCCAAAGCCAAATTACGAAAATTACATTCTCCACCGAGGAAAAAAAAGAACACGAATAAACACCAACCAAAATCCGCAGCTAATAAAACGAAACAAATAACCTCAGTGAACAAACTATGCAAACACATTCACCTTGACCGTAAAATGTATTTGCTAGAGAGGGATGACTTGCGCGGAGATGCAAAAGCCACTCCCTAGAGCACCGAAAAACAAGCA
>NC_051416.1:662914-663253 GCF_015228065.2 Penaeus monodon
GGGAGGTGGCGACGGGGGGTGGAGGAAGGGGGAGAAGAGGGGGAGAAGGAGAAAAATGGAAGGAGGGAGACGGACGACCGCGAGCCGAGGTAAACTCCCAGGCGTCCTTTCCGTGTATACAGTTTACAGGACACGCATGCGCACCAGCCTGTATTTACGTGTTATATCAAATCGAGGTGTGACTCTTCTCCCGCCCTTCCCCTCTCCTCGCTCTCTCCCAGTTTTCCTGTCTCTCTTGCCTCCCGTCTTTTATTTCATTTCCGATGTTTATAGGATTCCGTCGTTTCCCTTGTCCACTTTTTTCGTTTTCTATTTCTAGCATTCCTTCTTTCTCTTTAT
>NC_051416.1:663428-663560 GCF_015228065.2 Penaeus monodon
GGACTCCTAACCGGACAAAAGCCAAATAGCCAACCCCCCCCCCCCCATGCCTTCTTAATTTGCCAACGGGAGTTTTATGTCTCAGGACGACGACAAATAATTACCTACTCACTTTCCTATCTCTGTACTACC
>NC_051416.1:663620-663794 GCF_015228065.2 Penaeus monodon
ACAAAATAGCGACAAGGTCACTGGGTCGATTAGCTTTATCGCGGCCCATCAGTTATACACACATTAATCAACGTGATAAATGATATCAACACTAGCCTAATCCAGCACAGTACCCCACCGCATCCAAAATACGAATATTCTATATGCGGGTTTTCCCACATAACCGCGCGCGCG
>NC_051416.1:664150-664281 GCF_015228065.2 Penaeus monodon
CCAGCTCGCTCCCTCCCTGGTCGAGCAAGTGGGCTCCTTTGCAATCTGCCAAGCGATGCTTTGCTGTGGAGATTTAGTGCCCCGTGACCATGCTGACTGGTCGGATCACTTCGCCTTGGCACTAACTTGAC
>NC_051416.1:664488-664936 GCF_015228065.2 Penaeus monodon
AACTCTTCCTCCCACTTTCCCTTCCCTACCCCTCTATTCCCGCTTCCCTTCTCCCTTCCTCCCTCATTCCTCCTCTCCTCTTTCCCCCTCTTACCTGCGCACTTTCCTTCGCTCTGAGGATAAATTGACCTCAATCACAACGACAACAGAACGCAACAAAGCGAAAGCCCTTCATACTTATTTAATAAAATGCGATAAAAAAATAAAATAATGGTTCTTAATAGCGACGCTCACATAAACACCAAACCTACTGGCAAATAATCAAAGACTTTCGCCTTTATCACTGCGATTAATGTTGCAAAAAAATTTAATGTTCTTCCCGTCACATATTATAAGGAATATCATCATTAAAGCACTTTAGATTAAAGTTAATGAGGTGCGATTTACCTTCTGAATTGCTTTATTTGACTCCAAACGATACGTAATCATAAACATACCAAATGATGTA
>NC_051416.1:665129-665397 GCF_015228065.2 Penaeus monodon
AACACTATTCCACCAGGAACAGGCAAGAGACTGCACGGCCTTCCAGTAAGCCCTTTACAACAAGGTTCCAAATGACTCCTTTTAATTTTCTTCACAAAATTGCAAAGGGCGCCTGACCTCTCAGGAACAGGGAGGGAGAGGGAGAACGGGGGGGGGGAGAAAATAGCTTATTATTTTTGCTTAGACTTTTCTCCCTTTCCATTTTTTCTTCTTTATTTGGTGTTTCTCTATTATACCCTGCAAGGAATACTCTCACAACCAGCAATTG
>NC_051416.1:665582-665778 GCF_015228065.2 Penaeus monodon
AAAATAGAAGAATGAAACTGCAAATACACACGAAAACAATTTCTAAAACAATATGCCAAAACAAAAACTATGTATTTCTTAATCCCCACTTAGCAACGACCAAAGACACTCAAGATACGAAAAAAAATACCCTCCTCCCACGAAAAAATATTAAACTAAATAAACATATACATCCACCCCGGACAACCTCATCCAA
>NC_051416.1:665860-666088 GCF_015228065.2 Penaeus monodon
GCACGCATACATGTGTTACATATTTCCATTATCATGTGGGCATATCTTTTAAACACAGCGTATCTCATTAGAGGGCGCTGGAGTGTGGCGGTCGGTCGCGAGAACCGCAGGTGCCAGTGTAAATTTTTTGGTCGGTTTGGAAAATTTCGAGAAGGGGAATGCGCGGCGCGCAAGGGAGACGAAAATGTGTGGGAATGTTGGGAGCAGCGATGGATGGCCGGACGCGCG
>NC_051416.1:666690-666792 GCF_015228065.2 Penaeus monodon
CATCGCGGTCCACAAGTTCTTCCACATACCTTCCACATGCCGGCGAGTCAGCGGACATTCGGGCCCCGGGAAATGTCTTAGTGAAACCTCGGGGGTCATTAA
>NC_051416.1:666896-666996 GCF_015228065.2 Penaeus monodon
CAGGGGGGGGGGGAGGCGGGTAAAGTGTGCCTGGCACCAACAGGACAGAATGAACTTGAGGAAATGAGAGAAGCCAAATCAGACACAGACACACGCAGAA
>NC_051416.1:667163-667341 GCF_015228065.2 Penaeus monodon
TAACAGATCCAAGTCTCTTGTAACAGACGAATATGGCGTCAAAGTGTGGTAGGGGGGAGGGTGTCCCCAGTACCCCCTTCCTTGGTCTAAGCCATAGCGAGGGGGGGGGGAAGGGGCGTGGTGAACAGAAAGTCACTTTACCGCATAAATGGTTACAGGAAGGGAATTTTTGATGGAT
>NC_051416.1:667383-667544 GCF_015228065.2 Penaeus monodon
CACCAGGTGATGCTATGGTGGGGGGTCGGCACCAGGTATTTACGTGAGCTGATTTCGAACTTCGTTGACATCTCGGAACTTTTCACGGCTAAACACTTCCTTTCCCTCATCCTCAAATCATGACCCACACTCAATTTCCGTCGAAGTACACGATGCATGGA
>NC_051416.1:667896-668070 GCF_015228065.2 Penaeus monodon
ATCCCGTCAAAATAAACAGGAAGCAATTACATACTCATGTTCATGCTATAAAGAAAGTTGCCAGTGACTGCAACACATTACTGTATATTATACAATCAAACTAGCAATTGTCTCCAATTTAATAAAAAAAAAATACCTATCTAAAGCTCGAGGTTAGGTGGTCACCAGCTACAG
>NC_051416.1:668345-668652 GCF_015228065.2 Penaeus monodon
TGAAAAATAAACTTAGTAAGACCGACATATAATGCTAACTGAATGAATCAATTAGTCGAGTGAGAATAAAAGCAGATTAGCACGAGAGGAGTCACTAAAAAATGGACTGGCAAAATGAATAAAAAGCGAGCGAATGCGTCTGGACAAACACGTGACATAGGATGGATATATGAGTAAGTGAAGAGGGGAAAAGGTGGCAAAAGGTGGGTGGGACAGCTGGAGTCGGTATAACGTAGGCTCGAAAGATGGTTCCGGGAAGGGTAATGTAAACAACGACCAGATGGAGACCACCAGCTTCGCTTGTCAG
>NC_051416.1:668933-669204 GCF_015228065.2 Penaeus monodon
ATAAAGCATTCAAAAGTTAAAACGGGCCCAGCCCCTACCGCCAATCGGACACACGACCGCCCACAACGCCCACAAGGACAGACATCCCGTGGGCGCCGCTCGTGTCATTCTTTCCCTGTTAGGCCCTATTCGCGGGCGGCCTAAAAATAGCATCAGGGCGATAAGCTGCATTAAATGGGTGCCAACGAGAGAGCCAGCGCACGACTGGCACTAATGCAACGTTTCGGTGAAGGGGGGGAGGGGGGTACTAGTCGGAATCGTTAGCAGTGGT
>NC_051416.1:669491-669594 GCF_015228065.2 Penaeus monodon
TCTCTCTTCTCCCCTCTCTTTTTCTCCGTTTACTTATTTATTATTTTTTTGCATACCTTCCTATTCCGCTTTCTCTTTCTTTTCCATATTCTTATTATCATTA
>NC_051416.1:669696-669882 GCF_015228065.2 Penaeus monodon
CATGCGAGGGTCAGTACTGCATATGTATGCGCACGCCTGTGCCTACGCGTTCTTCTGTGTATGTGTCTACGTGTTACTAAGTAAGAGCGAGCCGCGTGTCCCCTTGCACGTCCGTCCGTCCGTCCCCTAAACCTGTCCTCATTCATTTCCGCGGAGACAAGACGATAGCGGCATCAAAGTCAAGCT
>NC_051416.1:669995-670153 GCF_015228065.2 Penaeus monodon
TGAGTCAGAGAGTCAGAAAGAATCGGAGAGACAGTGAGTGATACGCATTTCCTCACATGCTCGCCTCAAGCTATTTATGAGGTGACACTAACGGCCATTCATCTTCCACCTGAGGTAAGTAATTGACAGCCGCGTCCAGGTGTCACTCATGACCGGAT
>NC_051416.1:670183-670555 GCF_015228065.2 Penaeus monodon
ATGTTTTAACTCATTGCCTAATTAAATCTTTTAAAACAATAATTGCCTTCCAACATCACAACACTCATAATTCCAATTTTTCTCATGCACTAAATTAATAGAGCTATTAAAGATTTCGTTACATAAAGCGATGCTACATCATTAGTATAATAATCATTATTTTCACAGCAATTAACCATCAGCAATTAATACACTTCATTTATTACACCTTTTAATCAACACAATGGGGTGGAAACGAATACGATATATTCCCTTTTTCGCCTTTGTCTTGCTCCTTCACATTTTTCAAAAAATATTTGACTTCTCTTTGGCTCCTCACACAACTAGAACGTCATTTGTCCTACAGAATACATACAAGTATATACAGGGAGG
>NC_051416.1:670770-671122 GCF_015228065.2 Penaeus monodon
TTAATTCTGGTCAAACGCGACTTTTAAGCAAGACCCCAAAAAAGTTATACATATACTCATCCAAAAGATTACGAAACACGATCCCCAAACGAAATGAGAAAACAATAATGAAACGAAGAAAAATGCTTTGAAATTTAAAAATAAAAATGAACGAAAAAAAAAACGGTACGTAGGTGCAACAAAACAGCTTCACCGCCTACGTTAAATGCAAGAGTAAATGCAACCTGCAACAATGACCAGCGATGCAATGGAGCGCCATTAGCAACACTACGGTAAAAATGACAAGGCGAGTATAAAAACTGCATTTCAATCCATATTCTCTCTTTCTCTCCCTCTCGCTCCCTCCCCCCCC
>NC_051416.1:671230-671295 GCF_015228065.2 Penaeus monodon
AAAAAAAACGATAAAATATAATTAACAAACATACCAAAAGAGACCTAAAAGTTAACCAACGACTA
>NC_051416.1:671362-671552 GCF_015228065.2 Penaeus monodon
GAGCCCCAATATCAAAACCGAAGCGCCCCCCCCCCCCCCAAACTTCCGAGAACAGGAGAGGCCCCGAGTGACCACGCAAACACAACAGCAACAGCCCCTTCAGCAGCGCGTGGAAATATTCATAAAGCTGTCTACATCAACGTCCCTGGCTGCCGCAGTTCTGGAGGTACGCGCAGACAAGATATGTGAC
>NC_051416.1:672008-673122 GCF_015228065.2 Penaeus monodon
AGTGGGAGAAGAAAAAAAATATATAGCGGAGTAGAATAAGAATCAAGTCACGTCCCAGCCGTCTTTCCCAATTCATCCAAATCTACGCAACACTCGCAATACAACATTTACCCGCCTGTCAAAGGAATCCGCGCTCTCTCCCTCACATACATTTTATAGACGCAGAGACAGCAGACACCGTTTCCCTCTCACCATCCACCAATAGATGGCGCTCACTGTTTTAACGTGGTGTTTGTTCCCTGCCGCATTTGACACACTACCGCCATCTATTGACTAAGCACAGAAGTTAACGAGCTTTCCCGCATTTCCACGCCAGAAAGGGTACACTGACCCACCAAGACGTTACCGGCAGCCAATCAATAGCCCGTCAGCCAAAGCGTGTGCGGCGTGTCTTTGGTGGCTGAACAAACGGACGACGAACTGACCCGTGGCACGCGTCTACCGGATAAAACCAGCTTAGGATAAGGGACAAAATGGAGGTTGGCGAGGGGTGGGGGGTACTACCAAAAATTTCAAACAATAGTATTTCGAATGAGGGGGGGAAATTATGAACTTCCAAGTTCGACAACGTCTACACAAAAGATAATCCACATAAATAAACAAATATAAGAATGGAACAAAAGGAGAAACAATAACGAATAAGAGGGAAGAAGGGGAAATGAGGGAACCTGACCGAGAAGCAGGTGGACCCGAGGGTTTATAAATACAACGGAGTATAAAGAGTCAAGAGGATAAAGGTGTCACTGCGTAATGCTTGTGCGTGAGTGCATGAGCTACCGAGCATGCGTACGGGAAAGAATACTCTGCCATGATACACAATCTGTTTAAGTAGACGTGTTAAGTGACAGAATGTGAACAGCCCCCCCCTCTTCCGCGAGAGGATAAAGTAAAGGAAAAGAAAGACATGGGGAGGGGAGAAGGCATGAAGGAAGGAGGTGCAGACGGGAAAATGCTGTGCCATCACAAATGCAAATCCTCGCACTCCGTTTTCTGTGACAGATAATTATAAGCCCCATGCTTCTTCAGTGGGAGTTCCCTGAAGTGGCGACATAGGCCAGCTGGGAGAAACGGGAAGGGAGGGAGGGAGAGGTAGTAAAATCAGATATTCATGTCT
>NC_051416.1:673212-673342 GCF_015228065.2 Penaeus monodon
AAACTTTCCCTGAAATTCCAAATAGTAAGCCAGGAATTAATGGACTTGAAAGGGGTAGTAGGAGGGAGAAGAAAAGGGGGGAAAGGGGGAGAGAATATGTGTAGAGGGAGGGACGGGAGGTGGAGGAGGG
>NC_051416.1:673417-673579 GCF_015228065.2 Penaeus monodon
ACGGCCGCCGTCATGCCCCCGCGCCATCTAGTGAGCAGACATGGCAGCGAGCGTCTTGTCCCTTGCGCGCCGACACAGAGGACGTTTCGGGGCCTTGCGTCCTGTGCCTTCCCTGGCGGCCGTTGTTCACGTCACGAGATTTACATTATAGCAAGGAGGTGT
>NC_051416.1:673707-673783 GCF_015228065.2 Penaeus monodon
CCTTTCGCCTCCCGCCTGCCACTTCATCATTCCCTTGGTGACCCAAACATAAACAATATATCCTGAACGCTCCGTT
>NC_051416.1:673835-673904 GCF_015228065.2 Penaeus monodon
GACATTTCACATATGTACCGGAAAAGAAAAATAAACCATATACCACCGCCGTATCTCTTTCCGCACGAC
>NC_051416.1:673933-674706 GCF_015228065.2 Penaeus monodon
GTAAAGTTGTGAAGCTGATAACGCCGGCAACAAATCTCAGACAAACAACCACGTGACTCAACTGTTTACAATTTTTTTTCAGATTCTCTACGATAAACAACCTTGCAAGCGTGACTTGAGAAAATTACAGATAGAAAAAAAAATCCTAACGAAAAGCATATTCTAATTAAACAATAAAAAAAAAGTTAACAAGGAAGAGAAGATAAATAACAATAACTATGAGGATATGGAAAGGACAAAAACAAAAACAATATCGTAATAACTTCAAAACCAGGAAAACCGAGAAGCGCAGTAACTCGCACCTCCCCTTAGTGGAGTACATCCTACACCATCCACTCTTTCTCTCTCTTCAATATCCTACACCGATAAGGGCGGATGGGTGGAGGAGTGGAATGATTAAGGGAGATGGGTGAAAAGATGCAAAAGTGAAAGAGTGGAGAGATAGAAAGGCGGAGGGAGTGGGAAGTCGAAAACTGGGAGGGTGTAAGAAAAAATAAATAAATAAAAATAATCCGGAAGCGCAAGCGACGGATAATCTACAAAGCAGAAACGAGAAAGATCCCAAAGCTACAGAGATACAGAAAGAACAATAAAAATGACAAAAATGCAGAGAGGCAGATGGGGGGAAGGGTGGCGTATGACAGAGGGTGATCGTCTCACCTCGCCGGCTCTTATTACAGTCATTCGTTCGTACCCTGGCATCACGGCGGCCTCTACGCGACTGCTCCTTCACGCATGCGCACTCTATCATCCTCCATCCGCAATACAAAAAT
>NC_051416.1:674766-674903 GCF_015228065.2 Penaeus monodon
TCGTGTGTATTAATGGCTGATGGAGAGCATGCTCGTAATTACTACCACGGTACTAGTAGGCCTAACAGTAATAACAACTAGAAATTCCCCGAAAGCAGAATATGCAACAATCATATAAGAAAGACCCAGAGAATAAG
>NC_051416.1:675352-675583 GCF_015228065.2 Penaeus monodon
AAATTTCACCCGAGCTCAACAATAAACAAAATTCAAGACCGGTTCGAAAAACACATCCGCATCTTAAGTAGAATCCAAGACGCAAACATATTCAGTCGAGTCTCAATTTGGCTGTATTTGTCTTGGCGAACACATGTCCCGCCGCCGCCCACGCGCCCGCGCACTTCTGGACGGATCTCAACACCTGGTAATGAGAACTTCATTATTCCCGACCGGTATGAGAGCCACAAT
>NC_051416.1:675750-675854 GCF_015228065.2 Penaeus monodon
GAGACAGCCAAGCACTCCATTTCCCAAGGCGTCTCGGCGACCGATCTACTTCCCTATCACGAAAACAAACTTCCACACAGGAATTCTAAGCCTCCGAAAAAGGG
>NC_051416.1:675933-676159 GCF_015228065.2 Penaeus monodon
TGAAGTGGGTCGGAGAAGGAGGGGAATAAAGACCCTTTTGTTAGGGGACTTTCAAACCTCATAGAAATTACCTCAAATGACCCCCTCACAATTTTTATTTCTCATTGTCCAGGCTCGTCGGCCGTCACCTATGGCCGCATTCCTATTCCAAGGGAACCGTCGGCAGCGGATTTAATGGTTTGCAGAGAACTCATGGCACGCCGCGGGGAACCTTAAGTCGACGGAC
>NC_051416.1:676276-676608 GCF_015228065.2 Penaeus monodon
AGAGGAAAGTGGGGAGAGAAGTGAGAAAATGGGGAGGAGGAAAGGGCAGAGAATGAGGAAAGGGCGAAGAGGGGGAGAAACGTGATGGATAAGGGAGAGAGAGTAACGGGAGAGAATATATGGGAAGGGGAGAATGGGGGAATTGGGGAAGGGGGAGAAGGGTGTACGAGTGTAGAGGAGAGAAAGAGAGAAGGGAAGAAGATAGGGGAAGGGAAGAAATGGAGTGGGGAAGGGGTCACGGCACAAGGAACAGTAGATTTTCCCTTTTTTTAGGCCGAGGTGAGAGTTGGTCTTTGGACGACGGACGCAACTTGAAATGCATTGTGATGAGG
>NC_051416.1:676663-676752 GCF_015228065.2 Penaeus monodon
CTTCATATCAGTATTCTCTCCGTAGGGCGATGATGGCTTCATATCTCACATTAGTGTCTCCTTTTCGACCATAGATGCAGATAAAAGGC
>NC_051416.1:677245-677485 GCF_015228065.2 Penaeus monodon
AACAAAAAAAAAAACCTAAATCCTGAAATTCCTCGCAATGACAGACGGAAATTCAGCAACAAGCAACCACCCCAGCTTCAGCACCCCCCCCCCCCCCACCGCGTCCAACCCCAGTGAGATGGAGAGTCAACAGGTGATATGCCCCCAGATGCTGCTATGCCTTGTTTACACTGAGCTCCTCGCGCCTTGAAAACGTTTACTCACAACAAAGTTCTGGCATTATTCAACGCCCTCTTTGCC
>NC_051416.1:677612-677725 GCF_015228065.2 Penaeus monodon
TTTTCACGCGCCTAAAAATATATACATATCACCTCCAATTTTTCCGTATCTCCATTTCATTAGCGACGCTCAACCACTTCCGCATAGATCCACTCCCCCCACTCCCCACCCCC
>NC_051416.1:677754-677903 GCF_015228065.2 Penaeus monodon
TTCCACGTGGCTCCCAGAACCATCTTTAGCCACCCTTCTGCTGTCTTAAGCTCGGCCATTCTTCTCGTTCAATATCTGAGCAATCCTCTATTAATTTTACCTCATCACCATTTATGAAGGATAGTTCTTCCTTCCCCCTTCTAGACTCA
>NC_051416.1:677947-678092 GCF_015228065.2 Penaeus monodon
CAGCTTCGAATGATAATTGACCCACGTCTTATAATTTCCCCTACTCTTCGAACTATACACGATCCATAATTCCACATTTTCTCATTCCCCTCCTTCGCTCTGTTTCTTCTTCCTCCTAAAGAAATTGAATCCGCTCCTTCTCACA
>NC_051416.1:678158-678463 GCF_015228065.2 Penaeus monodon
CACATCCTTTTTCATAATTATTCCAATCTTCAAAAAACTAGCGAAAATATAAACACCGAAAAAAGCTAAGTAAACTTCTCTAACAAACCTTCGAAAAACAGAAGTAAAAAAAAAAAAAAGTTAAGTGATTTTCCCCAACAAGGAATCCCAAAGAATTCCGACAAGAACACCTGTGACAGGCCTCACACCTGTCTCTAGTCACTACATGACCTCCCCCCCCCCCCAACATTACAGATTAATGGAAAGAGGCACATAAAACATCGAACTTTAAATACCCACCCATCTAATATGTATGAAAATAATGT
>NC_051416.1:678489-679005 GCF_015228065.2 Penaeus monodon
GTTGACCGCAACAGCCATATAACAATAATACGGTCATAGGCCTACATCACTTCGGCAATAAATCATCAACAACCCCCACCCCAATCCTGCCACCCTCCCCCTCCCTTAACTTCCAGCGCCTCCGTGTTATTGCTGCACCTGCTCATCAATGACGTCACGCCACCGTATACCACTCTTATCGATAACAGAATCTCCGATAAAAAATAATGACCATGCAAGTCACTGTCCTCAAATACAGAAGGAACAATAAAAAGAAAGAAATGAGTAATTATGAGACGTATTACAGAAGGCTACAAAGTCGAGGTAGATTTTTGAATCATTTGGAATGGAGAAAGGAGATGAAGAGAAGGAGGAAAAATAACACAAGCCTATACCTAAAATTGAGGCCCTTCGAAGACATGACAATTGGATCCGTAATGAAAAACCTCTTCTCTAACTTAACATTTAACACTGTCCAAAATGCCACTTCCATTTTTTGAAATGTCCAGGTTCGGGAGCACATACAAGTCCTGTTAC
>NC_051416.1:679051-679286 GCF_015228065.2 Penaeus monodon
CCACCCGCTCCCCTGCTGCACCTGCCTCCCGCGGCGACGCAGGTGCGCCCTGGCTCCCTCCAGCGCCGCCAGCGAATAACGACGACGATGCCCTGCCATGTGTCTTGCGGTAGCCCTTCCGCCCGAGGCTACAATCAACTCATGCTACTCGAGTCAATCTAGCCCTTAACTGGATTCCTGTAACGAAGTGAACGCCGGGCGAAACCAGGCTGCTGGCCCCGGCCACGCATCCTGC
>NC_051416.1:679454-680095 GCF_015228065.2 Penaeus monodon
GAACGATTTCTACTTCATAAAACGGAAATCATCATGCCCACGGCACGTCACTCCGGCCTCGGCAGTAGAAAATTGACTTAATTTCCCCTCGGCTATTTGCACATCGGCGGAGGGAGTCACGCAAAGGCAATAAATCCCTTGCCGGTCGTACGACGCCGTTCAGAAAAGAGAATGGCAGGAGATGCGATCGGGCTAGAACAGGGGAATATGACCGGCTACGAACGAGGGGTCGCCATAACGAAACGAGTCCACCTATATAACGGAGGCTGTTGTGAAATACGGTGCTCAGAATCCGTAGACTTCCAGGTTGTCACTTTAGATCCCACTGACTGTTTCAGTTCGGATACTCTACTACTTTCATGCGAAAGGGAATACTAATTATCCAGTAGACAAAGAAGATACATCAAAGCGCCTTAAACACCACGCTATCTACAAATATACGCTTTCATAAACACGCAGTTAATTCTGGGAAATCCCTCAACACACAAAAACGCACAAAAAAATAAATAAAAAATAATGCGGACTACACACACGAGCAAATCACCACAATAACAAAAGCAAAAAACTCTGCCACCACTACCATCACATCCCCTCCCTTCCAGGCAGAGGCCCCCGCTCCGGCCTTAGTCCACCTCTCTTAT
>NC_051416.1:680227-680475 GCF_015228065.2 Penaeus monodon
CTGCACTCCCTGAAAATCAATAACACCTGTACCTAGCCAGGCCACGGTAAGGGGATGCCTGCTTACGAATTTCAGTTGGCCGTAATTCCCAGTGTTCCAAGAGACACTGGGGAGGGGTGTGGGGAGGGAGGGGTGTGGGAGGCAGAGTGATCGGAGGATGGAATAGTGAACAGTGGCGGCGTGTGGCGTTAAGGTTCGACTGAAAGAAAATACAAGTAAATGATTCGAAGATGGCAAAAAAATTGCTG
>NC_051416.1:680538-680767 GCF_015228065.2 Penaeus monodon
TTTAATCACCCTGCGTCATATTCCTTTCTCTTTCCCTCCATCTCCCCCCCCCCCCTTCACAGGCCCTTTTCCTTCCTCTTCCTCCTCAAACCCCCGCTCTCCCTAGCACGATTTGAGTCGAGCTCTTGGGTGGGCCTACAGGTTGCGCCCACTTCGTGTCATGTGACCACCCACAGCCCATTATCACACTAACACTCTGGCTCGAATTACACACGCGCGCCCACACGTG
>NC_051416.1:680860-681237 GCF_015228065.2 Penaeus monodon
GCAGAGTACAATCACAATTAAATCTTCGCTTGGTCTCGTTTAATCTCCTCTGCCCTTAGTCTTCCTGGAAGGTCATATTCGAAACCTGGCCCATGAAATAACGCTACTTATGTCCACGCCCGCAACCAGCGCCCACGAATCACACACGCACGTAGAACACCTGTTGCGGGATCTTTTTTTTCCGACAATCACCGTAGTTGGTGCCTCAGGTAAAGTGCGCTTACTGGACCACCGGCGCGCACCCGAACCCCGTTTTCCGTGGAGCGCCGGGCATACGCACTCGCCAAACCAGTTGCTGCCGCTTCTACGCTGTGAGTCACTTCGGAGTCACCTAGCAACGAAGTGACAAAGCAAGACGGGCGTGTATAACCTTACTG
>NC_051416.1:681589-681761 GCF_015228065.2 Penaeus monodon
AACCGGTTCCTATCATATCTTCTTGCGGTGCGGTTACTACCGTTTCGAACCTATCCTCCCTCTCACAATTCCTTCGTTTCATTCCCTACCCCCGCTCTCCTGTTCGTGGATGGGGTTGAAATGAAACTGAAAAATTATATTTCAGAAAAGCCTACATAAGTTGTGCAAACAG
>NC_051416.1:681939-682153 GCF_015228065.2 Penaeus monodon
CCTAAACGCTGGATCTAAATCTGTTTACACAATACGAAAGATGTCAGTCATGCAGAAAAAATGTGTATCAATAAGATCAGAGATGAAATCAAGAGGAACTACAAAGCCACGAAGAAGATTGTGATATAACTAAATAATTTTAAGATACGTTACACGACAGTGATAACAAAACGGTGATAATGGAAACAGGAATACAAACAAACAAACAAACATT
>NC_051416.1:682325-682493 GCF_015228065.2 Penaeus monodon
GATAAATAGACAGATATATGAACAGGCAGACAGAAAATTAAGTCACTCGCTTCATAGTGAACCGCATAACGTTCTGGTCCCCGACCACGCGTGCACAGCAGACTAGGCGAGGCCACGCGAAGATCCGCAAGTCAACAAACCACGGAGTTTGCCCGCAGGAAATGCCGG
>NC_051416.1:683022-683586 GCF_015228065.2 Penaeus monodon
CTGCATGCGCTTATGCGTGTTTATTTACGTTTAATGGTGTGTTAGGATGTGTACCTCCCTGTATTTATATACCTACGTGTACACAAATAAGCGTGCACGACTACAACCACGCGCGCATGTAATTACCCCTGCGCTGACCCTGCCCCAATGACCGCCTACCCCGACGACAACAACAACAACTTGGGTGCATAAATAAGAGCGGCAGAGGGGGGGGGGTGACCTTGTACGGGTGACGAAATAAGCATCGAACCAGCCGGCTGAAGACAGCGCACGTGGGGAACGGACGTGCACCGGTTGATAAGACACCGGATTATTAATATTGAACCTTCTCTGTCTCTTCCGCTTCCTCCCTGCCAATCATCTTCTATACGGGTATTTACACACTCCTGCGCACACACAAATACAAAGTTACACACGCGAGTGAAATGAAACAGCTGCAACGAGAGAGGAACAATATCGTCATCGAAGCTTTATTTTAGTTATGTTTGTAATAACTATACTGTCCTTTTATCTATGTCGATTCATAAAATAAACTTTCGTTTGCATGCTTATATACATGCACGG
>NC_051416.1:683694-684115 GCF_015228065.2 Penaeus monodon
TAAGCCAGGGGAGCAGGGAAAAAAGACAGGATATCGACGAACACGGATATGAAAAAAAGGAAAAGCAAGAGGAACACAAAAGAAGTGATATGAAGGAAAGGGAACAACGGGCGAATGAGAAAGAGAAAGAAGAGGGTAAAAATAACGGAGGGAAAGGGAGGCGGGGAATAAGCAAGAAAGAACAAGACTTTGGCGAAACATGAAAAGAGACGAAACTTGGCAACCGCGGCGAATAGCAGGATTGCTGCCACTTCCATCGGCGCTTTCTTGACAGACAAAGATTTATAAGGGAGGGAATCGCGACTCTTCAAGACTTCCGCTCATCACGCTCCTAGGAAACGAAGCACGGGCTTTCTGCGTCGAAGACAACGTCGAGTGGTGTATACATCAGACGCAATCATAGACACAAACGCACAGACAG
>NC_051416.1:684169-684310 GCF_015228065.2 Penaeus monodon
ACACACAGCAATAATCACCCTACAAAGGCAACTGAATCTTTTCCGCTTTTAAGACGTGATACCGGCACTTTAAGGCCCGCTCAAGATTTCGTGTCACGTATCTGCATGACCTCCGCACATGCATGTCTGGTGACTAGTACT
>NC_051416.1:684501-684769 GCF_015228065.2 Penaeus monodon
AGGGGATTTAGGTCAACATTACAAAAAAGCGAGATAGAAGTGGAAGCAGTGTACAGTAGAGAAGAGGGGAAGGAGGAAGAGCAAAGGAAATCAAAGAAAAGAAGCGAAACTCATTTCCCTTCACCCTTTCGTTATATGTACCCCCCCCCCTACCCTCTGATTAGCACCCCCATTTCCATAATTCTACTTCCCTCCCAGGCATCCCTGACTACGGCCAATATCTATCCTATTCGAAGCCGTTCGAGACTTTAAGACTATTTTCCCGCTT
>NC_051416.1:684859-684970 GCF_015228065.2 Penaeus monodon
TACGAAACAGCAATCCACCAAAAGCTGAAACAAACATAATAATAATAACACGTACAAAACGAAGGGCGGACTGACCTTTCAGCGCGTGAGGCTGGTGCACTTGGCAGAGGG
>NC_051416.1:685039-685132 GCF_015228065.2 Penaeus monodon
AGGATGACTTCAATCTCTTCGAGGGAACGCCGAGGGGGAGTCAAGGACCCAGTGCTTGAGATCATGCCGATGGCGGTGAGGGGAAGATGCATA
>NC_051416.1:685857-685924 GCF_015228065.2 Penaeus monodon
ACCACACACTTCTACTCCAACTGAATTCTATGCCACGCGTTGGATGGGCATCCACTGCCACGCTACC
>NC_051416.1:686550-686636 GCF_015228065.2 Penaeus monodon
TATACATTATCATAGAGATCATAGGTGCTGGTTGCAGAGCTTTGCTATAGCTTAGGATAAGCTAAAAACACAACTTGCCTACAGTA
>NC_051416.1:687005-687094 GCF_015228065.2 Penaeus monodon
GCTTAGGCCTCTGCGCGCAGTGATTTATTAATAAATACAGACATAAATAA
Source organism: Penaeus monodon (assembly GCF_015228065.2). Lineage (NCBI taxonomy): Eukaryota > Metazoa > Arthropoda > Malacostraca > Decapoda > Penaeidae > Penaeus > Penaeus monodon. The sequence goes on from NC_051416.1 coordinate 687,056, forward strand.
GGCCTGATCTACTGTGTAATGAATGAGGCAGATCTGGGC
>NC_051416.1:687660-687779 GCF_015228065.2 Penaeus monodon
GCTCGACCCCCCTAACTCATTCGCCTTCCAAAGATAGCAAATCGCTTTGTTGTTACAAAACGAAGTTCTAAGTGAAAATCTACGGTAATCCGGAATTTTATTCTAGTAGTAGAAAGATT
>NC_051416.1:687842-687918 GCF_015228065.2 Penaeus monodon
TGGTAAAATGAATAACTGGCAATAAAGGATGGAAAGGGGGGGGGGGTTCCAAAACTCACTAGAAGAGAAATGGCGG
>NC_051416.1:688612-688742 GCF_015228065.2 Penaeus monodon
CTTCCACTGCTCGACCCCCCTAACTCATTCGCCTTCCAAAGATAGCAAATCGCTTTGTTGTTACAAAACGAAGTTCTAAGTGAAAATCTACGGTAATCCGGAATTTTATTCAACATCTTATAAAGTTAAT
>NC_051416.1:688960-689275 GCF_015228065.2 Penaeus monodon
ACTGCGTCTCATGATAACCATGGAAGCTCATCTCTGTCAGTCTCACATGTAAACAACGTCAATTTCACACGCACAATAAACGCTGCCAGTCTCACTGTCATTCTTCTTGTAACGTCTGGCACTCTCATTCCAAGTGTCACTGCTACAAAGCCAACTGACACACCAGTGCCAGTGTCTGTGCCTGTCCCAGATAATGCACAGTATACAGTGCCCTGCATAAAACATGGCGCGTGTTAAACGGAAACGACCTCAATTTACACTTGCACAGACAGAGAGAACCTCGTTATATTCGAGCGTGTGTTCAGGAACGGAAAC
>NC_051416.1:690096-690230 GCF_015228065.2 Penaeus monodon
GTAATTAGATCATTTTTTAAATGTCAACGAAAGGAAGAGAAGAATCAGGCATAAAGAAGACGTTGGCTGAGAGAAAGAGAAGGCAAGACCTAATCCTGAATCGAAAACAACTTCTTTGTCAAGTCCTTTCCTTC
>NC_051416.1:690323-690469 GCF_015228065.2 Penaeus monodon
CAACACACCCTGCTTTACTCCCTTCCCCTTGTTCTTGCTTCCAGCCCTTTCCCCACCCAAAATCCCCTTCACCCTTTCCCAGTCATCAACCCCCTTTTATTGCTTCCCCATCACTCTCCCATCACCCCCTCTTCATCTCCTTTTAT
>NC_051416.1:690662-690797 GCF_015228065.2 Penaeus monodon
CAGGACCCCAGCAGCGTCTCGGGGGCCAACTGTAACAAGGGGAAGGGAAGACGCTGCCTCATATCCTGCAGGGAAGACTGTGTTGTGAGAGGGATAATCCAACCCACGGTAGTCGGCGCCCAGTTCAAAAGCAAA
>NC_051416.1:691060-691327 GCF_015228065.2 Penaeus monodon
GGGGGGGGGCAACACGAACACATAGTAACACGGCCAAGGGATCGGGGAAGAGAACTAATTAAGAATCAATACACGCCGCAACTACAGGACAACCTGCGTGAGGGGAGGAGGGGGGAGGGGATGAGGCGAGGGGAGCAGAGGGGAAGAAATGAGAGAGAGGGGATTCTGGTGGCTGAGAGGAAGGAGGGGATAAGAGAGGGGAGAGAAGAGGTGAAGAGCTGATGAGGGATGGACGTTGGGAGGAGAAAGACGAAAGACAAAGGGAGA
>NC_051416.1:691567-691897 GCF_015228065.2 Penaeus monodon
AAATTAAAAAAACAATATCCCAGCAGAGTTAGACACAGAAAACGAACAACGACAAAAATGGCAACGAAACCATACAGTAAAGATAAACACGAATCAATAACGAAGAAGCCGCCGAGAGGCGACACACACACATCAGACGAAGGGGAAGGAGAGGGAAGCGAGGGAAGCAGAGGGAACACCGCGAATGCCATTAACCCGCACGAGAATATGAATACCCGCCGAGGACGTAAGCTGGATGCGACATTCGAGACGAGTGATCACATTTGACGGCGAGCGTGAATGACAAATGTAATGGATTTATGAAGGTGGGTCGGGAGGGATGCTACAGCT
>NC_051416.1:692312-692483 GCF_015228065.2 Penaeus monodon
CCAGCGGGGTAATATGATCGACAATACACGACAACACAATTACCACATTTGCGTCACACTGATAATTGAGTCGCTTTTCCTCACTGCCTCAATAATGTCTCGCCGGGAGCCCTTGCCGAGATGAACTCGCTCAAGGGGGACACGGAGAGGAGGAGGAACGAGGAAGTGGAT
>NC_051416.1:692676-692927 GCF_015228065.2 Penaeus monodon
ACAAACCAACAACAAAAGACGGTGGAGAAGAAACCGGAGAAGAGAAAGGGAGAAAAGAAAGAGAGGTCAAAAGGTCATTCCCGTTCCAACTTCTGAGGTACATGACATAAAAGATTACCAAACGACTGGTAACTTGCTTGGGTTTCTTCGTAACTCAATTTCGGTTCGCGGTAACACATCAAAACACTGAAATGGCCTTAATGTGGCAAAGGAAATACATATTTTTGAACTTCTTTATTGACTTATCTATT
>NC_051416.1:693228-693500 GCF_015228065.2 Penaeus monodon
GAAAAGGTGAACTGGGGTCAGCCAGCAAATGGTGGCGACTCTGCGTGCCATAACAGCTGATGAGAGAAACTCGGCGTGCGCGTGTGGGCGAAGCAAGTTAATCTAATTGCATTAAGAGACGTCGAAAAGAAGAAAATCAAATAAAAGAACAAATATCTTTGTATAAAACAAGACGACAGAAATGGGAGAAAGAACGAACATTTTTGGCCAAATTTTATGTGCATATCCAGCATGAGAATCTTTAATAAATGGAAAATATGCAAATGTAACTG
>NC_051416.1:693537-693617 GCF_015228065.2 Penaeus monodon
TGAAGATAAAGGCCATTTCCTAGTGAATATGCCGCGCAAAACTGCCCAAGAAAAACATACGAATCAAATACCAATGCCAG
>NC_051416.1:693716-694187 GCF_015228065.2 Penaeus monodon
CGTATTCAGCATGAAATGAACACAAAAAAAATAGGCTCAGACAGCAATGGCTTACTGAAAGCAGCCTCATGACCAGAAAAAAGTATTTTAAGTGCATGAAGAAAAACTAACATAAAAGGGCACAAAAGATGGTGGAAAAAGTGTAGGAAAAAATCACTAGCTGCTTTGCTTGACTGCTTCTAGGAGGGTTCTAGCAGCGCCTCGGGAGAACGCCGAACAACTCCGGAGTGCGTTTGTTCCTTTCATTAGTCTGTGATCTTATTTATTCACATATTCTTACTTATAATGAATCATTCATTTTTTCTCTCTTTCTGATTAATACAATCTTCTCTTAATATTTCTTTGTCTTTAAATGAATATTTGCTTTATATAATGATTTATTCAAAACACATTTCTTCATAATTTTCAAGAAATTAAACCATCACTCCAAAGTATTCTAGTGTCGACCACAGCATCGTGGCTATGAATTGG
>NC_051416.1:694297-695080 GCF_015228065.2 Penaeus monodon
TCTAATTTAAAAGAAGCTAAAAAGAAGGGAGTCCAAAATGGTACTTAGTTCCCACGCGCATCTGGAGAGGATAGAGATCCACAGTCAAAAAATGGCGTAGTTCCACAGAGAAGACAAAAAAGTAATCATAATCACAATAACAATGAAGGAAGGAAAAGGGTAATTTCATATTTCATCATTTCTCTCTTTGCTTTGAATTATCTTTCTCATTATCTTTTCGTATCTGCATCTGTTCTCTGACTATATATATACATTTACAAGCGCCACGAAAGACGCACTTTTACACACTTCTATTCCTTATGTAGTTACTTTGAATCGAGCAAAACTCAATTTGCCGCCACCACTAAATGAAAATAATTAGCTTATATTAAGGATCATAAACAGAGAACAGGCTGCAAGAACTGGGATCTATATATTCTTTTTATTTTTGTTATCAGCAGAACTATGTTATACAGCTATCATCACTTTACACTTTATCATTTTACTACGAACCCCGGTGCAAGGGTCCAAAGTCAAGAAATTATTTCTGATTTCCTCTTTATTTTAAGACAAGACAACAAATAACTACTTACAAGAACACAGGGTCAAATGTGACGGTACTCACCTGCAAAGAGAGAAAAAATAATGAATTAAAAAACATTTCTTTAAATTATGCCTGCAAATAAGGACACTACAGAGCACATATAACATTAAAATCAGATAATAAAAATCACTATTCCTAAATAAAAAATTCTAATTAGCCTAATAATAATTTGAAAAGTTAAACCATAAATGTTATATTTC
>NC_051416.1:695132-695377 GCF_015228065.2 Penaeus monodon
GATCAACGCACTTCTCCGATAATGCAATATTCAACACTCGACCCGAGTGCAACATTAACATAAATTTTACTACAGACTCCCCCATTGCTACACACATAAAATTATTCCTTTTACTGTTCACATCACTTATATGTGTATACTTACGCAACGGCTGCATACACATCGCTTTCCTACTATCTACCAAATTACATATAAAACTTTTCTCGTCATGCAATCACTTATTTTATTTTCCTTTCTTGCAAAGA
>NC_051416.1:695493-696616 GCF_015228065.2 Penaeus monodon
CCCGTCCCTCCAATGCCATTTCCAACTCTCCGCTCCCCCTCCCATTCCTTCCCGTCCACCCTCCCTCTCCCCCGCCTCCTGCCCGGAAGCCCCGCAGAACGACACAAGACTCACGTCCCGCCCCGAGCCTTTCCTATAATAATAACCCTTTGTCGTCCCAAACACGAGCCGCCATTATCGTTGATGTACCGACCCCAAGTTAGCGGCACTAAATAAACATATTGGGTAGCCCGCGCTGGCACCAGCTCCACGGAATGTTATTGTAACAGCCAGGGGAGGCGAACGCACACACGAATGCACGCACACACGCATGCACGCATAAACGGGCACCCAGCATCAACACACACCAAGTGGCACCTTGCCTTTATGAGACCGACGGCAGCCCCTTCCTACCTACCCCCTCCTTCCCCGTCACTACTTCTCCCTTCTTCTCCACTCCCTCATCATCACTAATTCTTCTTCCACTTTCCTACCCCATCACCACTTCTCCCCTCCTCTCCTTCCCATTACTACTCCTCCCCTCCCTACCCTCTTCCCTTCTCCTTTCCTTCCTATCTCTTCTCCTCTCCTCCTTTCTTCCCCATCTCTTCTCCTCGCCTTCCTCCCTCCTTCCCCAGCACCCCTCTCTCCCTTCCCCCTACACACGCGCTGTCCACCTGTTGTCAAAGGCTCTCACTCGATCTATCACTGTTCCGCCTACCTTCCGTTTCTCGTTAGTTGTTCTATTTCGACCCGTGTATCAATCTTACCTTCTTTATCTTGTGTTTTATTATTATCTCTTATTATCTCCATTCCTCTCCCACCATTTTTAAATTCTCTCTCCTCATCTTTCTCCATACTATCACTACCCTTCCATCCCTCTCTCCTGCTTCCCATGCTCCACCTTCTTTGGTATCCCCCTTCTTTTTCCTTCCCACGCCTCTTACCCTTCTCTCTTTACTTCCATCCTTCTGTCTGTTTTCCTTTAAATCCTCTCTCTCTTCTTTCACACCTCCCTTGTCTCCTCATCTCTCTCATCCTTTCCCATGCTTTCTTTCCCTTTAATTCTGCCATTCCACTTCCCTCACTTCTCCCTCTCCGTCTTCTAACCCCTTCATTGCATCACCCTTTTCCCCTCATTTTA
>NC_051416.1:696667-696907 GCF_015228065.2 Penaeus monodon
TTCTTCGCCTCGGCATTTTCACGACCCAGGTATTCCACCCTCTCTTACACACGAGACCGCCAGTTAAGCTCAGTACTTAACCTTAAACCTCTTAACGCAAACCGCCCACGCGTGAAATCAACCTTCTCCCCCCCCCTCCTCCTCCCTTAATACCCTAATTTCTCTCGCTTTAACAACTCTCTTCTATGGGGGCGACGTTTCGATCCTGCTGTTGCTCTTGGTCTGGCTGTTTGTTCGTTT
>NC_051416.1:697288-697518 GCF_015228065.2 Penaeus monodon
GGGAGGAGGACAGTAGGAGGAACTAGACGGAAAGGTAAGGATAAGAATGGGAAGAATGGGAAAGAGACAGAGAGACCAGCCCCTAGGGACCGGCCCCTTGCCATACCCGCATCCCCTACACAACGCAAAATAACCCCCGGGACACCTTGCCAACCACCTGGCGCTAAAGATGGCGGGCGGGCGGTTAACAGGCCAGGTGGTGGCATGAGCTCATTCATCGGCACCTATGT
>NC_051416.1:697714-697837 GCF_015228065.2 Penaeus monodon
AGATGTCCCTCTACACACACTCCAGAGGTGGGGGGGAGGGGGGGGGGCGAATGATGCGACAGCAGCTGATAACGATAAGCAACGTCGTTATTACGCTCGTTGTTTTAACGCTTATCAGGAGCG
>NC_051416.1:697868-698335 GCF_015228065.2 Penaeus monodon
GTCCAATATTTTCCACCCATTTTTTTATACTATTTCTTCATGTCTCTCCCATTCTTTGTATTAACCCACATTTTAGTTATCTACTACTTCTTCATGTCTCTCCCATTCTTTGTATTAACCCACATTTTAGTTATCTATCTCATTCTTTTTTACCTTATCTTCGCCCCTTTTATATTTCACTTTGAAGTTCTGCAGAGCGGAGAAACCGGAGATAAGATGATGCAACTAATTCACTTCATATCATACTCTCCTCCTTAGCGATTCCTCGTGCGCGCGCTCGCCTCATAAGGTTTCCCTATTGCGCAAGTGACATCTCCGTTCGCTGCGAAAGGAGAGGAGTTCAAAAGGTCGAGAGAGGTCATTTACAGAAGCTTAGCGCAGGAGAAAGAACGAGGAAAAAAGGCAAGGAAGATGAAAGAGAGAGCAAGGCATTTTCCTTCACTAAACTCTTCGCACCTGGCACGACG
>NC_051416.1:698597-699509 GCF_015228065.2 Penaeus monodon
AGGGGGGATGGAGAGAATAAAAGAACCTGAAAGAAGGGATTAGACCTTGAATCCTAGACATGACATTAAAGCAAGACCAAATAAAAGCTCTTAATTAAAACAAGAATCTTGCAGAAAGCACGTTAGCAGAAACGACAGACATGTGGCACAGTGCCTCCCCACCTCCCCCCATCCTCCCTCCCTCCTCCCCGTTTCAGCAACATCACCTATCCACGCCTCTTCTTCTCCTTCTCTTCTCCCCATTTGCACCACAACCTCCTCCTTCTCTTCCTTCCCCTCAACCCTCCCGCTCTCCATCCCTTTCTAAACACCTACTTTTGTGCCTTCTCTTCATACTCTTCTTTCTCTACCCTGTCTTTCTTGACTACCACTTACCCTTGCCCATCCCTTCCCCTTTTTCTTCTCTCTCAATCACTAACCCATGACCATCACCTGCCCCTCATTCTACCCTTGCCCGATCACTTACGCATGCCCCCCTCCCCATCCCCATTCCCCTTCCCCTCCCCAACCACTAACCCACTGCCTTCCCTCTACCCTTCCTCTTTCTCCTCTCACTCAACCATGCTCTTCCCCTTTCCTTCTTTCTCTCCCTCTCCACGCATGCCCCCCTCCCCATCCCCATTCCCCTTCCCTTCCTCAATCACTTACCCATAGCCTTCACCTTCCCCTCCTTCTTCCTTTCCCCTCCTTCTCCCCTTCCCCTCCCTCTCCCCTTCCCCCAAGCAATCTCAAAACTCCCACACATTGTCCGTGGCCGAGGCAGATAATGGCTGCAACTCCTCCTCCCGCCCCGGCGCTTATCTCCCGTATTGTTCTCTTGTGTCGCGCGTATGTGCCAAGTCTTATAAATACTCGATATTAAATGACCCGGCACTGCCCTCCTACTCCCTCTCCCTCTCGTTCCTTTTAGCT
>NC_051416.1:699569-699857 GCF_015228065.2 Penaeus monodon
ACCCTCTCCCACCTCTCCCTCCTTACCCTCTCTCCCTCCCTCACCCTCTCACCCTCTCCCTCCCCCCCCTCACCCTCTCTCCCTCCCTCACCCTCTCTCCCTCCCTCACCCTCTCTCCCTCCCTCACCCTCTCTCCCTCCCTCTTTGTACCGGGGGGTATTCCCGCCTAAGAGCAAGCCAGGGTAGTATATATATATTTATCTTCATTAGACGAAGGTATCTTTGGTGTTTGCCCGGTAAGAATGTACGAACTATTGCGCGAAAAAAATGAAGAAACGACAAGATAAC
>NC_051416.1:699880-700330 GCF_015228065.2 Penaeus monodon
AAGAAGACACATGCCAATGCAATCTCTATACACATACACAAATAACCCCCAACCCAAACGCACAACCGTTGAACTTGCACCTCCTATTCTCAATATCCTTACAAAGACGTGTAAGAGAAAAATCCCCAAACTCAACCCATCTTGCCTCAACTTCACATCAACCTCTGCCACACACAGCCCTACGCCCCTTTGCCACCAACCCCCAAAACCCCCACTTCCCTTCTTCGCCTCAACCCACCCCCTTCCTGCCCCCATTCGCCTATACCCGCCCCGCCCTAGCCCCTACCCTACCCCTAACCCGTGGCGCAATGGCCTATGATGGAAATCCACCCGAATAATAACAACACTATTACCCTGCCCTGCCCTTGCGTCCGAAAACGAAGATGCGAGGAGACACTTGCAAAGGTCAAATGAGATTCGAGTTACTTAACGACTCAGCTTTTTTGGGGC
>NC_051416.1:700377-700493 GCF_015228065.2 Penaeus monodon
GGATTAAGGGTGATAGCAGGGATGATTGCAAGAAAGAAGAGAATGTCAACAATTATATCTGATGCGCTAAGGGAGTTCGTGGGTGTTCTTTGGCACTTCGTTGTCTTAGCTTTGTT
>NC_051416.1:700663-700759 GCF_015228065.2 Penaeus monodon
CTATCTATAAACAATGCCATCGACAACAAGTAAATGAACGAGTAAATGAACACCTCTCTTGTTCCAAATGAAAAACTATCTCAATCAAATAACCAA
>NC_051416.1:700875-701892 GCF_015228065.2 Penaeus monodon
GGTTAAATCCTCCTTGATTCACGAGATGCAAAACAGATCAAGTCTCAAAAGAAAACGCTAATCCACTCGTGACGTCATTATCTCCTGGGAAAACGGGATACTACTCGAGTGTGACGTCACAGCTAGAAAATGGGACATTTTAACCTGACGTCATTACTTCGCACCTCGGAAAACGGGAAGCTCGCCGAACTGTGACGTCAGCTAGCGTCTGCCAAAAATCCCCCCTTCCCCCCCTCTCCCACCTAACGCTTCTCTCGTAATAAATTATTTTCATCGCCAAGGTACTTCGCGGAAAAAAGAGGAAAAAATGCAAATTCATGTCTCGGTCATGAAGCCTCTAAAGAATCAGTGCTCATGGGAGAGAGAAGCGCGAGGGAGAGTCAGAAAAGGAAGGCGAAGGCATCAAATATGGCTTCATGTTTCGGAAGACAATATGTCACCCATGGCAACTTATTCGATACGCCAAAAAATATGTCGAATATCCCGAACATATAGCTACTCCTAAAAGCTCTCCAAACGCCTAACAATCAACTTCTTAAATGAGATTTTCCTAAGATAATGAAAAGGGAATAAAATGAGACAATAAAATTAATTCTTCTTTTATAGCAGTTTTCCCCATGTTTCTATGGGGTCGCTGTTCCCGATAAGCCAATTCCACTACCTTTTTATTACCACTTCTTCGCATTTTCACTTCATTTTCCCTAGACTTTTGGTCTACACGCTGCCCCCCCCCCCTTCCAGACTCCTCTTCCTCTCGCTCTCTACTTCCATCGTCATCATCTTTCTATCCACATAATTATTATCTCTAATGGTGACAAATCTAAAAGGGCATCATCTTCTCTAGGATCTTACTGGACATGTCACAAATAAACCATCCATATATACGCCAGACCAAAAAAGACGGCAAAATGATGCAAATGATCTGTCCGCGAGGCAGCCTCCCGCGCGCCCATTATCCTTCGCCCGGTCTCTTCATGGGTCTTGCACTAATAGCCAGCCACAGATACAATCAGTCTC
>NC_051416.1:702445-703119 GCF_015228065.2 Penaeus monodon
CGTCTCTTAAGCGCATTAGGACCGAGAGAAAGCATTCGAATATGGTAATCACAGGAGTCCTCGCGATTGCCCAATGCCATACGCCATGTCCTTCTTACGTCAGAAATCCTCTTAGGGGCGCAGAGCCCACGACGTCCTCCTACTCATCAAGAATGTCGACCTTATGAGCGACGAGTTGCTTCATTACTTACACGTATACTTATATACATATACTGCATTATTATCTCTTTCTTTTTTACTTAGTGATTCGTCTCCATTCTATTCGTATCTCTTTATTCTAATTATTCATTTTAAGATTATATTTGGCATTTCTTTTATATCCTCCTCCTCCCACACTTTTACATCTTCACGTTCTTAATTCTTCATAAATACATTTCTTTCCTCCTATTTCTCAATTCTCTTCATTTTCTTAACCTCCTATTTTATTCTTTACGACACTCACCACACCCACTCATATTCACGCTTACCAGCCATCAATTTACGCAGCTTCTCACTACCAATCTCATCAACCGCGAGCAGTTATTACAACCCTCATGTGTACTGTATATGGGCCGACGATAAGCACGGACACAGCTTCCGAGACATAACACGCTGAAATAAGGAAAAGGGGAGGCAATCCCGGAGACTTTATTGACACTGCTGCAAGATCAGAGGCTAATTGACTCTGGAGGGGC
>NC_051416.1:703368-703534 GCF_015228065.2 Penaeus monodon
CACGACCATGAACTTCAGATATTTAATTTCTAATAAACCTGTCGACGAAAACACCATTACACACCCGAGCAATAAATTCCTGGAGATTATTAACGAATTTCAGCTTCAATAAAAAAAGACAAAATTATACAGATAATAGTAACAATAGCAACAAAAATATTATGAC
>NC_051416.1:703572-703739 GCF_015228065.2 Penaeus monodon
ATTTGATAAGTGTTCATGAATATTAGCGAAACAAACAACATTAAAATCATGATAAGAATAACAATGACGACAAAATATTACTATTACTGCGTCAGGTACAATATATCGATGTTTACAAATGATAACACGATCATATCTGCCTTGCCATCTTCACTTTACATTTAATT
>NC_051416.1:704000-704082 GCF_015228065.2 Penaeus monodon
ACAAAAAAGACCTACAACGGAGTTCTAGAACATCAACTAAATAACAGTTATGAAAGTTAAGAATCACATACAATACTAGATC
>NC_051416.1:704336-704662 GCF_015228065.2 Penaeus monodon
TCTCCGCGACGACGGGATCATCTTTCGAGTCAGCGGTTCACAGATATGTAATCATCAATACGTCATTACATCCTTCCCCTTTTTCCTCCCTTCCCCCATCCTTCAGTTCTACCCCTTCTTCCCTTCCCTTCCCCTTCCCCACCACTCTTCCTCCTTACCTCCCACTTCATTTCTTATCCACTCCTTCTCCTTGCTTTCTCTCCCTAGTGCCCTATTCTCCCCCCCCCCTTCTCTCCATGTCGGTGAGGTTTTGATGACGTCATGCGCAATCAGTCAATCACGGCGCGACCGCAATCATCCTGGTGTTAAGCCTTTCCTCTACTGCG
>NC_051416.1:705129-705510 GCF_015228065.2 Penaeus monodon
AGGGCAGATCCATCACCAGTACATCAAGTACAAACACACAGGCCTAAAAAAAAATACTCTATAAGGAAAAAGATCTTTAAAAAAATTATTTTCCATTTCCGTACCGTGATTCTTCCCTCAACCTTCGCCGTAAGATGACGAAAGTTAAGGCTAAGGAATTATCTCAAGAAATGTTTAGTATAGCGGCCTCCACCCCCTACCCCCTATGTACACACTTCCTTGTTGTATTGGGCAGTTATTGTGATGCTGCTTCATGCTTCTGATTAACATATTTTTACATCTATTCATATCATGTCATTATCCTTCTATGGGTTCTATTTACCATCTACTTGGAATCTATCGATGTATCTACCACTCTCCCTTGCATTAAAAAATATCATG
>NC_051416.1:705604-706237 GCF_015228065.2 Penaeus monodon
AAGGAGGTCTAAATCGAGACATTCGCTCATATTTGTCAACCAAAGGTGCCACGTCGTTGCGTGTGTCGTGCATGACTGAGAAAGAAAGAGTAGATAGATAGACAGAGATGACAGAAGAGACAGACAATAAAGAGGGAAACAGCAAATTAATAAATAAAGATAAAGAAACAACTAAACAAATGGCAACCTCCATAAAAGGAGCAGACAGCACACGTGTCTGAAAGAACTCGCGTGGCTTCGTTTAATTAAAAGTGCTGCAGTGTCATCTTCCTTTTCCCCTCTCCTATTTCACGTTTTTTCTTTCATTATTTCAGATCATTAACGCCTTACATAACCTCCTCTGGTGTAGCCTAATGCAGAAAGGATGGGGATGCTGAACAACATATAAATACTCAAAAGAGCAATGGGATAAATCAACGTAAACACAAAAATATACATGAAAGTGGGTAATTAAAAATAGCCGTTCAAAAACGTATTAAAACGGACAAGACGCAACACCAATCGACATAATCAACCTCCAAAACACTGCAACATCCGGCCAGTGACGAATGTACCCTCATTACACCCTTTTTACTGCACGCCCGAAGAGATTGGCGCTAACTCAGGACGGAAACACACTGAACTTACGTATAA
>NC_051416.1:706457-706537 GCF_015228065.2 Penaeus monodon
TAATCGTGAGAAAGGAGGCAAAATCTGCACGTGTCTGAGGGCCCTCGCGGGGCTTCTCCAAATTACAATGACATGTAGAA
>NC_051416.1:706571-706662 GCF_015228065.2 Penaeus monodon
GTTCCATCCATGACGAACAACAGGAGCCTTTCCTCCTTCCAATAATGGAGAGCGACCTCCTCGGCCTTAAGGCTTCCGACACAAATCTGAT
>NC_051416.1:706855-706995 GCF_015228065.2 Penaeus monodon
GCAACTTTTTTCCGTTTTCTAGCAGCATTAACATTTGCAAGGGTTGAAACACACCCAAGAAGTCTTCTGAACGTAACGCAACGACAATGCGAAACAATTACCCAATAACCAGATGATGATACCACGTTCACATTTTTTGC
>NC_051416.1:707018-707360 GCF_015228065.2 Penaeus monodon
GTAAGGACGACAATCAACAAGAAAAATAACGCTTTCGCTTTGTCATAACGATGCTCATAATAAAAAGCAAAACGGCATTCATACCGACAAAGAACATATTCGAGTTCCATACGTGTGTGCAGGCATCTTCACAAAATCTTGCCCATATGACGCTAAAAGGCAAGACCTCGGCTGCGCTCTCGCCCCGGCCCGTTTGAGCTCGTTCCCCGCGAGGCTCATTATCATTGTCCCGAATAAAATGATCACCTCACACGAAATGCAAGACACGGTCATTATTTCCTTTTTCACTTTGCCTCTTTATCTTCAGCCTTCCCCCCCCCCCCGCTCTCTCTCTCTCTCTAT
>NC_051416.1:707492-707556 GCF_015228065.2 Penaeus monodon
TCATCTATCCTCTTCCCCCGACCTTCTCTCCAATTGCATAAAAGTCCCGAGGTCAAGGTTGCGC
>NC_051416.1:707638-707902 GCF_015228065.2 Penaeus monodon
TGCTGAGCCAAGACATTTTTAGGAATAACATGGCATAAAGAAGAAAACGAAGATAAAGACGAAGAAGAAGACGATGGAGAAGACAAAGAAATAGTGCGACTCCTCACAGCACCTCATCTTCCCCTATCAATGAGTCTGAACTGAATGACCCTTGCTTGTGCCTTGGTGCCTTTGGAAAGCGAATTTGCAGATCCGGCCTAAATGCTGTTGAATGTTTTAGGTGCAGTGTGGTGTTCAACTGATAATATTAACAGCGAATATTTT
>NC_051416.1:708265-708345 GCF_015228065.2 Penaeus monodon
CGCAGAACCATCCCATGCAACTACAGAGTTAATAACCATTGCAATTTGCGAATCAAAACTGACACGACTTGTCCAACGCC
>NC_051416.1:708405-708664 GCF_015228065.2 Penaeus monodon
TCATCCAATCTTCCCAAAGTGCCCAATCATCATTTACAAAGAGGGAAAAATATCCAGAGAAAAATCCCAGAATTAGATAGAGACGAGGCTTCATCAATCGACACAGCAGTCCAATATGAGGAACGCGAGGGACTGCCCCAGTGACCGCCTTGCTGGGCCACACGCACGTACGCGTTCACACCGACACTCGCACGTACATACTTTCATGAGCACAAGTATGTACATGCTTTACGTACATTCAGTTATTCTAACTCTCATT
>NC_051416.1:708856-709245 GCF_015228065.2 Penaeus monodon
GCCACACAAACACAGGGCCGACGGAAAATTTCTGTTAGCAGCGTCTGAGCCGACATTTCCTGCCCATCAGCTGTTTGACACATCACCCTGCTGACTAATGTGTCTCTAACGCCATGTATCCGGGTGAGGTAATCGCCATGGACACGGAACTCAGGAAAAAACAGACAAAAAATGTTTTTTGGTATCACGCTGTTGTATCGACTATCTATGACCAGTTGGCTTAGGTTCGTTCTTTCGGAATTCGTGAATCAATTCTCTGGTAGCAGTGAAAATGACACGATGATTTGGGTGATAATAACACCAATATATCTACAATAATGGAAACCGTAGTGTAATTTAAACCCACATCAAACAAAAGTACCTAACCACAAGCAAACCAATTATTTTCA
>NC_051416.1:709326-709978 GCF_015228065.2 Penaeus monodon
CCCTTTTTTATCCTTCTTCCCCCTCTCCCCCTCACTTCAGCAAGAATCTTATCGGTAAACAAAACCGGAGGAGGCGTAGGCAGAGACCTATCCTCGCCTCCACCCCCCGTCTTTCGTCCACTACCTTTCCCTCCCCCCTTCTCTCCCCCTGCCTTCCACCACCATTTCCTTCCCTCGCCTTTCCTCCACCATCCTCCCCCCCTCGCATTGCCTCCCTCCCCCCCCCCTCCCTTCCCGATACGAGTGACCCGGAATCCCTGACTGGCTTTCAGTGACGTCAGAGAAAAGTGGGAGGGGGGGCGGGAGGGGGTAAGAGAGAGGGGCATAAAAAAATGGCAACATATTATTTCCATTGTTCTCTTAATCTTTGTCTTGAACGAATTGTGTGCTAGTTCTTCCGCTAGATCAGTATAAAGTATATATATAGATGAATAATTACCGATGTATATACCAAAGATCATGCGAGAATAATTCATACGAACTAATTTGGCTCCATTGAAAATATTAATTTCATCTATCGCGACTTCAACGTGAAATGAATACAGAAATTACTCTGCCCGAAACCAAGATAATATGTAAAAGCTGCACCAAGTTGATACCAACTAATTAATAAGAAATAAAAGAACACGTATAATTGAACGCGTGCGCACGT
>NC_051416.1:710055-710168 GCF_015228065.2 Penaeus monodon
TAGGATTCCGGGCATAAGGTCAGCCAGCCAAGACGGGTCTGGAAATGGTCATAACCTGGATGTTTTGTCGCGAGAGAAGGTCCTTGGACAAGATTCCTAGAGGGACTGGCAGG
>NC_051416.1:710446-710510 GCF_015228065.2 Penaeus monodon
AAACCACATTAAACCTAAATGGAATCTAAATAGGAGACGAAGATATGTACCATTTCTCATTCCA
>NC_051416.1:710938-711377 GCF_015228065.2 Penaeus monodon
TATCCCCCCCCCGGCAAGCGTCCCCAGCCAGGCTCCGACGCAGGACATCCCCGCGTGAGCAAGTGTGTCTGACAGGCGCCACCTGCCACACTCGGTCGTCACGTAGGAAGTCGCCTGCATTTAACGCTTCCCTGCTCACCCTTTCTTATTCCCTCGGTTCCTCTTGTGTGAGTCTTCTCTTCCTCCCCCTCCCCTTCGTCTCTCTGCTACTCATCCTTTACTCGTTTGCCATTCTTTACTCCACCCCTTTTCTTTCCTCTTTTCCATTTTCTGCTTTCCTTCCGTATCTCATCCCCCTCTTCCCATTCACCCCTTTCTTTCGCTTCTTCCTTCCCTGCGCTGTCTCTTCTTCCCTATTCATCCTCCTCTTTCCTCTTTCCTTATTCTCCCATTTCCCTTCCGATCCCTTCTCGCATTTGCTTCACATTCTTTCTTCCAA
>NC_051416.1:711552-711762 GCF_015228065.2 Penaeus monodon
GTTCTTCGGTCGCAGCATGGCAGCAACGCCGAGGCGACATTGGCCTCGACGTGGTGCCGCGCCAAATTCGCCTCTGTGGCGTGCTGCCCTAAGGGTTTTTTCCCTCGTGCGAGCATATCGATCGACGGGGATGATTTCTCAGACGTCTTTACACGGCCTGTCACGCTGTTTGGAAGGCCTTTGATAACGAGAAGAGAAAGGAAAAGGCCA
>NC_051416.1:711937-712138 GCF_015228065.2 Penaeus monodon
AGGAAAAAATAAGTACAACCGATAGAAATGTCCCACTTCCTCCCCCAAATTCTCACGCGCCACAGATGTGTGTGGGAATATCCAGTAACAGCTGTCGATGGTGCACACTTGTTTTCATATGAAACGTCTATACATAGATCGTCACTGGTGCCCTTCAGAAGGCTGTGTTTATATATACATCTGCGCACGCATGTGTATGCT
>NC_051416.1:712222-712431 GCF_015228065.2 Penaeus monodon
CGCACATCCTTTAGTGTGAGTAAGTGAGTCAATGAATAAGTCAACAAGCATGTAGCTCCATCCATGTGTGAGGATAAGAGTAAGAGTAAGTGTGCGCATGCGTGCGTGTGTATGCGTACCGTGGCGACAGGTGTGCTCGGCCCAACATGTGTCTCATCAAGGTTAGTAGGGCAAGTGTGAGCACTGGTGTGTCGGACTCTTGACCAGCG
>NC_051416.1:712929-713357 GCF_015228065.2 Penaeus monodon
TTCCTCCCTCAAAGTATTACATATCCCTCATTACTCGAAACCACGTCCGCCCTCTCCCAGTTAGGTAAGTCGCACCCCACACATCTCCCCCTTCCCTCTGCTCCCCGACAGACATACACGCACCTCTTTCACGTACACACTTCTCGAGAAACATGAGCACTTCTGCCTTGCTTTTCCTCCTGTCGTTTTGCATCCGAGCTACATACACATCAGCTCTCAATTGCGAACATCAGCTCCTCTTTGCTTTCAATTTCCTTCTGCTCTTTTCTTTTTTACTTCGTTTCGCTTCCTCCCTCCTACTTCTTTATTCTTGCCCTTACTACATCTTAATCTTCTATTTCTAAAAATCTGTAACCGTTCATCTTTTCTTATAAAACTCCTTACTTTCGTTCTGTAAAATAGATCCACACGTTTCTTGTCTTCACCCT
>NC_051416.1:713391-713737 GCF_015228065.2 Penaeus monodon
TCGTGACCACATCCTCTCTCTTCACCCCCTTCCCGCCGCCCACCCCCAACCTAGCAACGGATCGGGACGGGCGGAGTGTGTGTGTGTGTGGGGGGGGGGGGTATCGTGCCACTACTAACCACTGTGTTGGTTTCCATCCATGAGTCTGTACATCTATTGTGTTCGTGACAATACTAGGTCCTTTCTCGTCGACACTCATTCATTCACCGGTTCATGCATTCAGATGCGCGCAGAGACACGCAAGTCTGCATGCATGTCTGCTTCTCAGACACACATATGGGTACATATATATTTTACAAAAATATATACACACAAATACACTCTTACTCTCTTCCTCCTTGCTTGA
>NC_051416.1:713894-714439 GCF_015228065.2 Penaeus monodon
TAATGCCATCTCGTTTTTTGAAGTCTAGTGCCAAGAAACCTGTGCGTGCCAGTCCTCAAATTATGTCTCCTCCCTAAAATAAACAAGATAATAATAAGAACAACAACAAATGCACCAATAAAAATGCGAGGATTAGAGAGAGCTCAAAAGAATCCACATCTCTCCTCCCTTCCATTCGATGCCCCTCCCCCTCCCCTCCGGCCATCCCTGAGGCCTGCTAACACCGCACAGCAGAATGGAAAAAAAACAACACAAAAGGCTGCCTTGTTCCACAGCGGCGACCAGTGTCCGCAAGGGAGATTATATAAATAGCGCACGCGGACCGGTTGAGCGATAGGGCGTCCGCATGTACCCGGATGGGCCGGGGTGCACATCGGACCCCGCGCCGGACCCCACTCACTCCTGAAGGCATTCCGCGGCCCCTGAAACCGCGCATCAAACAACCCACTGGCATGACCGTCGCCACTCGAGCAAATGACGCCGCGATCCTGCTCCCGGAACATTCACAGACACGCGAAAGGTCCTGGTTGCGCGCAGGAGTTTCA
>NC_051416.1:714592-714879 GCF_015228065.2 Penaeus monodon
CCCGCAAGCCTATCTCGCACACGCACTTGCGCCCGTACACTTAAACAACAAGGTTCCCGCAGCATAATTTGATGCGAAGTCACATAACAAACTTGGGAGAGAGAAATCCAATTACGTTGGGTCGGCGAGATTGGTCCATCCCGCCCGCCGCCGCCTCCGCTCCCCTCTCCTCCTCCCTTCCCCCTCGCCTACACCTCTCCCCTCTCCCCTCCCTCGCCTACAGCTCTCCCCTACCCGCTTCCCTACACCCCTCCCCTTGCCTCTCCCCTCTGCCTCTTCTCTCCACC
>NC_051416.1:715072-715267 GCF_015228065.2 Penaeus monodon
ATTACACGAAGATGGCAAATTCTTGGTCCCCCCCCCATCCCACAATGCCAGCCTGTCCGGGTCTTTGTCAAACTTCCTATGACATTAACCTGTAACGCAATCGATCCTGGAAACAGGCCTAAGCTAAAGGGGATTTATAAATATAAAAAATTACATAATCCCATTTCTTATATTTTCTTTTAATCAACTTGTCGC
>NC_051416.1:715475-715946 GCF_015228065.2 Penaeus monodon
ATACAAAACCATCTTCCATGTAAATCAGAAACAACCGAAACATATCCCCCTCCAACCCACCCCCCACTCTCCCGAATTGAAAGCTCACTGTAGTCGCTAAAGACGCTGAAATCATTACGAGCTGGGTGCGTGAGAGAAGCGTTGCGTGGAGTAACACCACCTCCGCCACCGCCGTTACTGCTGCGTCACTCAGCTCTATGGGCAATTTCTTTTTTCTTTTTTCTCTCCTTTTTTGTATCCTCTTTTTCTTTTTCTCTCTTTTATTTTTTTTGTCCTTTTACTTCTGACCGCTGCTAATGTATTCTCCTACGGTTTTTAATCAACTTTAAAGGTCTGGAATTATGTTCTAATGACTTTCACTGCTCGCACCAAATCGACTTACGGTTGCGAGAGAGCTACAACAGGCTGCATAAAACTGACTAACATTAACAAAATAAATGCGTTAACATCAAACTGATCCTTCCTCCCTAA
>NC_051416.1:716109-716249 GCF_015228065.2 Penaeus monodon
GCGGTCGAGGGGACCACGAGCATCGCCCAAGGAGAGAAGGAGAGACGACGGCTTCCGAGAGAGAGACTCCTTCCGCCTCGAAAGGTTAAGGGCTGCGATTATTACATAATTAGGAAAGCACTGGTGGGGAAGGTGGGCCC
>NC_051416.1:716324-716412 GCF_015228065.2 Penaeus monodon
AGTCCCTCTCCTTTCCTCGCATTACATTTACTCATTTTATGTCTCCCTCTGTCTGTCATGTTTCGTCGTGTCCTTTTTTGCCGAACAT
>NC_051416.1:716539-716876 GCF_015228065.2 Penaeus monodon
CGTCCGCGCCGCCGTCGGGTCTCCACGCAGCAGTAGAACGCCTCTCGTGGCAGCTTTACGACTCGAATTTCCATTTTTTTTTCATCTTATTAAAGAATATCCAAGCCCGGAGGGAAAGATAATGCCAAGCCTCCGCCTCCGCTAAGGTCCATTTCCCGATGATATAGAGCCGGGCGACGGGCCATTTCGCAAGGGGCTGGCGTGGCTTCAGGTGATCTCCGAAGCCGGGGTGCCGTTGGGTGGCATTGCTCAGGCACAGGGCTTGAGTGTCAGGGCCAGGCTTAGTGGTTTATTTCAGTGGGTCTTCAGCAAGCTATTATGAACAGACATGAAATTT
>NC_051416.1:717111-717220 GCF_015228065.2 Penaeus monodon
CGCTGATACTGGTACCCCTGTTAACCATGACACTAATACTAACCGCTGCCCTTCTAGCTGAGAATTGGCATGCAAAAATACACCAACAAATCTCCAGATAGACGCTCAA
>NC_051416.1:717291-717444 GCF_015228065.2 Penaeus monodon
ACGAATTGGCCCTATTTTAGTACCCCTCATAATTTACGTCCACTCAAGAAGACCTCGAAAAAAGGACTAATCGAAATGACTCAAGTGGACACCTTCACTTTCTTCGTTTGCATACGTTTTCAGACCCGCAAAAAAAACGAGTGTGAAATAGTA
>NC_051416.1:717575-718121 GCF_015228065.2 Penaeus monodon
AAGCAGGAACGAGCGAGGGCCCCATCCCCGCCGACTCGCAAGGCAGGACAACGCGTACCCAGGTGGCAAGAGTTTACATGTCTGGCGAGGCTGGGTAAACAAGAGATATGGGCACCATTCACCTGGCAGGAAGGCCCAAATGAGAGTTTATACGCCCACGCACACTCGCGGGCGGCCAGAGGAACCAAATGCCAGGGTAGTGACTCGTCCAAGGAGCATGTGACGGGCGGTGAGGGCGGAGGGTTGAGGGGGGAAGGCTAGGGAAGGGGAAGGGCGGTGAGGGGGGAAGGCTAGGGAAGGGGAGGGGCGGTTCAGCAAGGAATGGTTTACGAGCTGCTGACATGACTAGCGAAGGGTGGGGATAGGGAAGGGGGAGTGAAGAGGGAAATTTATGATGGGTGATATGCAAATCTCACGAGGATCGTTATCTCTTATCTTGCCTTGTTATAAGCGTACCTGGGTGATATTGGACCTCCCGCCTCCTTAGCTCCTTATCTTAGCTAGGCATATCATGCTAAGCTTAGATGATGGTACGTCAAAAACAGG
>NC_051416.1:718246-718992 GCF_015228065.2 Penaeus monodon
TTGCTGGTGTATAAACCCATCTTTTGGCAGAATCTGCAATCGGCATGTGCAGGACATGCACATCAGCCTGCCATTATGAATACAGGTCCACGCTCGTACCATGTGCACATTGTGCAACAACTTGTTATGCGCTCCGCGACTTCAGTAATAAGAACAGATGAATTTTAAGCACCGCTCATTAAAGGTTTTTGAGTCTTATTATCATTTCGTCGCCTCTACACTGCAGGATTTGCGGCAGTAAATAACATACACCGCAGGATAACGAACATCTACATATGGCCCAAGGCCAGCTAGCGACCATCCGTGTGCAGGTTACAGAGATAATGCAACGAGAGACAGCATACTGGGAAAGCTAATCTGACTAACTAGTTTTTGTCGATAATTGATCAATGGTGTTATCAATAATGGGCAAAAACTGGTTTACAGGTACGCCAACAATTTAACATTGTCATACGTCGGTGCGATCATTCATCTATGATGTTTTTAGTACTCATTTTTTATCTCGAGTCGCCCGGTTAAAAGTAAATCAAACTGAGAGAAAAGAAAATCCCTGTTCTTTAAGGATAGTCGTACTGCTCGGCCGAGATAAAGCCACAATCATATCGGGAAAAAATGTTTACCTGAAGTTTACAGAAAGGCAAGAGTGCAAAAGCTACGGAACCCGGCCAGAAGTAAACCCAGCCCGCCCGCCCTCCATACACAAATACTCCCCTACTCACAGAACCTGCTGCTCATCTTCCTGGCCA
>NC_051416.1:719067-719218 GCF_015228065.2 Penaeus monodon
GGCGTCCCCACCACCCACACGACACGCCCCGCAACCACGCCCGCAATTCAAGGGCGCTTGCGTGTACCCTACGCTCGTCGCGCGAGCTCGACTGGCTTTTACGACGTGATTTACAACCGCCGAAGACCGGGTCGGCGGGCGCGGGGTGCAC
>NC_051416.1:719266-720148 GCF_015228065.2 Penaeus monodon
CGGGATGTCTTCTTTTCTGCTGAGATGCCACGGGCTGGAGGGGAGTGCCAGGTCGGTGGGGACAGGCAGGCTTTTCCGCCTCCCTACGTCGTACGCTGGGTTGGCCTCCCTGCGCAGCGGCCCTGGAGCCAGACCGGCGCCTAGCCTTGGTAATGTCGGGATCCGGCTGATACTCGGCAGGGGGGCTTTGGCTGCAGCTTTTCCGCCCGAGAATTCTGGCATCTGCTTAACCTTTCCGCTCGGCAAATCACTTAAGCGGCCGACATGTCTGCTAACTAATTTGGTCATTCGGTCGAGCTCTCTGCTCGACAGCTCGACCGACGGACGAGGCCCTCCCAAGCTCGACGAGGCGAGTGGGCGCTCCGCAGGCGAGTTCCTTGGGGCACAAGGCAGTCGGCAAAAAGGCTTTTGCGGGCGAAAAGGGACCGTCATCCCGGGGTCACGCCGAACGGTTCGAGGGCGCCTTCTGATGCCAAGCTGACGGGAAGCGCCCCGCCACAGCTCCTGCCCGTCGCGCAACGCAGGCCAGCGATTGTACGGCCGCTTGCGGACCCCGTGCCGCGAGTACTTCCAGCACGCAATAGACGGGATGATGGGGGCCATGCATGGGTCACGTCCTTTGTAAGAGATGGCGTCCTTCTGCTTTTTTCCAGGCACTTGCAGGCTTCTTCCGGCGTCGAACACCTTTTCATAACGAGGTGTATCATAAACCCATTTCCCCTGCAGTTTCAAAACCTTCCTTCCGATATTCCCATCGATGATTTATACCCCCCCACACACATTTCTTTTGTTCTATCGATGATCTCCAACCCCCCCCCCCCGCTTCCTCCAGCACCACATGCCCCCCCTCCCCCCTTACAACTATCCCTACGAGACCTGTGA
>NC_051416.1:720263-720442 GCF_015228065.2 Penaeus monodon
TGCCCAACCATCGCCAGGCTGAGCGCTGCCGAGTGGCGACCCGTCATGAAACCTCTAGCGGCCGAGTTCATGCGATACCGAGTCGATCACCTTTAACAATCACTTCAGCATCCGAGCCTCTAGCATGCGAAGGGGCCTGCGAGATTTGCTCCTCCTTCAGCAAGCATTTATTGATCGCC
>NC_051416.1:720731-720892 GCF_015228065.2 Penaeus monodon
GCAACCAGCGTAGCAGAACGCGACTGCGAAGGACGTCCCCGCGAGCCCGCCCCGGCCACCGTAACAGGCGGCCACAGAAAGAAGCCAAGAAGGGCGAGCGGACGGAACAAGCGGAACGAACGTCTCGTAAATCCGGACTGGGTTTCTATAACAAGGTTCCC
>NC_051416.1:720987-721311 GCF_015228065.2 Penaeus monodon
GCAGTACCTCGCGTCCGACCGGTTCGTTCGCGAGACACCTCCTCCGTCAGTGTCAACTCCAGGCCACACGGAGACAGTCCGAACTCGGCAAAATAAATGATGGCGTCACAACAACCGCCTCACTGATACCCTCCCCCTTCCCCTCTCCCTTCAAACTCCCTCCCTCCCAGCCCCTACCCCCTTAAACTCCCCTCCAATCCCCTCCCTCCCAAACCCAACTCCCCTCTCCTCATCCCCCTCCCCCTTACCTGCCTCACGTCATTAAGACTGACACACATAATGATCAGTCCAGGCCACAAACATTTACTCGTCGGAATAAATTTC
>NC_051416.1:721850-722316 GCF_015228065.2 Penaeus monodon
CGTTTTGTCTTTGTTTTCATCTGCTACACCTACTTTTAAACCTACCGAAAAATTGCAAGACATAATAATACGATCGAAAATTTTTAAAATCAGTATCAAAATAAGTATTCCCAAATTAACCTAGAAGTGGCGCGCAAAATTATCTTTACATATCTCGCACAGTCCACAATATCAAGTCGATCTTTCTAAATGAACAGAACTAAACCAAATTTAAAATCCAGAACTAAAGCGATCGAACAAACTCAGCCAGTCATGTAAGGAGCTGCTATTATCTTAAGACGCAAATTCAGTCGCAGAAAAGTGCGCTCTGATCGTCCCCGTCGCCTGAAAAATGAAGCTACACCGAAACCTTAAAATCCAAACGTTCAATTTGTCCAACTTCGGTCATCGCAATCTCGGATCTTGCTAAGGACTGCGCTGTTCATTTGAATAGAACAACATGGCAAATTCCATCAGCGGCTCCCTT
>NC_051416.1:722388-722498 GCF_015228065.2 Penaeus monodon
CTTATTTTCATCTTCATCCTTCTTGCTCTTTCCTTTACTTTTTTATATCTCCTCCCTTCTCCTGTTCCCATCCCATCACCTGTCTGTCTGTCTGTCTGTTACCCCCCCCC
>NC_051416.1:722595-722743 GCF_015228065.2 Penaeus monodon
AACCGTCATATCCTCATATGACGGGGAAAGCTGATGTTAGGATCACATTTCTAAAATCATAATACCAGTAAACTGATGATAAATAAATAAACCTACAAATAAGCAAAGCCGACTGGTATACTGCTCTTGAATATTTAGTCATTCTAGA
>NC_051416.1:722780-722869 GCF_015228065.2 Penaeus monodon
CTCGTATCCCTTTTATGATAATATACATCGGATTTGCCGCACTATCACATCTAACCACAAAGGTAACCAACAGAAATAATCATAATAAT
>NC_051416.1:722945-723112 GCF_015228065.2 Penaeus monodon
TGTAGAGGTCCCACTTCCATGATTCAGGACTCTTTCAACATTCTCCTCATATGGGCACTAGGAGTGTCCAAGGTGCCCAACGTGGAGCCCAAGATGCCCTCTTCCCTGACCTCCCTCGATAACCCCCCCGACCCTCAAAGACCACAAATCCCCCCCAGAGCGCCCCT
>NC_051416.1:723137-723213 GCF_015228065.2 Penaeus monodon
CTCCTCCGGAAGGCGTCACTTATTACACTATTACGTGGCGTTAATGATGACGGCGGCGGGGCAAACGGTTAAGGCG
>NC_051416.1:723279-723631 GCF_015228065.2 Penaeus monodon
TCATCAACTAAGAAAAAAAGGTCCCTATAGCAACTGGACTAAACATTACGTGTTGACGAAGGCAAAAGGACGCGGATAACATCTTGGCATCCGCAGAGGTGGAAGGTAGGGGAGGGGGGGAATAAGAAATTTGCCGCGCCCCCTCCCACACCCACACCTCCTCCCCCATCGTGGATTCGCTCCAACACAACGGTAGCCCTTCCGCTCCTCTTGAATAAGGCGGATAATCACCTGGTCTTCTTGGGGTGCGTGGCCTCCCTTTATGTCGTCCAATTATCACGTTGTAGTAGTCTGTATAGTGATGGCTCGCGGTGATAATCATGGAAGGAGGCCGGCTTATCGCGTGGAACAC
>NC_051416.1:723983-724674 GCF_015228065.2 Penaeus monodon
GGAAAAAAGGTTATCTCCGAGCCTGATCTCGTCCCCCGGACATCGCAGCCCCTTCGGACATCGGCCGGCCAGAGCTGACGTCGCAGTGAGCGGTGGGAGGTGCGCGCGGCGGTCAACTCCTGCCGCCGTGGTGGAAGTGGCCGAGTCAGCTGTTCGTGACGTCACCGGGTCTCTGGGAGAATTTCATGCAACGTCAGGCGTTACGTCACGTCTTCTGCATGATGGATCCGTCCACGACGCAATACTTTCAGAGGACTGGGAGATGCTGCGGTCTCTCGCCGTGATGGAAGATTTCCGTCTCTCTCTTCCTTGTTCAACAGTTCAATTGCTTGCGTCGAGCGTATTCAACAACGTGCATAAAATTAAATGCAAGCGTACGTTTACGAGCGCAACTATGCACCGAGCCATCGTCAGGCCGGACTTTACTTTCGAAGCTTATCTAAACTAGTTTGGCTCAGAAGTAAAAGTAGCGTCACTGATCCTCGCGACAAGCATATAATTTCCCTTTGATGTCCAACCTCGCCCCCGCTTCGCCTGGAATACTAATGGCCCAATCTACATTGCAAATGGATTAGGCCGGCATCTCGCATCACTGAATTCTTCTTATTTAATTACCCCCCCCCCCACGATCCGAGTCGCTCCCCCCGGGCCTTCAACCCTACAGTTGCAATTCTCGTTTCGTTTGCGATGT
>NC_051416.1:724732-725324 GCF_015228065.2 Penaeus monodon
CCTCGTTTCCATCGGCTTTCTGCAACACACACCATCGTCTCCCGGCGAGTGAGTGAAACAACTCGATATCGCAAACCACTGTTATCTTGCCTTTGTTATCGCCTTCCTCTCATTATGCCGCGTCAATCTCCGACTCTCGCGTCCCGTCAGATATCTCTGCCGCTATGCCTCATTGCCACCTGTCCTGCATTCTCACTGCCCGCCTCCGACCCCCCCTTGTTCCTTATACACAGCCCAAGTGGGTGTCAACCTTTGCATATTTACACACTTATCTTATATACAATGGACAGCCTCACTCGCTTATACATGAGTCCGCATCTGCATATCTCAAAAGTCACTTACACACCATTACCTGCCCGACTCTCGCCGGCGTGCTATCCGTTTCGCCACGCGCTACCATCCGGGTGCCATGCGTCAACTCCTGTCATCCGTACCATACCTCAACGTTAACACGCCAACACTACCTATCTCCCCTTTTCCACGTGTCCCCCTCTCCTCTACTAACTTCCCTCTAAGTCGCCCTCAATTTTTTGGTCCCCTTTCATCGTCTCTATTCCTTCGCTCAACCTTTCCAAGAACTTTCTTTCTTTCT
>NC_051416.1:725382-725618 GCF_015228065.2 Penaeus monodon
TAACCTCCTTTGTACCGTCGCTATCACCTTTACTAAAATCCTCACAGCCCCCCAACCACTTCCACTCAAAGAAACAATAATAATAATTAACAATATATTCACAACCACGGTTCACCTGCGACATTCATTCAGCCATCCCCATGAGATCAGTACACTCGTTCCCTCGCTCGCTCACAAATGCCACGTTAGTTATTAATACACATGCTTGCCTTTCCAAGAGCGAGGAGCGTGTGTGA
>NC_051416.1:725654-725784 GCF_015228065.2 Penaeus monodon
AGAAAATGTGTGAATGTGGAAGAGGTGGAGGAGGAGGAGGAGGTGTTTGACGGTAGGTCGATGAGAATGTTGGAAAAGGACGGAGAGACGAAAATAAAGGCAGAGAGCGCAGACAGCTACATCTAGGGGA
>NC_051416.1:725943-726174 GCF_015228065.2 Penaeus monodon
CTATCGCCTCTACATTCAAACATTCACCTGAGGGAGGCAATTAGCAGTCCTTATTCAGCGCAGGCACACCTACAAACACATGGCCAGACATACTGATAGAACGAGAGGATGAGTTAGAAAGAATATAAGCTGCTCGGTCTGTGCTCCCGGTGTCGAAACGAATGAGTCAATGCATTTTACGAAATTATTCATTCACACCTTAAGGCTGTTAAGAAACCTAGTTCAGTAACA
>NC_051416.1:726492-726761 GCF_015228065.2 Penaeus monodon
TCTATGTTTAGACTAACCGCTCTACATGTTACTCCGACCCATCACTCCCATCATTGGCTATTTCCTCTGACAACTCGACAGACACGTGTCCATGACTTCAAAAATAACACCTCCTCCTTCATCTATTCTGGTTTAGGTCTATGTTCAGCCCTCCGTGTTTCCTTCCCTTTTTAACTCCCTTTCCTCTATTCCGTAATCAAACGCAAAGGTCGCATTCTTCTCTAATAATATAACGAATCCGGACACATAAACCCCCCTACCCCCGTCTG
>NC_051416.1:726933-727442 GCF_015228065.2 Penaeus monodon
ATCTTTTAAATTCCTCAAGGCACAACCCCCCTGGTGCGCAAGACAACACACCGCCCGTTCACATCTAAACGTGTTACTGCGAGAATTCAACATAAAAAAAATCCTCGGGACACACCTGCCTCTGTGACCTTGCCCGACCTCCAGGACACCAACAGGACACCACCTTAAGTCAAGGACACCAAAAAGTCGTCCCTTAAAGTCAAGGACACCGAGAGAATATCACCATAAATCAGGGAAACCAAAAGGACGTCACCATAAGTCAAGGACATCAAGAGCATATCACCATAAAGTCACAATAATAAAAAGGAAAAAAATAAAGCGGCATTTGGGAGTGGCTTTGGCACGCAGGCAGCTTATAATGGAAGCTTTTTATCTCTAATCGAACACATAAGCCCAGCAAGGTAGAAGAGAGTG
Organism: Penaeus monodon; assembly: GCF_015228065.2. NCBI lineage: Eukaryota > Metazoa > Arthropoda > Malacostraca > Decapoda > Penaeidae > Penaeus > Penaeus monodon. The sequence goes on from NC_051416.1 coordinate 727,348, forward strand.
CCTTTACGTGCTGCTCTATGCAACTGTCCTGCCAAAAAGATGCGATTCTCTCTCGCGCGCCCTCTCTGTCTGTCTATCTGTGATTATCAATTGGG
>NC_051416.1:727852-728014 GCF_015228065.2 Penaeus monodon
AACACACAGTAATATCATGAATACGACACATTACGACAGCACAACCCACAATTACGACTGAATCATGTTATTCTTCCTTGGAAGTCTTTTTTATTTGTCTGTCTGATCGTCTGTACGTTCGTTCCGCATACGTAAATGAACGCTAAAAACGTTGTTCCATTA
>NC_051416.1:728292-728615 GCF_015228065.2 Penaeus monodon
CCAAAGGGCCCGAGCGAGAGTGCCAGCGAGTGCCTAGTGCCTCCACGCGGCAGCCACATCGATTCCGCTCGCCGTTCTGCTGATCACCCCATTGTGCAACGTTTCCGCCACGTGCTCTAATGGCTGTATATGAATGCCGTACAACACAAAGTCATAAATGCAGTGCCATTATATAAAGCCCGCGGTCTACAACTCTAAAAGGGACTTCTGAAGTTTACACGCGTGTGTGTTTACCTGTACCTTTTTATGCATTCGTCTATAACTTTCACTGTACATTGGGCACTTTTTGCATTCACACCGAGTTGCACGGATTGCACACAATC
>NC_051416.1:728678-729033 GCF_015228065.2 Penaeus monodon
TCGCTGTCATTATATCATTTTCTACCAAAGCTTAACGAATAATACAGCACCAGCAGTAAGCTCAAGCCCGAGACGGGACATGAATAGAGATCAAGAATAAGACTCAAAGTAAAAAAGAAAGAAAAAATAACTTATGAACATCGTCCAGGACGCCCGAGCCACAAATATCAGCGCCACCCTCCTTACCTGCTCCATACCCCCTCTCCCCCTATAATGCACACGACATGCAAAGCATCAAAGCACAGCCTCCCGCCACTAATCATGAACTTGGCAAGATCAAGGACAAAAACAAAAGAGCAAAAATGCAAACGCCACGTATACAGGTCTATAAGATATGCTAAAAGTGGTCGTAACC
>NC_051416.1:729250-729434 GCF_015228065.2 Penaeus monodon
GGAATCCCTGCATGACAGATAAGTGTTGTAAGCGAATTCTGCTGATGCTGCTGGCTCTGCTTGTTGACGCGATGTGCATGCATGCGAGTGTGCAGACGCATGAGTTTTGCGAGCTCGTCACCGCCGGCAAAAATATGGCCGTGAAGGGTGAAAGGAGCATGAGGATGGCGAATTCTCTCGCCCA
>NC_051416.1:729662-729992 GCF_015228065.2 Penaeus monodon
TATTGTATATATAATCCGTACATACACCCACCCCTCCCCCTTGGCCATTCCCTCAAGCAAACACACGGCCACGCCTCACACCACTATTTACACCGTCATCCTGGCTGGCTAAAAAGAATATAAAAAGTTAAATAAAAAGTAAAAATATCCTGTGTTTCTGTGATAAGCAAGCTCTGGAGAAAAACAACGGATGACTAAAAACATCAAGGGTCAAAGGGCAAATGCTTGATATTCCATTTATTTCATATTAATTTACCAAGCTAACAATTTACTACAGAATTTCACTATATCTTAATAACCCTTTTTCAGAATGATTCCCCCTAACTCTCA
>NC_051416.1:730172-730432 GCF_015228065.2 Penaeus monodon
GTGAGGCAATGAAAAAAATATATATTGTAAACGAGACAACTGAAGAGCTGAAAATATCCACAACACATAACATAGCATTTAATTAACAGTTGACTGCACAATCATTATCATTACACATGTAACTGCTGGATATTGATTTGTTTTTGTTAGTGAGGCTGTAGTCTTGTTGTTTTCCGATATAATTCTGCTTTGGAAATGTTTCTGACAGTGACGATGAGTTAAGTTCGATATATGTTATCAAGAACAGGTAGCGAGTGTTA
>NC_051416.1:730961-731257 GCF_015228065.2 Penaeus monodon
TACAAAATCAAACCGGGTCGTGACGAAAGGAGTTTGAGGAAGTCTGCCCTACCCTACTCATCCAGCGTAGCCTCGCTATCTACACGCCAGCAAGGCAACTGGCACCCCTACCCCCTTCTCTACCTCACACGTCCAACTTCATTTATTTCCCCCTCTCCCTCCCCTTCTCTTCCTACTGTCCCCTCTCTCTTCCTCTCTACCTCCTTTACTTGATTTCTCGTGTCTCCTCTCCATAAATCATCACAAATCCCTTATTCTCCTTTCCTTTTTTCCCCTCACTCACTCCCTCTCTTATT
>NC_051416.1:731383-731884 GCF_015228065.2 Penaeus monodon
CAGCTAAAGTAATACAAAAGAATTCTGCCATTTGTACTGCGCCGAAACAAATAAATAAGTTCAAACAACAATCCGTCTCTCTTCCGTCTTTCCATTTATTTTCCTCCTTTCCATCTCTCTTCCTCGTTTCAGCCACAGCGTCAATTACAGCGGCTGGGAATCTCCATTACTGCTATTCTTGCGCCAACAACAGATCCACAAAAAAATGGAAAAAAAAAGAGGCACGGAAAGATGAATAAAAGAAACAGCATTAGAAAAGAAAAAGGAAAAAGTTCAGAGAGAGAGAAAAAAAACACAAAACAAAGAAAGACGATAATCATACAAAAACACGTGTAAAAAGTAGATAAAAAGAAGGAAAATAAACAAACATCCAGAAGGAAAAAAAAGAAAGAAAAACAACGAGATAATCAAATAAACGGACATCTTATCATCCCCTTTGCCTTCTTGGGGGGACTGCAACAGAAGCCTCCTGACCTTTTATGCTACGTGAGAAAAACCTTG
>NC_051416.1:732096-732240 GCF_015228065.2 Penaeus monodon
TGACCTTTCACATACGCCCATAACGAGAGCCCGTGCAACCGTTACCAGGGACGTGCTACTGGCCGTGCAAGGTAGGACGCGCCCTGCTTCTTGCATCATTTCGCCTGCAATCTTTGCTACTAATGAGGCTGACTTGGCTTTGGA
>NC_051416.1:732505-732758 GCF_015228065.2 Penaeus monodon
ACTAAGCCAGCAAAAAAAATTCCTCCACCTACACCCCCACCCCAGGCATCCCCCGCAAAGCAAAGCATGACTAGAGGTTTTATGATCGGGTAGGGGAGGGGGGGTGGAGAGGTGGTAGGGGTGGGGGGGGGTGGTAGGGGTGGGGGAGAGGTAGTAGGGGAGGGGGCACGGGGTAGGAAATACGACCTTGAGGTTACATGGGACACACTGCAATTGGGCGAGGAATATTTCCTTACCGAAACGTCAAAGGAAC
>NC_051416.1:732892-733127 GCF_015228065.2 Penaeus monodon
CAATAAATAATGGAAAGTCAACCTCGCCAACTCCCCAAGTCACATCATTCCACGCGCATTCCTCTAGGCCTACGAAAGGGACGAGGTTGAGAGGGAGTGAAGAGGGAATATGGGGGGGGGGGGGTCGTACCACCTACACGACCGCAACGACACACTTTTCCACAATTAAGCGACAGTGTGAGCGTGACCACCTGTTGACGGGTGGCCGTACATACCGTCGTAGATGCATGTCTAG
>NC_051416.1:733498-733742 GCF_015228065.2 Penaeus monodon
TTACTTCCAACTCCGCAAATTCTACGAACATCAAGAAACCGATCAAGCACCAAAAAGCAAAACAACCCCGCATTCGACAGAAGCTTAGCAACAGTAACATTAGAAGCGAGACTGAGGCAGCATGCTTCAATCAATTAAATGAATCAAGTAAAAGATAAAACTGGCAAAAAGGACTCCCGCTTCCTACATTGTATCTGGTCAGCCTTGGGCTCCGCGCTACTCGATCGTGACCAGGGCTGCACGC
>NC_051416.1:734139-735718 GCF_015228065.2 Penaeus monodon
CCCATGGCCTCGAGACAGCCTTGTGTAAGAGATAATGTCGTCTAAGTCTCGCTCCCTCACAGCGCCGAGCCGTGTCATGAGTGGCGGTCATGTTTGTGCAGTAGCCTGTGCTCGTGTCTCCGCATCGCTCATGTACAAGGATAATAACAATGAAAATGAGATAACCAATAAACCAACAAACTAACAATAATAATCGATAAAACAAAAGATAAAAAAATAGAAAGTAAATGAACACAGCTAAGCAATATAACGAAATAACGAAAAATAAACAATAAAACATCAAAACAAATACAAAAAATATGCGAAAAAACTGAGCAATACAACAACAAAATAGCATAGGCGCATAATGCAAGTCACGGTGCTTATGGGATACTAATTTATCAGCGTCTTTAAATACTTTCAGATACCACGGTTTTCAGTGTTACCCGAAAACTGTCAACGTGTGAATTCCCAGCTGAGAGTACTACAAAAAAATTATGAATACAGAATATTTTTATCTAATGTAATAGAAATTTTCGGATTCTACGTAAATGATTACACGCGTTAGATACAGAACAAAGCGAATTTCTTCTGTTTATCATATCTCTGTTTCTCTGTCATACCAAATATCTTTGCAAATTATTTTGCAAAGCTTCAATGAAGGTGTTATATGGATAGAAATTTACAATGATCAATATATGCACTCTTTCTCTGTTTTACAAACATTTATAAAGCAACTCTAACACCAGTATCTGTGCTTCATAACACCAATTCTTCCGTTTCAACCTCACGCCCAGATGGTTCGACAGCCTTTGCATTAGCGCTCAACGGAGAGATCTTGTTTACCATATTCCGTAGCAAAGCATAAACACAAGAGGATAAGCATACCCGCTATCTGTATCGCGAGCGAAAGGTGAGACAGGAATCTCCAGCACAGCGCAGGTCGGGGGGAGGGAGTGAGGCCTCGATCTCGCGTACAGCCTCTACTCAGACGCGGTTCTCGAGGCGGAATTACGCTCCACCTTGAAAATTACATCTCATCTTGGCCCGGAACGCTGAGCCGATGTGGGCGAGCGAGAAGGAGAGAGATGGGGAGGAGGGGAAAGGAGGGGAGGAGGGGAAAGGAGGGGAGGAGGGGAAAGGAGAGGAAGAAGAAAGAGGGGAGAAGAAAGAAAGGAGGGAAAGGAGAGGAAGAGGAAAGAGGGGAGGAGAAAGAAAGGAGGGAAAGAGAGAGGACGAGATAAGAGGGGAGGGGAAAAAATGAGGGAAAAGGAGAGGACGAGGAAAGGGAGGAGTGGGGAGGGAAAATGTGAGGGGAAAAGAGGGGCAGGATCGGGAGGAGGCGAAAGGGGGAAATGGGAAGGGAGGGGAGGAGGAGGGTAAAGGAAGGAAGGAAGAGGAGGAGCGAGAATGCAGGGGATGGGAGACGAGAGGTGCAGAGGAGAGGGAAAGGGAGTGGAAGGGAGGAGGAGGCGGTAGGGTTCGGGAGGGAGTGGGGAGATACGGATTCAGAGGAGGACCTAATTAAAAATCATTGTGAGAGGGTGTCGGGGATATAAGCTCCCCACCACCTCTCTCCTTTCAGACTCGCGAATACACA
>NC_051416.1:736021-736151 GCF_015228065.2 Penaeus monodon
AGAAGGAATCGCCAGGAGCAGAGAGCCCAGTCAGTCAGTTGCTGGAAGGAAGCTCCCGCCCGCACTCAGGGCACCGACGCCTCCCGCCCGAAGAGAGGCAGCCCCTGGCCTCTCCTTTAAAGCTGACTTC
>NC_051416.1:736394-736818 GCF_015228065.2 Penaeus monodon
AGGCTTTGTTATCGCATTTCTTTTGTGAAGACTTCGTAACCAGGCCCCAAGTAGCTCGAGTCCCTCAAGTGCAACCTCTGGCTTCCGGGCGCCCCGTCGGCCCTCCCGAGCCTCCCGACGGCGAAGAGTTACATAAGCGGACCCCATCAACATCTCCAATTATTCGCATCCCTTCCCCCACCCCCCGAAGGGCCTTTTGGACTCGGCCGAGAGGGGAAACGCGACCTTGCACCAGCTACCCCCCCAAAAAAAAAAAAAATCTTCCTCCTCCTGGTCTAGCAACCAATGCATCAAGTTTCCGATCACAGTATTCAATATTCATCAGAAACAGACCAACGGAAACAATACACAAAACACGAGCACATCGGAAAACGAAGTGGGAACTACCAACCTTTAAAAATCGCAAAAATATGAAATAAAAAAT
>NC_051416.1:736917-737087 GCF_015228065.2 Penaeus monodon
ATTTCTCAAGGCACTTTTGAGGAAGGCTTTTTAAAACTTCGCTACTTCTTAAGGTTCTCAACACTGTCGAGTGGCATTATCTTTACACATACTTTCGTAGAAGTGCTTCGTGCCCCTACACACATACAGACATGTAAACGTACACACCTACAAAACGCCATGCGTGTCTC
>NC_051416.1:737198-737528 GCF_015228065.2 Penaeus monodon
TCAAAAATAGACGATAAATATTCCTTACAGGGCATAGGTAGCACGAAAGGAGCTGCTTGCCAAGACCATAAGCCTAAACACGACAGCATATAATAAATTCCATTCCATGACACATCACACAGAAAGAGTAATGGTAGCCTCTGTAAAACGTAGCTGCCAAACAATCTGACAGACCGATTAAAATAATAGAAAAAAAAATATCGTTCTGCCACCGTGTGTGAAAGGTAAACACAGCCTTATTTCATACCTTTTAAAGGTTAGCCTAATTCTGCTACATTTTTCCTTTCGCTTCCAAATCCATCGGACTTTCTACCATTCGGTCTATCTTCC
>NC_051416.1:738258-738669 GCF_015228065.2 Penaeus monodon
TTTGGACGTCGAAATCCAAACACAAATACAACACGCAATTTGCACAATTAGTCGAGGTTAGAAAGTGGTTCTTCTCACGAGGACGAAAGGCGGCAGAATTGAATTTCTCGCTATAACCAGCCGCCTTTATTACACAAACTAAATTTTAAACCCATATCAGAACCAAAATCAAAAGTAGACGTTTCCAAGCAGACATACCGAAAAGAAAAAGCAAAAATTAATGTAAACAAACACGAAAGGAGACTGCAAAAGAATGAAACAAGACACAGATATGAAAGTTGAAAGGAGCAGAGGCATAATGTACGAGAATCAAATTTAAGAGAAAATAGCCAAGGCATAGACAAGCTCATAAAATATTAGAAGCAAGAAATCGCCTCATCTCACAATCCAATCAACCAACTGTCAAACCTG
>NC_051416.1:738784-739045 GCF_015228065.2 Penaeus monodon
TCGTTTCCTCCCGACAACAGAAAACGTGCCGGAGAAGCGACGTGGACTCGCTTCACCGCAACGTTTCGCCACTCGAAGCAGGCAAACCCCAAGCCCGTTTGCACCCAACTGTCATGAGAGGAAGAAAACGTGGTTCTTTATTTGGCATTACGGAGGTGGCAGTGTGTGCCTCGAGTCGTATTGAACACTCGACTCAATACCGTGGGTTTGCTTCCTCTCCCCCCCCCCCTTGCTACCCGTTTCTCTTGCACCCTTACTGAT
>NC_051416.1:739337-739512 GCF_015228065.2 Penaeus monodon
CACAGTGCTTCTACTTGTAATAAATCTACGGGGCTTTCGCGTCACCAGGTAAAATCGAACGGGGTGAATCGAATGGCTTACAATATGTCACGCTGGGATAAGAAAAAATCCGATGATTTTCGCATAAATATCAGAAAAGTATATGACTTTTAGGGAAGCTCTACATACGAGTAAC
>NC_051416.1:739589-739884 GCF_015228065.2 Penaeus monodon
TGGATAGGCTCATACAACATCGGCGCAGGCCTTGGGCAGACTTCTCTCCCAGTATGGACACAACCATCAACCAACCCAGCCTTAACCACACTCTTGCCACCTGTCCTTCCTCGACACCAACTTCCCTACGCACAAACGCTAACATACACACGTAACGTACACACAAGCGAACTCGCTTTCAGTGTCCAACTGCTCAAAAACTGAAAAAACACCCCAGCGAAAATACAAACGTTGCTATAATAACATTTATTTCTTCTCCTTTCTATAACCAAATGAACGATAAAGGAAGACCTGC
>NC_051416.1:740456-741877 GCF_015228065.2 Penaeus monodon
GAATCAATGAAGCAAGGTGTGGCGAGACACCCACAACACGCCCATTCCAGACATACTGTCAACCCCAGCTTGCAGTCCCCATGCCTGCTCTGTGATGCTATGTTTCGCTAATAACTATTAAGGATATTTTGGTACGACCACTTTAAGTGACGTTCCCTATTCAGAAAACAATAACAACGGCAACAAGGGATATGCATTTACATTTATTCTATTCAATCGTAGCCTAAATAATATAGGCCTATGCACAGAAGTATACTAAGCGGTTTGAATCAAATACCGTTCAAAAACAACCAAAACAGGCGAGCATCCAGAAACTAAATAACACAAAATAAACAATAGGTGTCTAAACTCAAAAACAAACCCGTTTAACAATGTTATCAAGTCTTAAAACACGAAAAAAATGTAAAACAAGTAGGTAACTCCAGCCAGTGTCCCTCCTCCTGTGATCAGCTGTTTGCAACAACCCTTCCCTGTGTCAAAATCTCACAATATTTACCCTCCTTGCATCATAATTACACGACGATTCGCTCTAATTTCTTGACAATATGAAACTATGACAGTCCCTTTGTTTATACAACGATATAACAAGACAGTATGAAATACGTACAAATCAAAACACGTCAAAAAGGAAAAAGAGACGTTCACATAGCAGACGATATCGCTCCTTCCAAAAAACCTTAATAAAAAAATATTCACTCACCATTCTCTGCTGGGTCGCCTTTCTTGGCTGTGGCCGCATTTCCCATCGTTTAGAACCTTGGAAGACACCACGAAGCCCTCCACTCTGTAGCCAGCGTGATAATAATTAAAATATCCCAAAGAAAAGCGAATCCCAGTGCGTAAATTGTCACTGCCACAGCACAACTAAAGCCTCATCGCCTTCGCCTCCGTCTGCTCACTACCTCGCGGAGGAATACCGCGAATACCCTCCAATTCACAACTAGGAAGCCTTTTCCTGTAGCGCAGAGGACCGGATTTCGGGAATTCAAACTAATTTTAACCATTTGAATCGTTTTTCTTGAGCAGTCACGATAGTTTTTTTTTTTTAATCCGTGGGAAATGTGACTGCTTTTTGTCTCGTAGTAATCAATCCAAGGAGGTTCTGCGCCCAAGATGGCCGTCGAAGCGGGTTTGGTTACCATGGCAACGCGAGGTTTTGGTATGTTTTCGGGATATTTAATTATATTTCTAATTATAATACGGGTGTAAACATACCATAAAAAATTATACTAGACAACGCTAATATAAAAATACATTTTTTATGATAAATGAAGCGTCATAACAGTCATATTTTAATACTAAAGTTACTGGCATGCCGTAAAGAGAAAACGATGCGCTTAGAGAAAATGACTATGGTTCTATGGATGACTATAGTAACTTCAACTCCCATCACATCTTAACGGTATAATTTTGTGTATGCG
>NC_051416.1:741931-742244 GCF_015228065.2 Penaeus monodon
CCAGGCACATACATTAAGTGAAGCGAGGGGCATCCTTGAATAAATGAATTTGAAATCACGTGCCAGTCCACTTTTGATTTACAAGAACAAATAATCCGAATGATTTGTTATGGATTATCTGCGATCATAACAAACTAAGCCTATATCACTATGGATTTAACCCAGATAAAGAAAATTCTCAATGGTACCTTATTGACAGTCCGCGGTATCTATACCTACACCAAGCATGTGAAAGATCAATATCATAATAACACCAAATTAAAAATCTGAACAGGGCAAATGGACACGCAATGTGCCTTGTAAAACATGAATG
>NC_051416.1:742294-742736 GCF_015228065.2 Penaeus monodon
CACCTAGTCTATGAAACAGCTGCGGTTTGTTTACACCAGGACCATACGCCAGATCTTACTCCGATAAATAACATGACTAATTTTATACGTTTCTCGCGCATTTGAACACATGGTGAGCTTCGCATGTTCAGCAATTCTTTACAAACTTCCCGACGTGTGCGGCCTTGAACTTGCTATCAAAATCTTACATATGCACATGCATTCCTCATTGCCTGCAACGAATCTCAGATAAAGGTGACCCCTGAATAAAAATAATAGGCGATTCACTTTACTTTAGAATGAGCTTATTGGTTGTTCTCGTAGTTTCATAGCACCTTTACTGCCTCGAAATAGAAAGAAGAAAGACGGTTTTCGGGTTCATGTCTGTCCATAAGTCATTCCTCTCTCCTTTACCTCCCTCTTTACTTGTTAGTTTTCTTTCTCCCCATATACGCTAATTAAG
>NC_051416.1:743054-743719 GCF_015228065.2 Penaeus monodon
ACGTTATCCATCAACCTGTAATATACCGAGGTCCTTTAAGATTCCAAACACATCTACAAGGATACTGCCCATGCATCCGTTTATCTGAACATAATCTCCCACTATTTCCCAATTCTTTACGACATAACTAAACACGATTACGATCTTTGGAGTAGTTTCAAAGACATTCAAGACTCTAAACTGGCAAAAGGCAACTCTATCAAGACGTCAGACGATCTCCCTCTGTTTCAGTTATTTTAATTAAATCCATATCTCTCTTCATCAGCGATTATAAGAATACCCAATGATGTCTATTCCCCCCCCCCTTTCTTTTTATAGAACCACCATATAAAAAAGCAAAGTAACTGACAGACATCTGAATTTATTACCCAACATCACAAAAGTTAATCATTAGATCGTATTTCCTCAGAAGACGAACGCTATCTGCTCGTAATTAGAGATCCCTTGATATCGTGCGGCCGTCGACTCGTGCGGCGATGGCCCGGCGACCCACAAATATCAGTTCATTTACGGATGGGCGCTGACCTTTCACTTCTAATGAATGTGGTACCATATGATTCATAGCAGTTGCGCACTTTTCCTCGTATGTATGTATTACGAAAAAAAAAGATAAGGACATGCGCACACACAAAAAAAGAAAAGAAAAAAACAATCGTACGCAGAGT
>NC_051416.1:743780-744144 GCF_015228065.2 Penaeus monodon
GTCAAAAGGAGATAGCAAGCACTTTACTTTACCAGATAATCATGCACACACGCACAAAAACAAGCCAGCAAATACAATCAAAAACGACAGAAAACAGCATAACATAAGCCAAGCCGCCCCGACCTGGCCCACGCCTGAGCACAGTGGGAAAAATAGAAACTGTCACATAACTTTTGCTGTAGTGAGGCTTAAAATATTAAACATTGCTCCCTTAAAAACAAAATATCTTTTTAATATCATTCTAATATTTAAAAATATGTATAATGGATGTTAAATAAAGCTCATTAAACAGGATTTCCTAATTAAGGTAGAAATACTGGATTACTGAACGTGCAGTGAATCTCGACCTGCAGCGTGTGTGCAT
>NC_051416.1:744862-745204 GCF_015228065.2 Penaeus monodon
AGATCCATTCTCTCTAGCTATTAAACATCGCTTCTAATTCTTATGCGTTTTCTGTATCATATTTTGTAATCCTACTTCCTCCTTATTCAGACACAGATTCTGTTCACAAAAAATATCCCGTAAAAAATACATAGATAATAAGCAACATTTCTGACACGGAGAAGTCTCGTTCTTATTAGATTTTAAGTTTTTTTTTCCCTGTCGCGTCTGTGATTTTTCTGGCTAATGTCTCAAATGAAAAGAAAAAGGATTCTCTCTCTTCGCCTCTTTCCCCTCGCACTTAAGATCCCTCACGCTTAAAAAGAACAACACTCATACAGCAATTAGCTTACGACTCACCTT
>NC_051416.1:745334-745487 GCF_015228065.2 Penaeus monodon
ACACTCCCTCCATCAATACACAAGACACAATCAACCCCGCCTCCTTTAAAAGGGAGAGGGAGGCGAGGGGGAGGTGGAGAAGGTTGCAAAGCCGTCTCAAAGTGCCTTATTAATAAACAACCCTCACTCGAGATTAGCAAAGAAGACCCTCCA
>NC_051416.1:745672-745811 GCF_015228065.2 Penaeus monodon
ATGCCAGCGGGCCCTGTCTGGGAGGCAATTTCCGTCCCGGCCCCGTCTATGCCGCCGGTGTTATTGCCTCTCGCTCGAGTAACGCCGAGAGAGGAGTCGAGAGAGGAGGGTAAACACGAGCCGGAACTCACGGGCGTCA
>NC_051416.1:745837-745904 GCF_015228065.2 Penaeus monodon
TGGGGAGGAGGAGGAAGAGGAAGAGGGAACAGGGGAACGGGGGAGGGGAAGGGCATTGTAGAAATAA
>NC_051416.1:746023-746156 GCF_015228065.2 Penaeus monodon
CAAACCAAACCGAGTTATTAACCGTCCATCCATCCGCTTGGCCAATACCAATTCGACGCCATTACCTGCACGCTGCTACGCTGATACACATGAGGTGTACATGCATTTGTGAAAAGGAATAGCCTTTTCGGAG
>NC_051416.1:746511-747145 GCF_015228065.2 Penaeus monodon
TCCTGGCGGGCCGCAGAGGACAGCCGGCCAAGCGGCGCGTGCGCTCAGTGCATTGTCGCTGCGGTGATGAAAGCAGGAGGTTGTCGGAGGCAGCGCTCGCACTGCCCGACGGGTTGGCAGGAGGGGCTGGAGCGATGCAGTTGTACTCTCGCAAGGGCCACAGCATCATCAGCATCGTCATCTCCGAGACACTCTCCGCGGCTAAATGGAGATGCGAGAGATGGAGAACATGCAACGTGCAATTACTCTGGGATTGTGCGTGCCCTCCGCCCCGGGGAGTTTGCGCTTATCTGCTATCGCTCCGAGAGGCGCTTTTTACTCCTTTTAAGGGCTCGAGTCTTTCCTCTCTATCTCTTTTCTTTCCTGTGTCTCAGTGTTCTCGTTTTCTGTGGAGATATTCACCGTCTTTCTTTACAAGTATCTTTTTCTTTTTTTCCTACTTTCATCTTCTTGTGCTTTTCTCTTTTTTTCCTCCCCTACCTTTTTTTATCTATCTTCCCCTCCACCTTCCTCTCTTCTTCCCCGATGCTCATTCATTTAAACCAAAGTCGTTTTCTCTCCTCCTTCCCTCACCCTCCTCCTCACCATTATCCTACCTATCTCCTTTTCCCTTCTTTTCTTTTTCTTCTTCTTT
>NC_051416.1:747287-747567 GCF_015228065.2 Penaeus monodon
CTTCCCTTCTTGGTGTCATATACAGATCGAGCAACGTCTTGGCCGAACCGCAAACACCTGCTTGAGGCCTTCTCGTGATCCAGGAATGATTTCCTCTTTTTCCCCCATTATAATTTTTTTTCATTCTTATTTTGTTAAATTTTCATCCCAACACGATCTAATTATTGAAATATGTGTTTCTTTTCTTATTACCTTTCCCGAAAGGTAATGACTATTCTTAATTTATAACCTCTTACTCAACATAATTTGAGAAGAATAATCTTATTGTATGAACGTACAC
>NC_051416.1:747828-748026 GCF_015228065.2 Penaeus monodon
GCTATTCTCCATGCAGTTAATAAAGACAACGAACAACCAGAAATTAAGAAAACTTAACACCTTCAGCGACCGCCTCAACACAGTCACGCTTTACAACAGAGAGAAAATAACCGAAAACCGGCCTCCCTCCGCAACCGACGCAGTGACACGAAAGCGGCCTGGGCTGGAACACGCGACCGAGGACACACCTTGACGCCT
>NC_051416.1:748076-748379 GCF_015228065.2 Penaeus monodon
CCTGTGCCACCCCTCTCCCCCATTGCCACCAACCCCCTCTCTCTTCGCCAACCCCCCCTCTCCACCTCCACCCCCAATGCACACACTTGGCGATAAAGGCAAACACGCGCACGGGAACTTCAGCCTGACCTTGGATGACCTTACATGCGGGTTATCGCGGGTCATCGGCGCGTGTGCGGACGGGAGTTGGGTTATCTTCACGTTCCCAGCATGTGTGCGTTTGGGTGGGGGTGGGAGGTAGATAGGTGGGTGGGTGGGGAGATCTGGTTGGGGAGGAGGGGGTAGATGGATATGAAATGATTT
>NC_051416.1:748722-748910 GCF_015228065.2 Penaeus monodon
AGTGGGAGGTTGGAGATAAGAGATGAGAGGAGGAGGGAAAGAGAGGCGGCCATAGACTCTTAACAAAAGAGTAGAAAACCTTCAGTATTGACTATACTCGTAGACTGTCTCGAAAGGCACACAAGAGATTAGATCCGCCTCCTCTCTTCACCCCCCCCCCTTCCCCTCACCATCGCCCTTCCTATTTT
>NC_051416.1:748970-749614 GCF_015228065.2 Penaeus monodon
TTGCTATGGCAGTGCTTCTACCTCCTCCTTCCTTTCTAGGCTTCCCTCCATCTCCCCCCCCCTTAAGCCCTACCGGGTTCCCCCTCCCCCTCCATCCATCTATCTACACGCCCCCGCTGCTCACCAGAACATAAACCGGAATTAAGTGCCATCGTCCCTTAACATTTCCACTTTTTTCTTCGTGTTTTTTTTTTTTCTCCATTTCGTATCGAAAAAATATCCTCTTACGGAACGAGACAAGCTTCAGAATCTTGTTTCGACTCCCCGCTATGTAAATATATCATTAAGCATTAATGCATCTACATATTTTAGCTTTATGGGCAGATATAAAGTCGAAGCGGCGCACACTACAAATGCACATTGCCACAGAAACAAAACACTAAACCGGCGGGTACTAAGGTCCGCAGCGCCAAATAAGGAGGCGTTTTTAACCGAACGCTGTCGGATAATGATAACAAAGGGGGACAAGAAATTCCGGATACTAGAATCAATTTTTATGGGACTTCACAACCCGGTTTTAATGCGACATGCTGGTTCCAGGTGCCATAATGTCGACTATTCTAGAAACCTTTTTTTCCGCTGACCTGAATCTGTCGCTGTTTGAGAATCGATGGTAAGTGATAATTTGGGAAGCAAGAGGAAGG
>NC_051416.1:749966-750256 GCF_015228065.2 Penaeus monodon
CAATGCAACAACGCAATATCAAGGCAGGAACAAACCCAACACCAAAAAAAACAGACACACGGGCAAACAGCGCGGCCAGCCCTAGAAATGAACAGGCCAAAAACCTCCCAGAGAATGCTCATATTACTATCAAATAATAACTATGAAATCCTAGACACGCTGAAAGTGGCGAGGGGGAGATAATGGCTCGTCCACGCTCTTTATCTCTCGCGCTAACTCTTACTCGTTCGTTACAAACGCATAAATTAACCAGAGAAATTGGACTTCTCTTTTTGTTCTTTGTTCGTTTT
>NC_051416.1:750375-750493 GCF_015228065.2 Penaeus monodon
GTCTTCTCGTTTCTCTTTTTTTTTGTAATTTTGTTATTATTATTATTATTATTTTATATCTTTCATTTCACATACAAGAAAAGAAAATTAGAGAAATGAAGAAATAAACAACAGCCCA
>NC_051416.1:750538-750646 GCF_015228065.2 Penaeus monodon
TAAAAAAAAAATTAAATAAATTCGAAACGGCGTAAGCTCACGTAACCGACGCTCGTGCATCTGCCACACCGGCGAACACGAAACTTCACTTGGGGCTGAATCTCCGTG
>NC_051416.1:750785-750959 GCF_015228065.2 Penaeus monodon
AATTAATCATTCAAACCTAGATTAGCCTGCCCACTACGAGGTCAGAGTGACGTCACAGGTCAGTGGGCACAGCAAGACCCCGCCCCTCTTTGCCCCCCCTCACTCTCTCCCACACAAGTTGCACAGTTGCACTGCAACTACGCCCACACACTTTAGGTCCTTCTCCTTTAGACA
>NC_051416.1:751173-751393 GCF_015228065.2 Penaeus monodon
TTCATACGTCACATGCTACATCCCAACATAAAACGTTCCTTCTGGTGGACAAAATAACAGCGCTTTAACTAGCCTCTGGACATAACGCAAAATAAAACAGTTTAATGAGATTAATGCTACATCTTTTGTGTTACGGCAGTGTAGCCAATTCATACTGAATAGCTCAGGTAGCTACTTCGTACCTACTGATTGATATCATAGTTAATAGAGAAGAAAAAAA
>NC_051416.1:751499-751700 GCF_015228065.2 Penaeus monodon
ATAACCACAGCCGGATCGATACTACCAGCTTTAGTTATTACAACAACTCCTTTCATTGCAACGAACATCGTTATCATTCCTGCTGGCACGATTCTCCGAGATTTCGCGAGATTCTTAGAGACGTTCGCCTCTCCCCTTCACAACCCTCCCTCCCCCCTTCTCCATGTTGCTAGGCTGAATTGGCTTCTTGAACCCAATGGA
>NC_051416.1:752325-752414 GCF_015228065.2 Penaeus monodon
ACAAAGAAATAATTAACGGAATGAACAAACACAGAAATATCTCACTCTATTCCCACGCCTCAAACATCTTCCTTTTCTCGCCTCGCCTT
>NC_051416.1:752512-752606 GCF_015228065.2 Penaeus monodon
TCATTCTTCACGGCCTTGTTATTCCATTCAAGTTCTGCACTGAAATACAACCTCGCCCGAAGATGTCGCCCGGGGTTGGCGTGGCTTATTCATT
>NC_051416.1:753110-753195 GCF_015228065.2 Penaeus monodon
ATAACCGTCAAATTCTTTTTATATAAGTAAAAAGATAAAGAGAGAATAATCCTATTACACCTGTCTCCCCCCCCCCCCCGTCTCC
>NC_051416.1:753443-753582 GCF_015228065.2 Penaeus monodon
GCGTAAGATGGCTCCCAATCTCGGCTCCTTGCATCATCACTATCATCATCACACTATCCCCTTATTCTCGTAATCGTCCAACTTTTTTTCTTTTTTTTTCTCTCTATATCTCGCTCTTTATTTTTCTCTCTGTTTCGCG
>NC_051416.1:753764-753832 GCF_015228065.2 Penaeus monodon
CCCCTCTCAATTTTATTTCGGAAATCATTTATTGGTCAGTGTGTAATTCATTTAAATCATATTTTTTC
>NC_051416.1:753859-753982 GCF_015228065.2 Penaeus monodon
ACGATTTTGCGATCCATCAAGTGAGGATTTGGGGGTTATTTGTTTGTTTGTTTTCCACGTTTTTATTGCGTTTCCCTCAGTCAAATCCATCATCCTCGTTTTGCTCTAGAATTCGCCAGCCAA
>NC_051416.1:754540-754875 GCF_015228065.2 Penaeus monodon
AACTGAAGCGCAACCTTTAAAAATATGGCTAATCCATGTAAGTCTTTAATGTTTTCTCTCTAAATTGCAATTGTTTAAACTAGCTGCGACATATCTGTTATCACTTGCTCTGTTCGTCCTCCATTTTTGCTTTATTCATTTGAAGTGTCCTCTCTACGCCAGCTACATTCGCCTTCACTCTGCCTCTATGCGTCCCCTAACCCACATTTAGTGTCACCCTCCACATGAGGGCGTTTCCTTTTCTCTTCCCCTCCTTCCCCTCCCCCCGCCTAGCGACTCTTTCCTCTGCCTTTCCTCCTTATTCCTTCTTCGCTATCAACACCTCAGCTCACGCT
>NC_051416.1:755030-755265 GCF_015228065.2 Penaeus monodon
GACACTTGAACAATGGCGCCACGGAGAGAATTAGTTATTTTCTCAAACAACAGATGGCGGGGAATCGTCTCTCCTTGTCCACTCTTGGAACCGCCGAGACCTTTCTCTTCGGAGGCGCCGCGAAACACAATTAACCGCTGAGAGCATTTCCGCGCTCGCCAGTTGACGCTTGGATTTCGACGGTGGGAGACGCCTTTTGTTTTGCTAATGATGCCATGGAATTTTATATTAATAG
>NC_051416.1:755408-756018 GCF_015228065.2 Penaeus monodon
AGGGGGGGGGGGGGATGTCGGGGATATGATTAATGGCCTCTCAAAAGGACCCGAGATTCAATAATAAAAATAAACACACGGAGATGAGAGAGAAAATGCGAAGTTGAGTGTTTACAAAAGGTGTTTAAAAATCAAGTCCATATCCTGCTCTATACCAACCGAGTCATCTTTTATCTCTCTCTTTCAGCAACATCTGATCCTTTCCCTCTCCCTCTCTCTTCCCCTCTCTTTCCATCTATCCTTTTGTCTGTGTGAGCTTACCATCAGCACAGCGAAGGAAAAATCCATACGTTGATGCAAAATATCTTATTCATGCCTCACTATCGTCAGTTTTCGATAATGAATTCCATATGCAACTTGCACAAGAAACACTTTGCATGGGAAGCACTCAAGTTAGGGGGAACTTGAAAAGAATGGAACGGACACAGAAAACGGTGAAGGTTCATGAAAAATGGGGTTGTGCAGGATACACTCAGCTAGCCCACGGAAGGCGGCTGAAATTGGCGTGCGCGTGGCAAGAATTCGAGATCAACCCATGAAAGCAATATTCAATATTCGAGCAGGTGGGAAAGGGAGGCAGAAGTGAAAAGAATTTAGTTACACGTAACGA
>NC_051416.1:756313-756904 GCF_015228065.2 Penaeus monodon
TATATATATATGTATACACAGCAAACCCTGCTTTTTCTCTCGGCCAAATTCCCCGGAGAATTTCCGCGTCGCAGGAATGAAACGTCGCCCCGATCGCTCGGGCTCCGCCAATCACACGCGTCCGATTCTGAAATTCGCGCTTGGGAATTTCTTATCTCCAGACACGATTCTCGCTTCACCATTATTTCCCAGGAGGAAAGCAAAAAGAGATGGGGGAAGAAAATTATCATAATAATAAAAAAAATCGGACATTGACAGCCGACATGAGGACTCGGAGACAAACCCTCGCGCCACTTAAGGCAATCTACCTACGCCTTGTATACCTTGTACCCTGTTCCCCTCTCCTCCACATAACTAAACTGACCCTACACCTCGACTACACGCGTTCCTATACCCACCGAGCACCGGGGTATTAATGGCATTGCCCGAGTAGCCAACAGATAGAAACTGACCATTGGCCATCCCATCTCTCAGAACACGTAGAAAAAAAAGGTCAGAAATCAGATGGCCGTGACCAAAGATGGCCATCAACGCCAACCCTACCTGGTCACATCATCTACGCGATTAATTAGCAAGGAAGCAGGTCCTCCA
>NC_051416.1:757252-757492 GCF_015228065.2 Penaeus monodon
GAAAAACAGTGTGAGACCCGAATAGTAGAGTTACCCAGCAACATTTAAAAATCTTCGAAGGTGACTCCGACCGGCAACGTGAGAAAGGGGAACTACTTATTTTTTTTTCTTTTAATCTCGAATATTAAATTCCAACGACCTCTTACGCTCCGTATAAGGCCGGTCCCGGTTAACGGTGCGCTTGTATTGTCAGAACACCGACACCGAAATTCTGCAGACGAATTAGAAAAATTGTCGCCA
>NC_051416.1:757781-758081 GCF_015228065.2 Penaeus monodon
AGCTATCTTTCCGGTTGCGTACGACGCTCAACCGGATTATCATTATCCGTAACATTTTCCGGAGCCTTTATCTGGACTTCTTTTGTCTCGCGGTCTGGAGAGGAATCTGTCATCTGTCACATACTTGATGGAGATAGGAGATTAAGACGGAGATTACGGGCTGTGATTGGAAGCTGGGGCACGTGCCAACTGACGCCCTTATACCAGACGGGGTGACCTCGTTCATTCGTTTTTTTTTTTCTTCTGTCGCTCGCTCTGCCTCTCTTTCCATCTCTTTCTTTCGCTCTACGCCTCTCTACG
>NC_051416.1:758155-758254 GCF_015228065.2 Penaeus monodon
CGACATATGCTTATTTGGTACCAATTACCCCATTACACTTCAAATACAATACCCAAAAAGCAAAAACCAAAAGTAAACATCCTATTTCCCCATAATCAA
>NC_051416.1:758318-759312 GCF_015228065.2 Penaeus monodon
GAACAGAGCACCGACACGCCCTTGGTATAAACAAGGACTCCCCCGACCGAAAGAGCGGAAAGGAAACGGCGAAAACCAAAGGCAACAACACTCACAGTCAAAGGGCTTGTCGGCCTGCTTGTCCCGCGGCATGACGAGGGGGTTGGAGGAGTTGGACTTGGGCGGGCGAGTCGGGATGGTCGCGTCGGACGAGGCGTGCGAGCTGATGTTGGGCGAGCTCGTCTCCTTCTTGATGTTGATGAAGTTGAACGGGTCTCTGCTCTGGTCACGTGACTCCTTCTTGCTGATCCTGTCCGCTTCCTTGTTCCTGCTGCTGCGCCCGCTGGAGTCCGCCTGCTGGCTCTTGCTTGAGGTGGTCAGGGCTCCCCCTCCACCTCCGCTGCCTCCGCCGGCCTGAGACGTCGAAGACGGGGCCGAGGGCGTGTGGGAGGGCGTGGTCGAGGGCGGCGTGGGTTGTGAGGGCGAAGGGGCGCCGTTGATGGGCCGGAAGCCGGTCCCCACCACCTCCGACGACGACGCCGGGCCCTTCTTGCCTGGGGAGCAGAAAAAGGTCATTAGGCAAAGAGTTTTATGAAAGCAACCACGGCTCGTAATTTTGGTAATACTTAAGTTCTATTTTAAGCCACTTATGGTTAAAATACTCACAAGACACGGTTTTCCTTTGAATAAAAAGTTCTATTCATTATGTGACTAACTTTACTTTTTTGGTTCCTTAAAACCAACAAATACAACTATTCACATCATTAAAATCAGCACCGACGACCTGGCGAACAGCCCTATAAACTCTCCTGGGAACTTAGATCCTCGTCTAAAATACATCTCTCTAGCGCAGATCTCAGAATTAGTATACACGAATACAACGGTAAAACAAATGGATTCATCAGTCATATGAAAGCACTTGTATCATCAACATATCTCATGTATGACGTCACTATATGGACAGTGGCTGTATTGGAAATATCAACATTGTTTCTAAATACCTCACAGCAGCTAG
>NC_051416.1:759669-760244 GCF_015228065.2 Penaeus monodon
TTGTTTCCTATTTAATTTCCTTTAATTATAAATGTCAAAGTCTTTTTCTGATGATTTCCACATCCTTTCCTTTCTCTCTAGCTTCATTATTCAGTCGCCTCACGATTAGCACTCTTTATTCGCTCTTTCTCATGAATTCCTCACTATTTAGGCATCGTCCTATTCTCGATTCCTTACCGAAAATATAATCCTCATCTTAATGATAGGCCTCTAATTAATTAGAGAGGAATGCCATTCTATAGGAATAGTTATCTCAACACCCCCAGTGCCCTCATCATTCATTTCACGACCCTTATTACAGCCATCCTATAAGGGTTTCATATTTTAGAACCGCATTATCCTCCTTTAAATAATTTGCATTGTAACCTTCTTCGATATCAATCACCTTTTACTCAAAATTATTTCCATATTTCATCATCACTCACTACCTCTCATCCTCTTCCCCAGAGCCTACTTAAGATATTAATATCATCCCGGTTTTCTAAATGACAGATTGGGAACTTGCTGTGGTATAAATACACTGCTAGAGTAAAGCATGCACCCCGTTTGGGAAAGTGCGTGGTGCTGGTCTGGTT
>NC_051416.1:760278-760886 GCF_015228065.2 Penaeus monodon
CTCCGAATAGCTGTCTGTATGTGTGGGATCCTAACTGATTAACAAACAACTGGAAAGACGTGAGAATGCCGGGACAGGAAAACAAGAGAAACACTACACGAAAATAAATCAAATTAACATCAACGTATCGTACTTGATAATTACACCAATGGTGGAGTTGCAATGGTCTCGTATATCAAAAGAAACAAAACAACAACAACATAAAGCGACAGACAAATTAAGACTTAAGAAACGACTATCTTTTTTCTTTACCATAAGTGGAATGAACCCAAACTGCGATCCAAATAAGTCCCCCCTAAAAATTGCCGACAGAATTACCCACTCTTTGTGATGAGAAATTCAGGGGTAACTGTGTCAACTCAGACAAAATCCTTTCTGCCTTCCTCATCCTTGTATCCCAATGCACGGGAGATTCACTGAAGTACCAAAAGATTGTTTTCTTTCTTCTTTTACATTGAAACTGTTTTTTAAAGACAACTATCGTTGTAAACGGCGATTTGATTAAACAAATGGATACTCAAACTGAAACACCGCACGGGCCATTTGCTAACGAATATTTCATACAGTTTATGGCAAATAAATCTCTGAATGCCTATACCCCCCCCCCC
>NC_051416.1:761666-763036 GCF_015228065.2 Penaeus monodon
GAGGGGGCGGATGGAAAGAAGAGAGCCGAGAGAAACGAGTGAGAGGGGAGGAGTGAGTGGGGGCGGAGGAGTGAGTGGGGGCGGAGGAGTGGGGGGGAGGAGTGAGAGGGGAGGAGTGAGAGGGGAGGAGTGAGTGGGGGCGGAGGAGTGGGAAACGAGAGAGAGGGGAGGAGTGAGTGGGGGCGGAGGAGTGGGAAGCGAGTGAGAGGAGAAGAGTGAGTGGGGGCGGAGGAGTGGGAAACGAGAGAGAGGGGAGGAGTGAGTGGGGGCGGAGGAGTGGGAAGCGGAAGGCGTGGGAGTGCGCCTGGATTGCCTCTCACTCCAAAATGTGGATCTATATATAGCACAGTGTTCAGCCCAGAAGCCTTACCTGCAACAGCGGGCGAGAGAAAGGTAGGGGAGAGCGAGAGAAAGGTAGAGAGGGGGAAGAGAAAGGTAAGGGAGGGCGAGAGAAAGACAGAGAGAGAAAGGTTGGGCAGGGGGAGAAAAAAGATAGGGGAGGGGGGCAGATAGGCAGAGGAGAAAAAAAGTTGGGGAGTGGGAGAGATAGGTACGGGAAAGAGAGAAAAAGGAAGGAGAATAAAAGGACGGAGAGGGCGAGGGAAGGGAAGGGAAGAGAAGAGAAATTTAAGAAAAGGGGAGGAAAAGGTAGGGGGAAGGAAAAAGTAAGGGTGAGGAGAGAAAGATAGGGGAGAAAGAGGTAGAAGAAGGGCAGAAAAAGGTATGGGAGGAGGAGAGAAAAGTAGGAGATGAGGAAGAGAATGGTAGGGAGGAGGGAGAAAGGATGAAAGGATGAGAGATGATATGGAAAAGAAAGAAAGAGAAAGGACAGGAGGGAAGAAAGAAAGGAAAAGAGAAAAAGATGAAAGAAAGGAAATAAGTTCAAGAAAGGATAGGAAAAGAGAACACTTAGAAGCGGGACATGCAGGGGGAGAGGAAATACACGCAAGAAAATAAGAAAGCAGGAAACAAAAGGGAAGCAGAAAACAATGAGCATGGAAAAGGGAATGCGAGAAAAAGGGAAAGAAAGGAGAAGAAGGATGGAGACAAGGGAAAAAACAAGAGAAGGAAGAGGGAGAGAAAGAGGGGAGGCGAGAAAGACCACAGCGAAGAAGAATAAGCCTTGGACGGAAAGAGGGAGAAGGGAGAGGTAAGGAAAAAGGGCGAGGATAGCGCTGTGGGAAAAGGGAGAGAGAAGGGAGAGGGGAGAGGCTAGGGAGAAGAAAGAGGGAAGGGGAGGAGAGGGGAAGAGGAGGGCAGTGAGGGGAGGGAGAGAGGGTGGGGGCGACAAAGGGACATGGTTGGCAAAGTAGATAGGAGGTGGAAGAGGAGGAAGGAAGGAGGAGGAAGGTTGGTCTAGAGGGGCAGCG
>NC_051416.1:763348-763480 GCF_015228065.2 Penaeus monodon
AATGTAGAGTGGAAGATGGAGCAGGTGGAGGCGGAGAGCACTGGAAATAAGGAAGTAGACTTGAATCGTGAACTATGAGATAACAAGAAGAGTGTTGGTCATTTATATAAGCCACCTCATTCTCCCGGAACT
>NC_051416.1:763693-763972 GCF_015228065.2 Penaeus monodon
AGAAGTCAGATCAAACGCCGCTCTCACAAAGGTGCTATCGATCACCTTTCGCCGGCGATCTATCCCCCATGCTACTTCTTTACCGCCTTTCCTTCTGTTCCTATCCTTCTTCCAGGTTTGTACACATTTCATCCTTTCATCTCTCTTCTTTGCTTCGTTCCTCATCCCCCCCCTCCCTCACCTATACTTACAATTTTTCTCTGTCTTCTTTCCATTCGGTATTTTCCAGATCGGGAAAAGTAACCATGAATAAATGAAATCATACGAATTTAGAGGACT
>NC_051416.1:764041-764345 GCF_015228065.2 Penaeus monodon
GATTTCCCGCAACCCAATCCTCAAATCCTAAGCGGTGTTGGGATTCCAATCACGAGACGCAAGTCGAGGAACCGACGCAGGAAACAGCCGTCCTTTTTCCTTTCCCGCAGCCGAATTTTCTCGCAGCAAATCGGCCCTTCATCACAACAGCGAGTCCAATTTCGCTGGGGGAGACAATAACCGACATAATCGCTTTCTAAATAAAATTACGCGTCCATTTTCTTACACTGGAGATTTCAATGTCGCCATTTTCAAAATGAAATGGCGCGGCCGTTTTCTGTTTCGGGATTTTTGGCATTCCCGT
>NC_051416.1:764377-764839 GCF_015228065.2 Penaeus monodon
ATATGGAACCGAAGACTGAATGTTTAATGGCATTATCTAACTGATAAGTGACAAGTTGATGACGATAATTATCTGATATATAACAATGCTTCTCGGAAATGTATTCAGCCAATCATCACCATCCGCTGTACCCTAATATACAACTCTGAATACTAAGGGAACAAGCGTAATAAGGAGAAATATGTGAGGGACAATGAAAAAAAAGATAAAAAATGGAGACGTTTCGAATAAGCAATGGTGAAAAAAGGAGGAGGGAAGAAAGAAGGGAGGGAGCAAGAAAATTTAATGATTGGGGACTATCATTGGAAAAGGAGGTGGACGGAGATAATAATAATAACATTAACAACAAAGACGGTAACGGTGCCCATGATGATACTGATGACCATTAAAACAAGGCTAATATTATACAATAAAAAACAAATTACTAAATTCATACCGACTGAATTTACACCTGCCGGTCAG
>NC_051416.1:765017-765589 GCF_015228065.2 Penaeus monodon
GCTCCCATTGAAGCTGCGATGTATATTGTCAGGCCCTTATTGCTTGGTGCTTCTCCCACACACGCCTCTTGTGAACAAACTTCCAATTTTCAGCCAAAACCGTGCACAGAGATAGTGGGGAGAGATAGATATTCAGAGAAAGAGGTGGGAGGGGGGGGGGGTTGACAGAGAGTGAAGGAGACAGAGAGATAGATAGATTGGGAGCAGATAAACACACAGCATATATAAAGGACATAAAGAGACAGAGGAAGTAAATAGATAAATAGATAGGAGGCAAGAGGGGTTACAGAGAAAGAGAAAATGAGAAAGGATACAATCCGGCTGAAAATGTATCTCTCTTCCTCCCGCCCACAGCCACGCCTTCTCCCCCCCCCCATGCCCTCCCTCCCACGCACAGACCGAGGCACAGTGCCAAGCAGTCAACAGGTGGTGCCACGGGTGCGACAGGCGGCCCGGCCGTTCACACGAGCCAGGGAGAAAATACTATTCGTTTTCTTTGTTTTTTATACTCGTTTTTCTGTATTTGCTGATCAATCACTGAATATTTTAGTTAGGAGCGTTGAATGATGCGC
>NC_051416.1:766568-766827 GCF_015228065.2 Penaeus monodon
TGCACCCAGTCCTTATTCTTCACCAAAACACTCAACAATAACAACAGAACATCAGAACAGGACCTCGCAATGACGAAAGCACGCCCTGAATCGTCATGCAAATTAATTAATGAGCGTTGCGCTTGCTCCCTAAAATTAACCGCGCCAAAATAGCGTTACTTGGCATATTGTTTGAACGGGATTAGGTTTCTCTCCATGCGCTGTGATGGGGGATCCGGGATGCTGTTATGACATTTATATTCCTATCATTTCTAAGTAT
>NC_051416.1:766916-767455 GCF_015228065.2 Penaeus monodon
ATATTTAAAGAGAGATTTAAAGATTTAGAGATTTAGGTAAACGGATGGATGGTAAGATCAACTGATAATTAAACGGGGAAAGAGATAGAGATATCCCGAGAGCATACGAAAGTAATGATCTCCTCATCCGAAGCTCCGAAGATACATATGTCACAAAATCCGCCTCCCCCCCCCCCTCATACGCATTTACATCGTGGAGTCCAGACACGCTCGGCTCCCGTGACGTTACTACGCAGACAATTCTCGCATTTTACGAGCGTCCGTTGCCCTCCTCCCCGTGCGTGAATGTACGTACATCAAGATCTGCCTGTGGGAGCTTCGTGTGCGTGGAGGCGGTACACATGTGCGCGCGCTCGTGAGTGTATGTAACTCTGGGCTCGGCTTTCCATATACGTCGAAGTATGTAGTGTGTAACCCCAGCCCTGTGTCCGCATGATTTATTTAATGGCCGCGACTCCTTCCCGCGTCTTATCCCTCCTTCTACGACGCGGCCGCTATCTCAGGGTGTTCCGCAGCATCGACGCTTGCGGTTAGTTAAA
>NC_051416.1:767609-767906 GCF_015228065.2 Penaeus monodon
GCTATCTATCTATTTATATTTGTCTTACTCACTCCTATCAACCCCAGCCTTTCATCCTCCATCCATCTCCTTTATCTCCAATTCCACGCCATTCTCTTCCTCCACCCCACCTTCAGGAGCATCCCCTTGTTCTCTCATCTTCCTTCTCTCCTTTCTTCCCCTATTGCACCTTTCATCTTCCGCTTTCATTCCTAGCCTTCATTCCCTTACCACCTCCCTCTATCCCTCCATCTCCCCAGTTCCCTCCCTTCATTTACTTACTCACTCATTCCCCTTCTCTCATTTCTTTTACCCCTT
>NC_051416.1:768101-768309 GCF_015228065.2 Penaeus monodon
CATCGCCCTTCGTGAAGACATATAGCCCACGCGGACCTGCTGACGGCCGCCCTTGGTTTTATGGGCTCTTACGGGGGCTCTCTCTACGCGGCGACGCACAGGAGTGACTGAAGACGGTCTTCGAGATCCCCTTTCGCTGCGTTGTTTGCACGGTCGCGTCCCTTGTGTTCTTTGATTTGCGTTGGATATGTCTCTGTCTTTCTGTCTT
>NC_051416.1:768451-768535 GCF_015228065.2 Penaeus monodon
TCCCTTCTTTCGAATCCATTTCTATTTTACTCATATCAATAACGCTTGTCCGATTCTGTTCCTTCCTCTGTATGTTCTCGTCTT
>NC_051416.1:768559-768703 GCF_015228065.2 Penaeus monodon
TGTCTGATGTGTGGCTTCCATTTTCTTCCTCTATTCAAGCCTCCGTCATTTCTTTATGGCCAGCGTAATTCCGTCGCCTCGCCTCTTTTCCCGCCTGTGAATTCCGGTGTTTCGCGGACGAAGAGAAGAAGAGGGAGCGGAAGA
>NC_051416.1:768982-769273 GCF_015228065.2 Penaeus monodon
GCGACTCAAAAGAATTTCGTATGCTAAACCCCATCCCCCGCCCCATGCACGGATCCTCCCATGCGCGGCCTGGGAGGCTGCGCGTCTCTGGTTCTTGGCCTGGCGCCGAAATGCATTGTCTCTCCGCGGGCTCGAGTGGGTCTCCGGGTGATGGTGATGCTGTCCACAAAATTACGCCAGATAAACGGGCAGATCGGAGGAAATTGCGAATCTGAAGACTGAGAGTTTGAGCGCGTGTGTTACTCTCCGTCTTCCGCTTCCCTCCATTTTCTCTCTATGTGCCTGGCCCTT
>NC_051416.1:769362-769514 GCF_015228065.2 Penaeus monodon
TTCCCACTCTCACTATCGTCCCATGTTCAGCCAAGGATGTTCTCTGAGGGATCTATTTCACATTTTTCCGTGGAATATTTTCCCGCTTGCTGGACACATGAGACCATGATGGAGACGAGTTATTCAATCTCTCTTTCTCCCCCCCCCCTCCC
>NC_051416.1:769605-769826 GCF_015228065.2 Penaeus monodon
AAATAAGGAATGAAATAAATAAAAGAAATACAACATAATCTGCAGAGTTAATCCTGCAAGAACTGTATTCTGCATTTTATGAGACAAACAAGAGTCTGTTAAGGTCGTTAAGAACACACCACCCCATCTTATCGACGAAGAAAAAAAGAACAGAAGGAACTGCAAAGATGTGTAAACAGAAATAGTGAATTAAAGAGTGGATGAATGAGAGTGATTGAGGA
>NC_051416.1:769945-770249 GCF_015228065.2 Penaeus monodon
AGGAACAGCAACAACAAAATTAACTAAAACAGATATAAGGTCCTTTTTATCTGTCATCCAGTGCCGCCGCAGCATCCGTCGGCGCCCCCCGTAAGCGTGATCCCGCATCTGTTTGTCTAATCTGCATCCTTGTGATCTGTGGTTGAGGAACGTCTACACATCCGCTCCAAGACACGGCGGCAGGAAGAGGAGCAAGCAATAATCTTGATTATGTGAAATCCGGCAGCCTTGGCATAAAAAGACACCCAAAACATGCATCCGTGTACGTATAATTGTACAGCATTGAACACGTCATCCCATGTAC
>NC_051416.1:770402-770576 GCF_015228065.2 Penaeus monodon
GGGAGAGAAAAACCGACATCAACACATTTTAACAACCCACAACCCAACCACAATCACTCAGACCACTCATCTATCATCTATCGCGGTTACCATTTCTTTTCTTTTTTTTTTATTGATGGAAGGGTCGTTTGGCGAGAGGGTTGTTCGGAGCCTTGTTACCTTGTCTGAAATACA
>NC_051416.1:770661-770726 GCF_015228065.2 Penaeus monodon
CATCAATTTTTGTCTGTCTGTATTTTTTCCATTATCTATCTTGCATTTGGTTTGTATTTTTCAAC
>NC_051416.1:771156-771327 GCF_015228065.2 Penaeus monodon
GCAATACCTGATAACCAAAGACTGACATGGATCCGCAAGAGGTCGTGAATGCAGGTCATTTGCATATCTAATGAGGATGCACTTTCTCATGGGCTATATATCAAAAATGCCAGACATGGGTAGCTAGACAGACAAGCGTACACCAGCAATATCATAAATTTTCATGATTAG
>NC_051416.1:771544-772079 GCF_015228065.2 Penaeus monodon
CGAAGAGAAAACCCATTTCTCCTAAAAGATTACTCCAGCAACGAATATTGTGAACCGAACACAGGCCCTTCGAGTACCGCAACAACTAAACAACAACAAATAACCACAAACACAACACACATCAAACAAGCACAACGCAGTACCAAAAACGATAACAATAAACACCACGCTACCAAACTCCCGCATCAAAAGACCAAAACAAACACAGCGAGAAAAACAAAGGGACACACACCCTGCCGCATTAAAAGCAATCCCAGAACCAGCCACACGAACCCGCACAAAGACACACCAACAAGGAAACCGAAACGAACAAACAAACTGCATAAAACTCCTAAAAGACAATGCTTGTTATCTCACGCAACAATTTT
Organism: Penaeus monodon; assembly: GCF_015228065.2. Lineage (NCBI taxonomy): Eukaryota > Metazoa > Arthropoda > Malacostraca > Decapoda > Penaeidae > Penaeus > Penaeus monodon. The sequence continues at coordinate 771,913 of NC_051416.1, forward strand.
TTTTTTTTTTTCCCTCCCCTAAACGTTCTTTTTCTTTTCCTTATTGTTTCCCGGCGAAGAACACGGGCGGGCTTTCAAGGGGATGGGCGGTCGTGTCTTTAACGCAGATGGGAGTCTCCGAAATGGGGGGGGGGGGGCACTCGGAAGACTCGGATGGAAACTTCTGT
>NC_051416.1:772543-772996 GCF_015228065.2 Penaeus monodon
CATAAATAAAATCGCGTATAAGGAAAAGGAGTGAGAACAGGTGCAATAGTATGAGTGAACAGCAACGAAAAATATTGCTAAGAAGTGTGTATGACAGAAAAACGTAAGGCTGTGCCCAAGTATATATCATTATCTGCATCTATCTCCATTTCATTTTTTTTCTATTCATTAATTAATCTTTGTCCATCTTTCGTGATTCTTTATTGATCGAGACTCGGATTACATGCGGAACTTCTCGGACACAAGAGCAATTTTCAGCTTAAAGTTTTCATTGTGTCTCTCAGTACAAGGAATCTCTACGAACATAAAACATAGCCCAGCCCTATACTCCGAGCATAGTTAATGTGATGCAGCCAGTACTGACAACTATCGCATCAAACTACTTAGAAACTACCTCAGACCTACCAATAGCTACCACATCAAACCTGTCAGCATCTGTAAATAAACATACGA
>NC_051416.1:773045-773369 GCF_015228065.2 Penaeus monodon
AAAGGCCTGCACAGCGCCCCGTGGCCTGCAGCGTAGGATCCGAGAGACCAAGCGCCTTTAAACTCCAAAGAACGAGAAACGCCAAATGAACTTGCATTACGACAGAGTCCCCACGGACTTTAATCCAAAGGCATTACACAAAGCATGAAGTTGCAATTCACGTCCAGCAGGCAAGAAAGCAAGCATACACGTGGCAAGCACTATATTCACCGTCTATTCCGGCGCTCGCATCAAGAGCCTGTCATTGGAGTCTCGCTCACGCAGGCCTACACAATATGCCGCCCTTGAACGCCCATTCGCGGAAGCTCTGATGACGCGGACCTG
>NC_051416.1:774073-775063 GCF_015228065.2 Penaeus monodon
GAGCAACACGGAGATTAACAGCTCGCAGGGATATCTGTGTATAATCCTCATGGTCAGTCTCGACAATCTGGTGATGAGACTGCTTTAGGTTTTGACTGCCGGGAAGAGAGATAGAATAGATAAATTTTAAAAAAAGCATAGCATAAAACTAAACGTGTATGTAGTCACCGAGTGAGTATTTCATAACAGCTTCTTAACTGCCATGCTTCCGGCCTCATATTCTAATCACCACATACACTGACTGACCTACTTTCCATCTTATTAGCCACAACCATTTAAAAAAAACACAGTTTAAAAAGGGAAAGAAAAAAAATATTGGCATTCATATATTTTCCCTGACAACTTTATATGCTTTTCCTGGCCGAGATATACATCGTTCTCCCTGTTTCAAGGCGCGTTTGCCGATCGAGGGAAGCTACCTTCCCAAAGACAATACCTCACCATGCCTTTATTCCTCGCCAGACTGGCTCTAGAAGGAAATCGATTATTGATTATTGAAAGTATATTGTCCCGTACAGTAGGCTTTTCATTTTCCCTCAATACTCTCTTTTTTTTATTTCCCCATCTTCTGTCTTTTCATTTCCTTTAAATTCCACACATATTCCATATCTAATAACTACCTGCTTCAACCCGCCCATCGCGCCGACCGTCGCAGGGGTCGCTCGTTTCATTAGGTAATACACGCCGCATATTACACACATACTCCAGGTGCACAAAACTGCACCTCCGTAATGAGTATTCTTTAATAGAATTAGGGCTTGAAATGTGTCCCTATTTCGGGTAATTGCGCACTTAATTGGTAAAAGTCCCGCTCCGATTTTTACTGAATGCCAAGCGCCAGGGTATTTTTGGATGGCTAATCTGCTAAGGGTGAAATGCTAGCTTGTAAACTTGCAGTTACGCGTCTACGAGATATTACCCCGCCACCTCACGGCGAAACACATCTACAAAAAGAGAAGGAATATGGGAGACTGGAAGAAAAGAAGGAAG
>NC_051416.1:775294-775443 GCF_015228065.2 Penaeus monodon
AAGTCTCCCGTATTTAACACATGAGAGGAAGTGAGCGATTCCTCCAACGGCAGAGGTGGTCTTGGCTCTCTGTGAAAACATATACACACATACAGAAATCACAAACGTTTTGAGTACTTATATTTGTCCTTTCTCCTAGGAGAACATCC
>NC_051416.1:775574-776059 GCF_015228065.2 Penaeus monodon
GGTTCCATACAGGTCCTCCTCTCCCTTTCTCCGCGTCCCTTCCTCAGGTCGTCTTTGAGGGAGCTTCACCAGCTGTTGCTGACCTGGGCTGACCTTCCCGACCGCCGTCACTTCCACTACTAATTATGGCAACGTCGAGGGGTTCTTTGGCTTCTCTTCTCTTCCTTTCTTCTCTCCTTCTTCATTTCCTTGACTCTCCTTCATTCTCATCTTATTTTGCTTTTGCTCCTTTACTAGATTTTTCTCCTTCTTTCCTCCCTTTTATTTTCTTCCTCTTCTGTGTCCTCCCCCTTTTCTTTCTCCTTCAATTATCTTTATTTCTACATACTGCCCCACTTATCTCCCTTATTCGTTTTCACTTTCCCTCCTCTCCTTTTTCTAATCCCCATTCTATGCCGCGTTTCCACTTCTCTTTTTTATCTTCACTTCTCTTGCCGGTTCCTTCCCCTTTCCTCCTTACCCACTTCCTTGCTACTCCCTTCTTC
>NC_051416.1:776152-776635 GCF_015228065.2 Penaeus monodon
AATTCCTCACTTATTTCTTCCTCACCCCTCCTCCCCCTCTCCTCCCCGCCCCTACTTCCCATCTCTTCCTCGCTTTATTCCTTTCCCTCTCTTCACATCTCACCTTATCTTAAATTTCCATCCCTTTTTCTCCCAGCCCCTTTTACCCTTCTACTCCTCTCCTTTACCACTGTCACCCTCCCTCCCTTCTTTTTTTCTCTCCTCACCACTCCCCTACTGCTTCCCCTCTTCTCCTCCCCACTCCTTCCCCTCTCCTCCTTCCCTCCCTTTCCCTCCTTCCCCACTTCTCCTTCCCTCCCTTCCCCTCCTTCTCTCCCTTCCCCTCCTTCCCTCCCTTCCTCTCCTTCCCTTCCTTCCCCTCCCTCTCCTCCTCTCCCCTCCCTCCCTCTTCCTCGTCTATTCATTCCCCTTCTTAGCCACCTGGTTTCCGAGGTCCGCTTGCATAATGAGAGCGACCCGGATGCCCACTCCTCGAGTCGACTT
>NC_051416.1:776723-776813 GCF_015228065.2 Penaeus monodon
TAAATATGGATACGTTTCTTTCTATCTGAACACATCTTAGTGCTTTCCTACACTTTTTTTTCGTTCTTATTAGGGAGCCCCCCCCCCACG
>NC_051416.1:776867-777246 GCF_015228065.2 Penaeus monodon
TCATCCGTTTCTCTTTCCTTCATATCTCACATCTCTCTCTTTCCCACCTCTTTCACTAACTACTTCCCTTCATAATCTTTATTCATTACCCTTCCACCTCTACTCCTACCCATCACCACCACTCACCCACCCATTCTTCCCGCCCCTCACATCCATCCCCTCCACACACCTATTCCCTTGTCCCTAACTCCCTCTACACCCCCCCCCCCCGCGTCAGCGTATCGACAGCCAGGTAACTACGGCGTCGACAGCATGTTTGGCGGGTTGCATCGTCATATGATCATTAACGCGTAAGCAATCCTTTTGTAGTTCATTAAAACGTCACGCACGAACTGTCGTTATACGCGCCGGTCGGCATGCAAGGGCGTCGGGATGAAAC
>NC_051416.1:777517-777825 GCF_015228065.2 Penaeus monodon
GAACCGCCACCATCACAGTCCTAAAGGTAATAAAATTATTTTCCTTCACAAGGTGGCTAGGCCTGTACGCAATATATATATAAATGGGAACATATCAACGTATCATTAAAAATACCAAAATATAAAATCTCCTGTTAAACTGTATAATCATCTTCCCTGGATTTATACAGGATTAATAAATCAATATCACATTGCAGGATTTACAACATTTTCATAACCGGATTAAGAAAACGAGGTATGGAAGAGGGGGAGAGAGGGGAGCGGAGGGCAATGTGAGGGGAAGGGAAGGTAAGGTGAGAATAAAAGAA
>NC_051416.1:777875-778048 GCF_015228065.2 Penaeus monodon
CAATGTAAAGGTAAGGAAAGGGAGGGGAAATGAGGAGGGGAGAAGAACGTAATGTGAAAAAAGAAGGTAATGTGAGAATAAAGAAGAGAGGGAGAAGACCGCAGTATGAGAGGATGGGAGGAGGGAAACGGAAGGCAAAGTGAATGGAGATGGAAGACAAGAAGGTGAAGTGA
>NC_051416.1:778090-778676 GCF_015228065.2 Penaeus monodon
GGTAACGCAAGGTGAGGGTACGTGAGGGGAATGAGGAGATGTAAGAAAGGAGAAATCAATAACTCTTCTTTTTCCTTGAAGAAAAATGAAAGTTCAATTAATCAAGGTGGCTTAATAGGATGTACTCGTCTGGTGTTTAAGGAGAAGTCCAATTTGTCTGATTAAAAGACTAGCCTAAAGGCTGATGGATAAGAGCAGGGGAGGGGGGGGGGGTGAAGAGAGATGAGGAAGGAATGAGGAAAGTGGGGGGGGAGGAAGAGACAAGAGGAATGAGGAGAGTAGGAGAGTGGAGAATAAAAATTGAAGAGTTGAGGGAGAAATGAAGAAAATAAAGATTAAGAACTGAATAATATGGAAGGAATACGGTGAGTAAAATTTAACGACTGAAGAAGGAGGGAAGAATTAAGAGAGACTCTCAGAATGAGGGAAGGGAGAGGAGAGTGAAGAAGCAGGACTGAAGAACGAGGAAGAGATGCGATAATAAAGAGGAGAGAAAAATAAGATAAATGAGACAAAAGGAGCAAAGAAGAAGCAAGACACAGAAACGGAGAACGAAGAAAGCTAGATCCTCACAACCCCCTTATCG
>NC_051416.1:778698-779050 GCF_015228065.2 Penaeus monodon
CTTTCGAGCATCTCCCCTTCCGCTAAAATCCCCAAATTTACACAGTCAACAAAAACCGTTGAGGATCTGACCATCTTTGTTTGGATAAAGGTTTGTTAAACTCGCAGAAACTGAGTGATCTTTTGCCTTCCTCTCGCGGTGCTGTGAGAGCTCTGACTGCTCAAAATGTAACTGAAAAATTACCAACACAGCTTCTTCGTATTATTTAGAGTAACTGAATAAACATTTATCACGCCAATGTTTATTTCATCGCAGAAATATTTACTGTTATCCTAAATCATTATTGCCATTACCAAACAGGCTATAGGAATCAACATATAAAAACAATTATAAAACGTCGCAATTACCTTTC
>NC_051416.1:779092-779322 GCF_015228065.2 Penaeus monodon
TATCCAAACAACTTTTCGAAAACCTACAGCTGCTTCCCCTCCTCCGGACCCCAAGCCTCCCGAAGGATTCTCCCCCGCGACCCCCCCCAACAGACCCAGGAAGACCCCTCCACCCCCCTCCCCAATAAAGAAGGAACAAAGCCCCCTGCAACTGCAATCGAGATTCTGTTGCAACCGCTGCGTTCGAGGGGCATCGTGGTCCCTGTCCCTGAAGGCCGCCGCGAAGATCT
>NC_051416.1:780016-780748 GCF_015228065.2 Penaeus monodon
GAATCCCATTGAGAGGCTAATGAATGGTTCCTGTAGCACAACGACATCATTGCAAGTTGCACCTACATGGCCAGACCCAACGACGCGCCTCCTCAATGCAGAGAGGAAGCCATTATTGAAGCTATCACAGCGACCATTAATCTCGACGCAATGAAGTGAGCAATGACGGTTGCATCATCCCCTTTTTAAAGTAACTACGGCACTTATATTTTTTTGCATTAAATTATCTTTATTTGGTGTATTTTTTAAAAACATTTACCACTGCCTGCACTTACGTACGCTTATAACCAAATACCTGATGAGGCATGCATGAATGAAAATAAATCATTCCGCAGGAAAAGATGAATTATTTGACGTCCTGAACATGCAATCTTCATCAGCAGGAATGAATAATCGAAAAGTCACAGAATCTATCAATCTTTGTATAAATTACATATTTCCATTCATGTCTCTCTTTATAAATATTACAAAAAAACTCATTTACATTCCCAAAGGAGATTTTGTGTCCAACAACCCTTGCACGGACCCTCTTTTCCCAGTCTAACAAACAAAAACATTTACAAATAAACAATCCCGCAAGAGAACGAGTCGCGCCCGTTGCATCCCGAGTCCAAAGAACCTGTCGAAGTCAAAGCGAACGTTTATTGAAATGAACGACCCCCGGATCCGAAGCCAAGATGCATTCGGATCCGCAAACCCGACGCCTGTCAACGGCCCATCGACGGCGGCCGA
>NC_051416.1:780825-780924 GCF_015228065.2 Penaeus monodon
CGGCGCAGGAGCGAGGTCGCGGCTGGGCTCCTCCGGCGGCGAGTTCGCTCCGCCTCCGACCCCAACGAGGTCCGTGACCTCGTCTGGCGCTAAAGTTCA
>NC_051416.1:781245-781716 GCF_015228065.2 Penaeus monodon
CTCCCATCTCAAATCTCGCCTCCTGCTCTAAGAAACCAAGACGGCATTTGGAAAATAAATGATCCATAACCTTTTTACACGCGAATAAAGATCGATTTATCTGCCTTCCTCCCCAGCAAGATTCCTTTTTGCAGCAGCAACAAGATCGCCGCCAGCAAAATCACCTCCTGAGCCGCAACAGGTGCAGATTATCGGCGAGTGAATCTGCGTCCGCCGGGGCGTGGCGAAGCTGACCAGGATGTCAGCTCCTGACAGCCAACAGCCCGCTAGCTGACGAGACTTGAAGCGCCGGGCCTGACACCCTAAAGGTCCTCGCGGAGTCTCTCTATGTATAGTTAAGGTAACACCCGAAGCGACGTAAAATTCTCCTTCGCGTCGTAAACCTCAGCGAGGGGCCGGGGGGCGGGACCGTCAGGGCGCACTGCGTCCGGCGATGGCCTCGGCTGACGCTCTGCAGGGGGGTCCTCTCTT
>NC_051416.1:782234-782427 GCF_015228065.2 Penaeus monodon
TACTTTTCCCGAATACAGACATACTAACGCACATCTACAAGACTCCTCATATCTCCTCCACCTCCGCAGGTGCTGAAACCAATTAGGTCTAAGTATAGGCCTATCCAAAAGTTTCCCGGTCTCGGCCTAGCCACTGATGACACTGAGTGCAGTAATTATGAATGATCTAAACTCTTTTCGTGATGCCTCTGGA
>NC_051416.1:782685-782792 GCF_015228065.2 Penaeus monodon
AGACACGCGGTCGTTGCTTTAGACAGTTAACACAAACCGTGAAAAGGCAAGGCTAAAGGAAATGTGTATTTCTTGACTGTATCTTATATATCTATTTTTTCTGTACC
>NC_051416.1:784364-784465 GCF_015228065.2 Penaeus monodon
GGAAATACTTGAAAAGAGTAACAAAGACATTTAGAAGACAAGAATTCTAACCAAAATGATTACGCAACATATCGCGCAAGATCCACAAAGAAATAAACAGA
>NC_051416.1:784551-784753 GCF_015228065.2 Penaeus monodon
GCTGTACCTTCATTGCAAACTGTTTACACGCCCGCAAGAGGGGATGAAGTGTTGCTCGCTCGCGGCCGGCAATGCGAATCAAAGGGCCAATCTCACGCAAATTGCAGCTTTTGCCAGAGTTTTTAATGCCTGTCATTTGCAAGAGTGCCCGACGCCTGGATGATCCGACAGATTTTCAATATGTTTTCAGATATGCAGTTCA
>NC_051416.1:784785-784861 GCF_015228065.2 Penaeus monodon
AAAGGCGGCGTGGATATAATTTTTGTTGAAGTTTTTAAGTGAAGGCGGCATTTAGATTTGTTTTTTAATACATAGA
>NC_051416.1:785041-785127 GCF_015228065.2 Penaeus monodon
CTACCTACTTATCTTATAATAATCAATTAAGAGTCTTAATATCCCACTTCTCGACATCAACGCCGTAAACCCTCTCCTATTTGGAT
>NC_051416.1:785315-785589 GCF_015228065.2 Penaeus monodon
GCACGGCCCTTTTCAATATAATATTTTCACGCATAAAAACATTATATTCGGGAAAGAGAGAAATAGGCCTATATATGTACATCGCGAGTGGACAAAGAAGCGAAAGGGAGTTATAACAGACGCAGTAGGCTAACGGAGAAGAAAACATGAAAAATGATTGAAGGAAGAGAACAATGCATTAAAGAAGGAAGAAAAAAGGAGGGGGTGACACTGGCGACAGAGAAGGAAACAACAGGAGTTACGGTAAAAGGGAATATAAAAGAGGATATGAAGA
>NC_051416.1:785784-786044 GCF_015228065.2 Penaeus monodon
GAGGTGGGAAACGACCGCGAAGGACAGTAGGAGTCTCGGAGCGAGGCCATCCCAGGTCCTCGAGAGTCCTACAAAGGCGAGGCCTGTGGGTGTCTAGACGCGCTCCCACGCGCACGCACGGAGGAGCACTTTTGATTCATTTCACAGTCCATTTTGTGAGGTTGATAAACCAGGCCATTTTCCGGCGGGATGATTCCGCGGGCCAAGGTATCTGTAACCCCGGCCTGAGGGAGGCAGGTGTTTCGCAAGATTGAGCTCGC
>NC_051416.1:786681-786837 GCF_015228065.2 Penaeus monodon
CACAATGAAGTTTCCCCAGCAACAAACGGAACTTTGAGGCTCCCCCGCTAGAGGTCTCTGGCGCTAACTCCCGTCCTTCTGCTTTACTTTTTTCGGCTGACTTGGTCGAAGTTTGAAAATGAATGAGTTTCATATGATATATTACCCGGCAATAAC
>NC_051416.1:787614-787726 GCF_015228065.2 Penaeus monodon
TCCATATTGTAAAACGCCTGAATAGAGCAGAGGGACTGTCGATCTCAAAGTCCCTCAAAGACGGTAAGCCTAAAGTATTTTCCAAAGACCCTCAGCACTCCTTTCGTTCCTT
>NC_051416.1:787862-787986 GCF_015228065.2 Penaeus monodon
TAAATCTCACTTTCTTTAGGCATTAGCTGTGATTTAACGTCCACGCTTCTCGCACTTGGCTTGCGGGGGACGTGCGTGTAATATATATTATTTGTCCGTGTAATACAGAAAGAGGCAAGTTATG
>NC_051416.1:788114-788566 GCF_015228065.2 Penaeus monodon
GCCTATGTCTGTCCCTTTCTCAGATGCAGCTTGACTTTCCTCAAACCTCCTTATAAAGTATCTGATTCTCCTCGATATTCAAAGCTGAGTTCTGGCACCACAAGGGGCGCACTCCTCTGCCTGCAACCCCTCCCCCCTCCATATAAAATGCCGAGACAAAAACATCCTCCGCGTCTACGGAGACTCGCTGACGTAAGAGCTCTTATTATCATCTTTTCCCCCTCCTTTTATCTCATCACCGACGGAGGATCTTCCCGGGTGTGGAAGCGACGTGTCCCACAGCCTCAAGATCATTAAGCCCTTCCTGCTGGCCCTCTAGCGGCGACTCGTGAAATGAATCTGGCACACCTGTGACGTCACCACTCGTCTGTGACGTCAGAGAGCAAATACGAGACAGGTAAGACGCCATTGCTCTTCCCTTCAGCCAGCCTCCTCCCTCATTTCACCTCTTT
>NC_051416.1:788613-788971 GCF_015228065.2 Penaeus monodon
ATTTTCCTTTTACCACGAAAATGCAGGAAGAGGAGGAGGGAGACGAGGAGATGCTGCGGATGAAGATGACGTCGAGATTGGGAGAGAGATATGACGGTAAGAGGTTTAGGTGCTCCTTGAGAAACTGCCTTTGGATGCGGTTCTCTGAGTGCTGCTGCTGTTGTTTGCTGCTGTCCTTTTAAACAATTGTGGAACGGCGAATTCTGTTTCATTACTGTTTTCACATTTCCATGCACGGTATTTTTATAAATGTAATAGGGGTACAGTCTGGTAAACAATTACGGTAATAAGGAAATTGACAATGTCATCTATGAACTGATTAATACAAGAAAGTCATCAAGAATTTGTCTATATAGCT
>NC_051416.1:789192-789314 GCF_015228065.2 Penaeus monodon
TGCAGAAAAAGAAAAGAAAAGAGCCCGACGAACATGTACCGTTGCTTTTCAATGACAGACGCAATATAAGGGTGTCTTGAGACCGGTAATGAGGTCTAGTTATGAATGCTACGTCGGGGGAG
>NC_051416.1:789511-790059 GCF_015228065.2 Penaeus monodon
TTTGTGGGTGGAGGAAGGGGTTTGTATAAGAAAAAAAAGCAACTTCAAAAATACAATTCAAAAGTATTTCATACTAAAAAGTACATACTATTTTCGAAAGCTAAAATACAGTCACTAATTTTCTTCTTTTCTTCAACAATCATTAACCCTGAATCTTAATTAATATAAGATCCGTTTAAGGCGCTCGTTAAGAGAAATGAATTAATTAACGGACCCTGAACGAGGAGTCTTAAGCAAAAAAGGCCCTAAATTGACCGGCAAGTTGAAGGGGAAGACGAAGCCCCCCCCCCAGCCCACTTTTTCCCTCTGCTCAACCTATTCTTTTACATTTCATCTTCCCTGTCCTCCTCACTCGTTTGTTTCTTCTTTAGCTTTCCCATCTCCTCTTCTATTTTCTCTCGTCCCCTCATTTCTTTCCCTCCTTCTTTCTCTTCCCCACCTGCTTATACCACAAGCCGTTCATCCCCCTCACCTACTCTTCCCCTCTGCCTACTTTCCCCTCTCCTGCTTATTCCCCCAATCCGGTCTTCCCCTCACCTGCGTATTTT
>NC_051416.1:790129-790285 GCF_015228065.2 Penaeus monodon
AGCCTGCTTATGGAATGGACGAGGAGCAGGAATCAGCAGGCCTCGTTATGCCGCCGCTATTATTGGAGGCAGGGTGGGGGTGGGGAGTTCTTTTTTTATTTTTTTATCCTTGCAAGGTCAGAGACGGTGGCCTTTTTATGAATTTCTTGAAAGAAG
>NC_051416.1:790587-790815 GCF_015228065.2 Penaeus monodon
AAAGAGAAGAAAGAAGAGAGAAAAAAAGTCTGATGGCCGACGAGAGAAACACATAGAGGCGAAATGGAGAGAAAGGAAGGCAAGACACAGGGAGAGAGGGAGGGCGGAGGGGACGACGAGCGAAGCAATTTGGGAAGAATCGGGCTACGATAAATAACATGAATAAAACCACCGACGACAGCCAACGTTTGTGAACAATAAAGGATAAAGGAACAAATGCCATCTTAC
>NC_051416.1:791496-791610 GCF_015228065.2 Penaeus monodon
GCCGTTCAGATTTTGTCTCTCCTGTGTGCCGGGGATGGAGGGTTGACCTACATGCAAACATAATAACGCCTTGGTCTACACGGGAAGAATTCATCCCCATAAGAGGGGAATTTA
>NC_051416.1:792039-792208 GCF_015228065.2 Penaeus monodon
CACTGACATAGACGATCAAGCGGAACATCAATATTCCCCAAGACCGGATTTCGAGACGGCGCCTCCCTTCAACCGGCCACGAAACTTCACCCTTCCTTGCAATCCGCTCAGCACCTTTCATTATGTATGATTTTTTAAAAATACAGTGTACCGGTTACAGTTTTGTCGT
>NC_051416.1:792527-792651 GCF_015228065.2 Penaeus monodon
CATATATATATATCTTCCGGGTGTTACGTAAGGTGAAAAATTATTCTTTCTGCGTCCAGTCTGTAGTTATTGTAAGATACTTCCTTTTCATATCCGTTTTTAATAACATGCAGTGTCGTCCGGG
>NC_051416.1:792719-793102 GCF_015228065.2 Penaeus monodon
AGTTTGAAGTTTATTTATTCAAAACTTCACTCAAAAGCACAGAAAGTACTCTATGGGCTCTCATCTGTAACAAAAGTTTTTTTCGATGACTCTTACTTCTCCGTAAATGTCAAAAGAAGTTACAGACACTCACCTTTCGGCTTTCATAACCGCCGTGGCAAATATATCCTCTTCTTGAAACGGTACAGAGCAAGATGGATGCGTTACAGGGAGAAAACAAATGCATCACGGAGATGAAATATGCGTTGCAAAGAAAAAAAGGATAAGGCGATGGAATGACGTGTTTATGCAGGCACAACAATGCAAAAGAAAGTAGAAAAAAAGCGTTGCAGGGAAAGATCCCTCTTGAGCACATCTTTCACCGTTACAGCAAAACACACTAT
>NC_051416.1:793256-793454 GCF_015228065.2 Penaeus monodon
TCCTCAGCGTTACAGAGAGAGCGTTACAGCCCGCGCCAGGTCCCGGCCCCCTCTGCGAGCGCTGTGACGTGCAGAAAAGCGAGTGCAAAGGAACTCTTCTCGACGGGGGTCAAGTGCCGTTAATTAACAGTGGAGTGCCATTTGGGTCAACTTTTAGGATGGACTCCACTTCCACATTCACTCTTTCCTCTCGCGCCT
>NC_051416.1:793539-793626 GCF_015228065.2 Penaeus monodon
CCGGGTTTTAGGGAAGAGAGAAGATTTTAAAAATTAAAGAAGAGATGGAGGGGAGAAAGAGAGGGAGATGATGGTGTGCTACGTTGG
>NC_051416.1:794677-795074 GCF_015228065.2 Penaeus monodon
GCCCCACCTGAGTACTGCGGGGCTTGGCGTGTTAAAGTGGCACTGTGTCATTCATAAGCCTCGGTGTCGGGCAGAGCCAGATCGGCGAGTGGCTCTTTCGGTAATTTTAGATAACGTTTAGATATTTATGATTACAAGATCATAAATATTTTTAAAGAGCTTTCATTTTGGGTATATCCGTTGGTGTTGCCGATAACGTTATCACAATTTTCCATGTTTATTATCCTCTTCATCACATTCATTATAATGATTATAGTTTCATTATTATTCATCTCCTTCCCAAAGACTTCATTAATGATGCAAGGTTTACACACAGGCTCTCAGCTATCACACACACACATCATTTCATGGGAGAGCGTCTTTTCAACATTAATAAGGAGCTTTTCCCTATGGTAAA
>NC_051416.1:795344-795425 GCF_015228065.2 Penaeus monodon
CCCTCTTCCCCACCAACGTCCTCTTACACCAACCCTCCCCTGCTCCCCCACTCCCCTCTCCCGCGACTAGCTCCGCCCTCC
>NC_051416.1:795463-795624 GCF_015228065.2 Penaeus monodon
CGAGGGGACGACCACAGAGGAACGCTCAACAAGTCGTACTGCAGGCGAAGGGAGGGAAGGAAGGGAGAGGAGGGCGGAGGGGGGCTGGCCCGACACAGCGCCAGCAACAGTGCAACGTTGCAACGTTTAACATTGCAGCTTTAAATGGGGGAGACGCTATA
>NC_051416.1:796858-797349 GCF_015228065.2 Penaeus monodon
ATTGTATAAAACAAACACACTAAGCATAAACAAGAAAAGCATTACTAAAAAAGGGACAAATATATACCTGTTGCTTCCATCCAGCAACTGCAATAAAACAAACAAACAGACACATATAATTAAATCTTCAGACACTGGAAACGTCAAAAAACGTAATACAAAAACAGGAAACGGAGGCGATGAGGAAAGTTATTAAGAAAATAAATAAATAAGCACAACAATAATGAACAGAAATGTCGACATACAAATCGGTAATTACAAGATAAATGCAAAAAAGTTGATAAACGAATAAATAAACTAATAAACTAATTATCCAAAAAGCAATTAAGAACAAATTAAAAAAAAATTGAACATGCATTCTGCGTCCTTGATGTTAAAGTTGAAACAAACACTACAAAGAAAATCGAACAAACACGCTTAATCTAATAAGAACATAAAAAGAGATGACAAGGCCAAAGATAATGAGATATGTGCGCGTGTTTGTGCATGTT
>NC_051416.1:798225-798347 GCF_015228065.2 Penaeus monodon
GCAATTGAGCAGAATAACTCGAAAGCCAACACAAGCAGCGCCGCCACTGGTGATGTCAGCCCGAAGTCTCCAATCAGCCCGCCCGACGCAACGCAAAGCTCATATCCGATTTCTTCCCAGGG
>NC_051416.1:798392-798707 GCF_015228065.2 Penaeus monodon
CACAGGGCACCCCCGCAAGTCACCCTCAGTGCCAAGTGGGTCAGGGGTTAACGGGGGAGGGGCTCACCTGCTGCTACACCTCTTTGCGACATCGTCTGAGGTCATACCTGCGGAGGAAAAAAATGTTAATATTACAATTATACGTCATTACAGATCATGGATTCAGAAGTGAACGCTGATTATAAGCGTTAAGCTTACACTATACACACGTAAAATATATTAATAAACCAGACACAGCAACACACACTTAATAAAACGCACAAAAATACCGGTAACGCTTTTTTTAAAATATATTTTAGTCTGTATATCTTTAAA
>NC_051416.1:799013-799283 GCF_015228065.2 Penaeus monodon
CTCTCTACCCCCTCTCCCTCTCTCCCTTCCTCTCCCCCTCTACCCTGTCTCCCTCCCTCCCTTCCTTACCCCTCTTCCTACCTCCCTTCCTCTCCCCCTACCCATCCCACCCAGCAGCATCCCCTAGGCACTGACCCCCATGAAAATCTCATGGCGTCGGCCCGTGTTTGAGCGCAGACAACAGGTTGAACAAAGAGCAAGAAAGGCATACGTAATGAGCTTCGCAAATAGCGCAGGTGTCGCCGGTTGTCATGGGGCGATGGAAGGCAC
>NC_051416.1:799404-799685 GCF_015228065.2 Penaeus monodon
TCATTATCCTTCTTAATACAGACATTTATACTCTTTCCCAATCGCAAATAACAGACGACTGATATATAATTTAATGAAAAAAAAGTGAAAGTACGAAAGGAAAGAAATACATAAAATATAACTAAACGTCTCCCCGTATTACACAAAACAGAAACATTAGTCATGTACTGTGTAATGATCACCTGGCATGACAAAGCATTGCGTGACGTTACATTTCCGTAACACTCCGTCGGTAGGCCTACACATGACGCTTCTTGCGACAGTCTTTTTAATGCTTTCCA
>NC_051416.1:799785-800109 GCF_015228065.2 Penaeus monodon
CTATATATATATATATGTCAGTCAATGGAGCTCGCAAGCGGTTGCCGTGGTAACGACAACGCCCGAATAACTGGGAAGCGATGGGTGTCGATAAACATCCGATTTTCGGTGAAGGTGGAAGAGATGAAATACGAAGAGAATGTCGTCCAATGGGAAGAGAAAACGAAGAAATGGAACGTGATACATTTCGCGAAGCAGGGCGAGAGGGAGTGGGGGAGGATGGAGGAAAAAAGGTAAATGAAAAAAAAAAAAGAGGACGAGGTAGTTCAAGAAAAGGAGGAAGATATAGAGGTGAAGGAGTAAACGGGAAAAGAGGAAGCGGGA
>NC_051416.1:800193-801005 GCF_015228065.2 Penaeus monodon
TGAGGGAGTGGATAGGCAAAATGAACAGTAGGGCGAGGGAAAGAAATTAATATAAGACTATGTACAGGATAGAGAGGGGAAGGAAAGATATGAAATGGGAAGGGGTAAAGATCAGAAGGAGAATTTAGGAGAGGAAAAGCGAAAGGTAAAGGATAGAGGAGACGGAAACAGAAGAAAGGAGAAGGCGGAAAGAGGAGAGGGTAAAGGGGAAAGGAGGGAGGGGGAAGGATAGAATAGAGGGAAAGGGGTAAAGGTGAGAGGGGAAGGAAAGGGGAAAGGAGGGAGGGGGAAGGATAGAATAGAGGGAAAGGGGTAAAGGTGAGAGGGGAAGGAAAGGGGAAAGGAGGGAGGTGGAGGGACAGAGGAGAGGGAAAGGGGAAGGGTGAGAGGGGAAGGAAAGGGGAAAGGAGAGAGGTGGAGGGACAGAGGAGAGGGAAAGGGGTAAAGGTGAGAGGGGAAGGAAAGGGGAAAGGAGAGAGGTGGAGGGACAGAGGAGAGGGAAAGGGGAAGGGTGAGAGGGGAAGGAACGGCGAAAGGAGGGAGGTGGAGGGATAGAGGAGAGGGAAAAGGGTAAAGGTGAGAGGGGAAGGAGCAAAGGAGAGAGGGCAAGGGAGTAGAGCGAGAGTTGGACGAGAGGGGAAGGGCAAGATGGGGTGAGAGAGGGTGCCTCGCCGAGCAAGTAATCCATTCAGGCAGCCAAATGGATTTAATCCCTCACCACAGTTATCAGACTCATGTTTCACGCCAAGGCAAGCTGGCCAATCTTTGGGATTCCTCTTTATCTTACTTTTTCTTCTTTTCTCTCTTTTCCT
>NC_051416.1:801118-801209 GCF_015228065.2 Penaeus monodon
AGGACGAATGCAAAGAGAAAAAAATAATAGAATTAGAAAGAAGACCGAAAACAGGAACGAAAATGTAACAAAGACAAAACCGTAAAATGGT
>NC_051416.1:801681-801882 GCF_015228065.2 Penaeus monodon
GGCCAACGAAGCGTTTGGCAAACACCGGCCGGGCAACAGACAGGCCAATCGTGCCTGTGATCATGTAAATAAACGGAAAGCGTTCGTAAAGGATAATTGATAATTGATCCGATTAAGAAAGGATAAAACAAACTGGACGGCCATATTTCGAATTGACAATCAGCAAATGTAATGATTATGCAACCAGTTACATCACTATTT
>NC_051416.1:802165-803150 GCF_015228065.2 Penaeus monodon
ACACAAACACACAAGACAAATATGAATCAGCACAATACTAACGCAAAACTCTCACACAGCACAAAATAGCATGACTCACAGAATTACTTAGACAAAATAAATTCTCCTGTTTGATGCTGTTTACTGAACCAAAAACCGTATATCTATCAACAGTGTGGTTTAGTTTAGACCCAAGACTAACACTGGTTGTCTATGTGAAATGTGGATACTGGGGCCGTAGAGTTTATACGGATATCAGGGGTGTGTGGATAACTACCCCAAAAATTAACATCAAAGCTCACACACAAAGCAATCACACGTCCATAATATACGGAGATAAAACCGCTAAGGAAAGGAGGATTAAGAGAGAGAGAAAAAAAAATCAAGAAGACAGACACCTTCGAATTAACAATCTCCCCCTTTTCGCTGGTCTTTAAGTACGGGTTTGTGAATCTGCATTGGCAGGCGGGAACCCATTAGTAATGAAACCTTTAGCAATGGGTTTTCATCTTTACTTTATACTGGCCAGTTACTCCCATACTTTTAAGGGTTAAATTTGCGTAAGCGATTAAGGAGGATTTCGACTTAAGTGAGGTTAATGTGTACAGTGTGTTTAACGAAAAAAAAGTAATTATGTGTTAGCGATATTGAATATTAGGGGTAATGAGAGGGGGTTGCGGTGTGTTGTAGAGGGACGGGTGGAGTGGGGGGGGGGGTAATGGGTATGATGAGAAGGCGGGGCGTGGACGGGGGAGGGATGGGGATGATGGTGGAGCTAGATAGAAAGGAAGTAAAAGAAGTGAAGAATACGACGGAATTAGAAAGTAGGAGAGAGAAAAAAAATGGAAGGAAAAAAAATGTTACAGGAAGGGAATATGACAGCAACGTTACTAGCATCGTCATTAAATATCTATATCATCACTTACCTCCTTAAAGATGATCCAACAAGTCTATAATGATTATCATAATATTAACAAAAACACCATTTTAAATTATCTTCCTAGAC
>NC_051416.1:803189-803418 GCF_015228065.2 Penaeus monodon
CAGCTTCAGCAACACCACCGCCTGCAGCAGCAACATCAACAAAGACTGCAACAACACCATCGCCGGCGGACGCATTCTACATCAACGAAGCTTTATCCTCCTCCGTGCGAAGAATATCTCCGTCCATTAACGGACACTTTTATCCCGGCTCCTCGCCCGCTCTGGCCCTGCGCCTCGCCCTCTGTCTCTTCATTAACACGGCCTCATCCAGAGAAAAATCTCCGTGAAG
>NC_051416.1:804412-804734 GCF_015228065.2 Penaeus monodon
TACCCTCGTTCCCTTCTTCCTCCCTTCCCCTGCCCCCTCCCTCCAACCCTTGCCTCCCTCCCTTCCTCCCCGCCCTCCCCCCCACTCCTCTATCTCACACACTCACAAACTCCCACTTCTCCTCCGAGGCAAGTACACGCCCGGAGAACTTTCTCTCCCCATTCCCTTCATCTTCATTCCTGTCTTCCCTCTCGCCGCACTTGGAGTACAAGCACGCTCTTCTTTCACGTACTAACTAACGGCCGTCACTCGTACTTATAAGGGCAACTCCCCTTTTCACAGTCAGTGGAAAAATGAAATGCAGATAAGTACATTGGGAGTT
>NC_051416.1:804771-805393 GCF_015228065.2 Penaeus monodon
AAAAATTCTCCTTCCCCTCATCTTTCTCTTCCGTCCGTCGTTCTCTTATCTTTTCCTCCCTTTCCACTACTCTTTTCCCCTCTTACCTTTTCCATCCTATTCCCCCTTCTTCCTCCTTCTCTTCCCCTTCCCCTTCATCCATCCATTTTCCTTCCCTTCTTCCCGCTCCCAGCCGAGTCCCTCCCTCCCCCCCTGAACCAGCTTTGTCACTCCCTCTCCCTCCCTCCTTCCCCCCCTGAACCAGCTTTGTCCCTCCCTCTCCCTCCCTCCTTCCCCCCCTCAACCAGCTGTGTCCCTCCCTCTCCCTCCCTCCCCCCTCAACCAGCTTTGTCCCTCCCTCTCTCTCCCTCCCTCCCCCTGAACCAGCTGTGACCCTCCCTCCCTCCCCCCTGAACCAGCTGTGTCCCTCCCTCTCCTTCCCTCCTTTGACCCCCACCCTCCCACCCCCCGACGCCCGCCGAGGAATAAGGACGAGGGCATTACGGTGCTTGTTGTAGATGCTGGTGCCACGATGCCCTGCGAATATTCATGGCACTTGTTTAGGCATCTCACACGGCCCCCTCGGTGCCACTTCTCCTGCGTGACACCCTAATATTTCATGTAACCGGGGAGTATGGGAGAA
>NC_051416.1:805455-805522 GCF_015228065.2 Penaeus monodon
TTTTGGGATGGGGCAATGTGTATTGTTCTCTCTTGCTCCTTCTCTTGTTTTATCGTTTTTCTTCAGC
>NC_051416.1:805588-805740 GCF_015228065.2 Penaeus monodon
TTTCCTTTTGTCTTCGCCTGTCACACATATCTCTCCTCTTCTCCCTAATTGCCTTTATTCCTTTTATTCCCTACCCCTCCCCATCATCGTCCTCCTCCCTCTCCTTAGAGAAAAGAGAGAGAAAAAATAATGCCTACGCTTACCTACCCCCC
>NC_051416.1:805783-806020 GCF_015228065.2 Penaeus monodon
CGCTTTGTCTATCTTTTTTTTCTTCTTCTAAGGAAATCTGGTTGTTATTTACTCTGACACAAACTTGGCTGCCGGGAGCTGCTCGCAAGATAGCTGAGACGATCGCTCTCTCCCTCTCTTCACCTAAAACTCGCTCCTTGTCATATTTGTCGAGAGTTGCCGGGGTTGGGACGGAGCTTCTTGTTTGGTCATCGTGCGACACACACAAAGAACACGGAGATGCACTCACGCACGCGC
>NC_051416.1:807990-808389 GCF_015228065.2 Penaeus monodon
TAAAAGATGGAATATTCATCATAACATCTACTATTTATCACAAATTTCTTTGCTTTATCTCTTACTTTAATCGCTGATTTGTTGAATGCGCAAGAATTCGTTTATCCTTTCCCGGTTTGGGGGGAAAATTTAATGCTTCACTTTTCCCCAAAGCCGTCTTATACGGGAAATTAACCTAATTCTCTTATTTTACCTTATCATCTATGTATTACATTCGTGTTATTCCTATCACCATCGATTCAAGTATGGCGTTTATCGGGACTAGAACAAACATTCTGCAAAATGTTGAGAAATTCACACTGTCACGTTTAAATTAAATCGTAAAATTTTGGGAAAAGTTCTAACATACATTCGTTAATTACTCATTTTCATTTTTTAACGTTGTTTCGGATTCTTCTT
>NC_051416.1:808426-808547 GCF_015228065.2 Penaeus monodon
CAGCGTGACCAGGGACTCTTCCAGGCAAGTTCCAAGCCTCTCCCCAGAAAAACGAAACCCATTCAAAAACCCAAGGTTTTGTCCAATCAACAAAACAACCCCCTTTATCGAATCCCCAAAT
>NC_051416.1:808586-809472 GCF_015228065.2 Penaeus monodon
GCACTCTCTCAAGGAAACCACCCTCCCCCACCCGTCCTTCTCCTTCTCCCATCCCCCTCTCTCTATTCCCTGCCATCACCATGCTATCCCCCACACACTTCTACCACCCTCCCCCCCCCCCTTCTCCACCTTCCCCCCTCGGCTCTTCCCCTTCCACCGCCTTCTCATCCAATCCTCCCCCCCCCCCTTCGTCTCCCTTTTACCCTTCCCCCCCTCCCCCCCCCTTGCCTGCCCCCGCCCCTCGAGGCCCTTTAAAGGGGGATGCATTTACCGCCCCACAGATAGTATGGGATGGGGTGGAAACTTTT
The DNA here is from genome assembly GCF_015228065.2 of Penaeus monodon. Lineage (NCBI taxonomy): Eukaryota > Metazoa > Arthropoda > Malacostraca > Decapoda > Penaeidae > Penaeus > Penaeus monodon. Next base: position 808,895 of record NC_051416.1, read on the forward strand.
CTTTCTTTTCTCTTTGGGGTTTTTGTTCTTTATATGATTTTGTAATTTAATATTTTCTTTTTTAATATTGTTATTGCTTTCTCTGTTCTTCATGTTGTTATAGTGATTTTCCACTGTTGCATAAAATTCATGATCATGATACTTATTCTGTTTATTTTTTTTAAAAAAAAATCTATCATCTTATTTTCTCGCAAAATTTAAAATTTATTTTAAATTTTAAAAATCACTATTTTTTCTTACCAAATTTCCATTTTTTTTAAAATTAAAATCATAAAACATCCCTTTTTTCAGCAAATTTTCAGCATTATACTGTTTAATATTACTTTTCATTTTAGTTCGTAAAGAGAAATTTCATGATACCGCATAAGCTACTCTGATTTTTTTTTTTTAAAAACCCTTTTAGGGTTTGGGTAAATTTTAGCCCACTTTTTAATTGTTTTTAGATTTCGGTGAAAAAAAAAACCCAAAAAGCTTAAACATTGAAACTTGTCACATCCTGTTCAACATGGAAGTTTTCTTGCTTTGTGGGCGTCTGACTCTCACGCAGAATGTACATAAGCTTCTCCTCCTTCGTTTAG
>NC_051416.1:809965-810322 GCF_015228065.2 Penaeus monodon
TCATAATGCGCCACTCCAAGTTCAGATCGCGCGTCTCATGCCCGATGGTTTGGCAAGAAGGAGGCGTGATCTGCATACTCTTTTTTTCTCTCTCCCTGGGCCATCAAAGGGCATTTTCTTCCGTGGCAAATGCTCTCGACCGCGTTAATTTGCTGGACGAACACGAGTTTTATGGTAATGACCGACTGTTGCGGAGTGAAAATCCGTGTTTTTTGGTGTATTTCGCTTTTTTTTCCCTCCTTCTCCTTCTTGTTTTCCAGTTCACAAACTTGTTAAATCAAAATGGTGGCGTCGGGAAGTACAGTAAAGTCGAGGGAAATTTTTTCTTCTGGTTGTAAGCAAATTTTGCAGAGTAAT
>NC_051416.1:810380-810604 GCF_015228065.2 Penaeus monodon
GTCCAGTTTACGAAGTTGTTAAATCTAAATGTTGGCGCCAAAGTAAACTGGCGTCGAGAAAGAATTTCCCTTTGAGCGAGAATGAGTCTCACTCCTTTGTCTAGGGAATGCAAGCACCAATATTGCAAGCGATTTCACAGATACTCCTTATCAACAGATTAGTCATAGCAATCGCATCAGTGATATTGGTAGCAATATTATTATCGCTGCTTATACAGATATTA
>NC_051416.1:810782-811602 GCF_015228065.2 Penaeus monodon
TAGTAAGCGACAAAGCAATAGTACCAATAACAGTAGTAGCAGAATTGGAAATAGCAAAAGAGAAAGCAATTTTTTTTCTCTCGAGATCTTCCTTTCACAAATCGTCGAAGATAAATGAGTCAAAACATCAGAAAAATGTTAAGCATATGATACTCTCCATCTCGTTCCTAAATACCTGAAGAGGAACTTGTAGTAGAAGGAATGAGAAAGAGAAAAGTAAATAAGTATAATAGAACACGATACATAAATAAGTATAATAAATCCAAACAAATAAATATAATAAGATAATAAAAAAAATAAAAGCATGTTCAAAAAAATGAGAACCAAATTGTGTAATCCTTGGAAAAGGTCGCTCGAAAATAAAATAATCAGCCCGAAATAATGAGGGAAGCGTACAGCAGACTCCAAACGGGTCGTGATTGACAGCTCATTCTGGTATGCTAATTTGCCGCCCACAGACCAACAACCGTCTTTAACGCCACCCTAACGCCCACTAGTGCCCACCTAATGCCCGCCGATACCCACCTACCACGCCACCACTTACCCCCCCCCCTCCCTTCGCTACCCCCCTCTTACAATACTACGCCGACGGATAGAGATAGATAGGTAGTAACAGGTGGCAGCCAAGCGAGATCCATCTCAATGTCGCGATTCCGTAAGGACGGGTTTGGAGGAAAAGGGGTTGAGGGCGTGAGGGTGTGTGTGTTTGGGTGATGTATGTGATGACATTATTGGGCGTAATGGTGATGATGTGATGAATTGCTTTTGTTTTTTTGTTTTTTTGTGCTCTTTAATCATTCACGTTCTTTTTCTAAAGATG
>NC_051416.1:812194-812327 GCF_015228065.2 Penaeus monodon
GCACGAATAAATAAAACCCACCGGACAAAAGACCGAAAAAGCACGAGCCCACGAGCGCCCCAGTAAACGTCTTCGGGAAGCCATAACCCCATATCAGGTGAGACAGATAACACGTCCCACCGACGAACCAATC
>NC_051416.1:812488-812891 GCF_015228065.2 Penaeus monodon
TGCCCAAAGACCGAAGGGACCGGGATGAGGGTAGTGGGAGCACAGGGTACCAAGCCCCAGCCCCGTGATCGAGGCTGGGTCAATGAGTCTGCAGGATCGGGCACGGGAGGACCCATATGGAGCTTGTTCATACCTCTTGCTTTATAGGCCAAGGGGTTCCTGCTGGTGTACTGACAATCAGCGATCAGCTATGCATGAATTCATGAGGACTGACCAATATTCGTAATCTGTGACTCACTCATTATAAAACAGTGGGTGTGTTTTCTTTTTTTTTCGTAGTTTTCTTCTTTTCAGACTCATGAAAGTGTGGCCGCAAGTCACGTCCTCCATTAGGTATAAATATAAGTAATACCGTGTGTATGTGTGAGTGTGCGCACATATCCTTATTTGCTCGAAACCGTAT
>NC_051416.1:812931-813248 GCF_015228065.2 Penaeus monodon
CCAACTCCTCTCCCTCCCCAGGTAGCAGCGATTCGCCGGTCATTACTCGCGACCGCAGCCCAGATAACGCCCTCCGTATCTCGTCTCCGCGAGATAAGAGGCGGCGCAGCAGGTGTCAGACAGAGATCGATGCCTCACCTGCTGTCGTCATGCTGCAAAATAACACCGCTAAACTCGCTATCGTCTACGAAAGAGCTCACGCGAGATATCACCAGCGGAATGCATAATGAAGACGCGCACTGCAGCTTCCCATTCCTCCGGGCGACGTTTTCAACCGAATCGCCCTGATGCTGATCGAGAATCCGAGATGCTTAACT
>NC_051416.1:813298-813813 GCF_015228065.2 Penaeus monodon
AAAATATATATGTATATTGACACGCCACGATAACCCACGCTCATATTTGGACTCGGAGCAAAATTGAATGCTAAGCCAATTACCTCCGGAGCTCGCTGCTGATTGGCCGCCCCGATGCCCTGCGCTGATAGGCCGATCTACACGCGTGATACTGCAAGCTGATTGGCAGAGGTGTATCACCCTCCCTTCCTGACGGACGAACCCACAAGGAAGTGTCTGATTTACAGCCGGCGGAACGAGGAGCGAATCCATCACGAACTCCGTAAAAGAAGGCGAAAAAATGGATAAAAGAACAAAAAAGGAACCAAATAAAAAAATAATTTCGTTTAATCTTCCTCTCGTCGCCGTTGATGTGAATGGCCCAAGTCAGCTGATCGCCGCCGGACCATCTTTCTCCGGAGGCCGAGCCGGACAATCATGAATCACACGCGGAAGCATTCGTCTTGCTCCGAGGATTCGGAGCTCCGGAGCGATTTTTCATCTTCCTTCCATGTGACCGATTGGACATTTTTTCC
>NC_051416.1:813853-814579 GCF_015228065.2 Penaeus monodon
CGCTCTCGTACCTCCACCGCCACAAATTCAAGACACAGTCGTAAGTCTGGCGTCGGGGCCGCTGCACTCCCGAATATCCGTTACGCCGGAGAAGCCCCGCTCCGAATACATTAGTTGACGTGTCCTGATTGTTGTCGGACGCGCGGGGCCAAGTCTCCCCCGATCGGATAACAGTCTCCTCCGCCCTCTCCAGGTGGGGAGGTACGCAAGGGACTGGCCCGCCTCCGCCCCAACGACCCTATAATCAGCGCAACACGATCGCCCGACGAATCCGGAATTCCGAGGGAGCAGCGATTGAGTGTGTGTCCATACAGCCTCCCCCCCCCCCCCTGCCTCAATACCAGACCAGACGGCTCTCACAGGTCACTCTAAATCATTCGCCACAACCCAATGGACCTTAACATCGGCGGCCGGCAATTAACGGGCGCGGCATCTGATCGGGCGTGGACACACGGTCCTCCAATCGTGCAACCGCTAAGCGCTGTCGTCTGCAATTGCCGCGCTGTTGCTTGGGCCTCATTCCAGCCATCCCGCCCGTCTGCCGTCATTAAGAAGTTGGCTATTCTTGCGCCGCGATGGCCGGGGAAACAGAAAAGATGACCCGAGAAAGAAGCGATGTGGACGCACGCATCGAGCATTTTAACAACCCTTACCATTAATTCTCTTCCGGACACACGAAGAGCCAAGAGGGGAAGACACGCGAAAGGAAGAAACTACGAACGCATA
>NC_051416.1:814647-814744 GCF_015228065.2 Penaeus monodon
GGTAAAATCCCCAATGACCACTCTCCAAGTGACGAACAAAACCTCGCTTCTCATCTTGCTAATCAGCCTGACGGACGTGCTGATTGGCAGAGACAAT
>NC_051416.1:814849-814986 GCF_015228065.2 Penaeus monodon
CGTGTTCTCAATCCTTGAAAAGATTAGGCGACGGAGAGTTAGATTTCGTGCATCTTGATAATTTCTTTTACACGATGAACTTCAATAAATTCTAATCACTGATAATGCAAGACATGCTTGAAGTGACGCACTCATAA
>NC_051416.1:815047-815812 GCF_015228065.2 Penaeus monodon
GTAATGGAGAAAAGAAAGGAAGATTCTCGGATAATACGATAAAAAACAAGAGAATAATATCCAGTCACGTAAGACAGATGAGAACAAATATGAAAAGAAAACAAGAGAAAAGTGAATCTTGTAGCAGAATATCGTTGCAGGAAAATCAATAAAAGATGGGAGGAAAAACAAACACAGAACCCGAGAGAATAAACAACACGTGGATGTTGCAGAGCAATATGGTTGCAAGCAAATCAGTAACAATAAAATATGGTTGCAAGCAAATCAGTAACAATAAAAAAGGAAGGAAAATAAACAAGAGAATCTCGGCCGAAAAATAAATATTGCGACAAAGCGAGAATAAGGAAATATTGGGAAAATAACTCTCCATATTTCTTACTTTTCCCGTGATTTTTTCCTATTTACGTCACGTCTCTTGTCCCTTCTTTTCTTTGTTTCCTCTTTTCATATTATTTCTTTTTTTCTTCTTTTGTGTGTTTCCTCTTTTCTTATTATTTACGTTACGTCTTCTTTCTCTTCTTTCTCAGTTTCCCCTTTTCTTCTTATTTACGCTACGTCTTTGTCTTCTTTTCTTTGACTCCTCTTTGCACATTTACGTTATGTATTCTTTCTCTTCTTTATTTTCTCTATTTTCTCTTTCACTCTTATTCCTCTTTTCTTATAATTTACGCTACGTCCTTTTTCTTTTTCTTTTCTTTCTTTTTCTCCTCCTTCCCTTCCCATCCAGAAGGGGTGAAAAGACCACACACAGTAAAGAAAGAACCG
>NC_051416.1:816002-816497 GCF_015228065.2 Penaeus monodon
TCACACGAAAAACTCCCCGTCTCCCCCCTCCCCCCTCCACACCCACACATCCAGAGGCGGGGAGGGGGGGAGGGCAGGGAAACGCCAAAGGGAAATAACCAATGTGTTTCATTAAAAGCTTGTCATCACAGTTACTATTACGTCTTTGTCATCGAGGAGGGAAAAGGAGGGGGGAGGGAGGGAGGGAGGAGGCAAGACGGGAGGGACGCTAAGGCAGGGGAGGGGAACAAGGTGGTAAGAAAGGAGAAGGGAGGGGAAGGGGGCAAGATGATACCAAAGGGAAAGGGCGGGAGAAGCTGGAAGAGGTAGTAAAGAAGGGGAGGGGGTAAGGAGGGGGAAGAGAGGGTGCGACGGGAAAGGTGATAAAGAAAGGAAGAGAAGGGAGAAGGGGCAAGGTGGTAAGGGGAGAAAGGCGGTAGGGAGGGTAGGGGAGGGAAGGACGAGCCAAGGCGACAATGAAGGGGATACGCCGGTACCTCCGCCTGTTTTGTAACC
>NC_051416.1:816535-816622 GCF_015228065.2 Penaeus monodon
ACACGTGTGCACGTCTGCGTTGTATAATAGAGGCAGACAAGTTCGTTACGATGTCATTATCTGACTATCTTGCTCAAACATTCAACT
>NC_051416.1:816664-816788 GCF_015228065.2 Penaeus monodon
AACGGGTACTTCCCCCTCCTGCTTTCCCTCTCGTGTGAATGACCTGAGCGAGGGTCGGGATCGGCGGCGGAAAGTAATCAATAAATCACAGGTCAACACGAGTCGCTCTGATGACGTCACGCCG
>NC_051416.1:817611-817727 GCF_015228065.2 Penaeus monodon
CATAAATACACAATAAAAATGTAAAAGCGAATCATTTTATGTTTTGTATACGATGCACTTTACCAGTACAACTTACACAAATGGACAAAAATGTACAAAAAGCATAGCACAGTCTG
>NC_051416.1:817779-817968 GCF_015228065.2 Penaeus monodon
ACAACTCGCACAGACACTGATTTGTAGGATTACAAAAGCACAGGTCAACAAGCATATCTACTCTTTCAACAAATACACAATCGATGAACATAAATAAACGGGTATGTACGCAGGCATAAAAACATATTTATCACCTGTCATCACCAATGGGCGGCTGTAAATATTGTCAGGAGAACGATTTTGAAATTT
>NC_051416.1:818487-818556 GCF_015228065.2 Penaeus monodon
GGTGGTGGATGGGTGGGGGGGGAGGGAGTGGGAGGGAGGGGGGGGTGGTGGAGTGGTGGAGGGAGGGTG
>NC_051416.1:818881-819715 GCF_015228065.2 Penaeus monodon
GGTTCTACTCCACACCTTTAAAGTCCAAAAACCGCCGCCCACTCACCAGCCGACAGCCAGCCTGAATAACTATGTACCTGTTCCCCCGGCTGTGAGAACCGGCGAGGTGTGAGATACAGTATGAGGAGGGCGGGGTGAGGAGGGGGTGGTGTACAGGGGATGGGGAGGACGGAAAGAGGAGGGGGTGCGTAAGGAGGATGGGGTGAGGTGGGGGAGAGATGGTAAGGGGGTATGGGGGAGATGGGGAGAGAGAAGAGGAGGGTAAGGGGGAGGTGCAGAGTAGGAAGAGGGGGGTAAGGGGGAGATGGGGAGAGAGAAGAGGGGGGTAAGGGGGAGGTGCAGAGTAGGAAGGGGGAGATGGGGAGAGAGAAGAGGAGGGGAAGGGGAAGGTGCAGAGTAGGAAGAACAGGATAAGGGGGAGGGGGTAAGGGGAAGAGGAATAAGGGCGAAGCGGGAGCGAGTGAAGGTGAGATGGGGAGGGGGAAGGAGGGTAATAGAGTAAGGGAGAGGTGGGGGAATAGGAGGGCAATTGGGGTAAAAGCAAAGTGGGGAAGGAGAGGGGTAATGGGGAGGTAAGTAAGACATTAGAAGACATGGAAGGTATGGAAAGGGGAGGAGGAGAAAGCAGTAAGACAGATTAGCGCGAGGGAAGCGAAGCGAAGTGATGATGGAGTAAACGAAACAGAGAACGAGAGAAGAGGGGAAAGACGAGGAGAGAAAGAGAGGAGAGGCGTATAAGGGAGGAGTAGAGATGATGGAGCACCTGCCTTCATGCCCCGATTTCCCACTCTACGTCCTTTCCCCTTTTCATTCCTCTGACAAACCAATCTCGAG
>NC_051416.1:819860-820364 GCF_015228065.2 Penaeus monodon
GAACCTACGCAAAACCTAACACACAGTCCCTTTAACCCCATCAACAACCCCACAACCCCCACCTCACCCCATGAAACAACCCCTCCCCCCCACCCCCAAAACCCACCTGAAACTGCGTCGTCGGTCAGTCATCGCGGGAAAAAACGACTTGTTTGCCAGCTCCCGAAGATGAAACGGCGGCCCGTCAGTACCGAAGCGCCCAGTCGATGGCCCTTCAGCCGAGACGTAATTATGTATCTTTCAATTAACTCCAAACGCGTTTTTCTTTTCTCTTCTCTCTCTCTATTCTTTTCTCTCTCTCTTAGCTGATGAATCTACGCCTTCCTCCTTACCTCTACAACTTCTTTTCCCCCTTCTACTCTTCCTGTCTCTTTTCCCCCTTTCTTCTTCTTTTTTCATTCTTTTTTCTCCCTCTCCTCCTTCCACTTTTTCCCCCTCTTCTTCTCCTTCTCTTCCTCCTCTCTCTCATATCGCTTACCTCTTCCACCAAGGGACGACGGAGCA
>NC_051416.1:820745-820810 GCF_015228065.2 Penaeus monodon
ACACACACGGCTCCACGCTTCCCCGTTAAGTGCGGGTCTGGATAATGGATTCTGCCAAACGCGTG
>NC_051416.1:821088-821295 GCF_015228065.2 Penaeus monodon
TTAGATGTCCTAGAAGAGTTGGATGAAGATATGGAGAGAGGAGGAGAAACGGGTGGTGGAGAAGGGGTAAGCAAGAGAAAGAGGAGGAAAGGGAGATGGAAAAGAGGGGCTCGGGTGAGGGGAGGGGGTGGGAGACCCCCGCTTCCACGAATACGGGTGGAGGAAGGTTGATCCATGGCGCTTGGCAGGATTTTATTAAGGATTCTC
>NC_051416.1:821558-821750 GCF_015228065.2 Penaeus monodon
ACGCGGCACGTGGGAGGTGCGATCCTAAATTAGGATCTCCGCCCATTTTTTTCTTTCTTTTTATCGTACGCTCGGCTCGCAGAACATACCTCCGATCTGCCACCCGATCGTTACGAGCAATCTGAACCGCCAGACTGAACCAATCTGAACCTCGCGATCGCACTGGAAGTCAAGGAAGCGAGCGACCTGACC
>NC_051416.1:821780-822127 GCF_015228065.2 Penaeus monodon
AAAAGGCAGTTCTCGAGTGTAAAGATCGACATCGGCGCCCGTCGAATCGGCAGTAACCATTGTACGAAATCAAGGCTTCGTGGGGAGGGGGGGGGGGATCGCCGAATTTGGGCCGAGTGCGGGGGGTTCGAACGGGTTGGAACAACTCCGAACGGCGCTGGACACGAGTTCGGGATGGATTCGGTGACAGGGCGAGCCTTATCGGTTTCCGGCGGCGCGAGGGGGTCACTCGGGCCGGAGCCGCGCGCCCTCGGATCGGGTTCCAGATCGGGGCCGGGCGGCGCCTGGCAAATTTAGGGAGCTTCCAGAGTGACTGGAACATGGGCGAAATCAACTGATCTTGGGAT
>NC_051416.1:822339-822825 GCF_015228065.2 Penaeus monodon
CGTAAACTCTCCTTCGCACGAAATCCCAAGGCTGTGATGTTTGGATAAACAACGTTATTTTCTAAGAACTCCGCCCCCGCACGGCAACGGCGACTGGAAAATAACCTCTCATCGCCTCGGCTGTTGTGCGGACGGCGGCCAAAGGTCTCCCGGCAGCGAGGCGTCGGCGAGGGACACGAGCATTCTCCAAACGCAACTAGCTGACAAGCGACAACGGGAACAAAACACGTATATGCTGTTTGGAGGACGTGGTATCTTTCTCAACCCCGCCCTCTTCCCTTGCCCCGTTTTCCTCTTCCCCGCTGCCTCTCTTGCCTCGTCCTAACCCCTCCCCTTCTTCTACCCCAATACTTTTCTTGCCTCTTCCCTTACTCCGTTTCCTCTATGGGTTCATCCCCATTCTTCCCTCCCTCTTCCACAATCTCATTACCTCTTGCCTCAACCTTACCCTTCTCTCCCTTGTCCCTGAACCGTTGCCTCCCTTGA
>NC_051416.1:822933-823026 GCF_015228065.2 Penaeus monodon
TAATGATCTAAACACCTAGCACGTCCGAGGACAATTTCTCTTCGACGCGGCAGTGCTCTTTCTCTCTCTCCGGGACTCTGATCATTTTCGGCA
>NC_051416.1:823068-823138 GCF_015228065.2 Penaeus monodon
CTCTGTTTGTTGATGGTCTGATGGTGGTCGTTAAGCTTTAGTTTTCCTTGCAGGTGTTCTTATTTTCTTT
>NC_051416.1:823228-823343 GCF_015228065.2 Penaeus monodon
GCTGACGTCTTCCTGTTCATCATTATTATCATCAATATCATCTTTTGATTTTATAACCCCTTCCTATCAAATGCACTTCAACCCTCTCTCCCCCAAACCTCCTTGTCAACGTTTG
>NC_051416.1:823383-823504 GCF_015228065.2 Penaeus monodon
GTTGCTCGTTACATGTTACCGGTTTCCCAGTCGTCATCAATCCTTCAGATGGACATTGCGTGTAAAACAAGGAAGGCGATCGTGTCACAGAATTGCATTTGGACATTGCTTTTGGGCGCCT
>NC_051416.1:823566-823688 GCF_015228065.2 Penaeus monodon
ATGACAACCGCAGATTCTCATCAAGATGCTTATCAAACTGATAATCTATTGTGGTCTGAAACGTCGATGTAGCTGCCGATTTCAAAGAATTATATTCTATATATTTACTTTTATGCTTACCC
>NC_051416.1:824308-824909 GCF_015228065.2 Penaeus monodon
CAACGGTATGTATACGCTTGTGCCTCTGTGCTTGTGTCCACACGCATCTGGCCGTAAAGGTAAAAGGGAGGGAAGGGGCACGCTCTTCTCTGCAGTACTCTCAGTGACGCAATAAAGCACCGACTATTGCACACTCGGCACCATTGTGTTGGGGAGGAGGGGGAGGAGGGGAAGGGAGGGGGTCCCTTGATCTCTGGCACGAAAGAGGCTACTTGTCTTTCTCTTCTCAGTTCCTGCGAACTTTTCTTTTTCACCTTGTATTTTCACATTCTATCTGTTTTTTCAATATATCATCTCGTTTTCAAAATATTTCCTTTTCTATTCTTGAATTCAGATACCTGTATATTAGCAAAGGTGAGTCTTTATTTTAAGAAGATTTAAAATAATAATATAAAATCAATATGCTGTTTAGAAAAATATTCTGACCTTTTTCAGCTTCTAGATACCATGTGCATAAATATGTAAATACGCGCGGGTGTGTCGATGTATGCATGTATTCTCTATACTTTTTACCTCGTTTCCTTCGATGCATTTTCTCCCCCCCCCCTTTCATTCGACATCACTCCCACACACCCTTTTCTCCCCCCTTCACCCACGCGCT
>NC_051416.1:825045-825317 GCF_015228065.2 Penaeus monodon
TCTCTCCACCCCCTACGTTCACGATTTCGCATTCACGATTCACACGATCAGATCAGACATCGACACGAAACAAAGAAAAGGAAAGACAAAAAATAAGATTAAAAAGAACAAGAAATAGGCAGACATACAGGAAAAAACAGCGAGAAAAAAATCAATCAGCACAGAAAAAAAAACGAAGGAAACTCAAAGAGCCAAAAGAAAAAGAAATCGAAGAGAAGAAGAAGAAAAAAAAAAGGGGGAGGGGATGCCAACCCCGGCGTTCGGTGGGCGGA
>NC_051416.1:825982-826297 GCF_015228065.2 Penaeus monodon
TTAATAGGGTGCAAAAAGTCCGTTCTTTACATTAAAACAATTTATCTAACTAACTGTAAAAAAAATATATTAAACAAAATGTTTCGTATCACACACATATCGTATTCGGATCACACACACACACATACCAACAAAAGCACATATCCAAAAGCAATTTTGCAACAAACGAGCACTTTTCCGCTACTTCTGACTTACTGCTAAAACAAAGCGATTACATTATCCTAAATCTCAGCTGCCCACGCTAAGCTAGGACACTGAACTCGGTTATGCTGATCAATACTGAGGCTGTCACGCGATTAAGCATACCCTTTTTGC
>NC_051416.1:826335-826410 GCF_015228065.2 Penaeus monodon
TAGAAAAGGGATCTCGTGTGAAACTGGTAACAGTGTGAATGAGATGAAAATGGCGGGTTGGGTGGAATTCAGCGA
>NC_051416.1:826698-827063 GCF_015228065.2 Penaeus monodon
CCATCCCTATCTCCCATCCTCCCCACCCCTTCACCCCCTCCCCTATCTCACCCCTTCTCCTCTTCCCCATCCCCCACCTCACCCTTTCTCCCCCCTCTCCTCCTCTCCCCCCCACCGACTCCTTATCCCTCCCTCTCCTTACCCCTTCCGCCCCTCCCCCACGCCATAAAAACTCCCACCCATCAACCCTTCACCACACTGCCCTCTGACGGACAATCAGTCGCATTAACCCGACACACAAATCTATCAGCGACGAACGCCAAGGCCAGTCAACCGGCAGCGGCGCGTCATAATCGGAGCGGGTCACCGGTCCTCCTCACGCCAGGAGTCTTCACTTCGTACCCAGGCTTACATACATACCCAGG
>NC_051416.1:827523-827705 GCF_015228065.2 Penaeus monodon
ACACACACTAACACCGCCCCTTCCCGCACGCAGCTGCATCAAAACAGCTCGGCCGCCCGTCCCCTTCGCGTGAACCGAAACGCGAGATAAATCACAATGAAAAGCAATTAAATTTCCCTCAAAAAATATCCCCTAATAACACAAAAGTCAAAGGAGAAAGAAAAAAAGCCTCACAAAGGATG
>NC_051416.1:827772-828183 GCF_015228065.2 Penaeus monodon
AATTCACCCATTGTCGACCTGAAGATACGGACCCAAATGAAGGCACGGGGCTCTCTGCATTATGCTAGATTTACGTAAAAGCTAAAATTGATTACATCATGCAATCGTAGCCTAGAAGACGACTGAAAAACTTTAACCTAATCACAATCAAATAAGGTTTCTTTTTTTCGACTGTATCCATATTCTAATTCCCATAATCACACAAAGAAAAGGCAAAAAGAAAAGAGAAAAAAAAGAGATAGATACACGGTTGATCAAAGTTCCCAAAAATATCCAAAGGAAACGTGACTTGACTTCCCTCTCCCTCAATTTCCTTCATGGATGTGTTCCTGAAATAGTAATGATAATGATGAGAGAAAGACTGTGTAAAAATCTGATATGCAGATCACGTTTCCGGAGGCTAAAATGAAT
>NC_051416.1:828627-828774 GCF_015228065.2 Penaeus monodon
CAAGATAACGCTAATGATAAGCACGAAAACTCAAATACATTTCCAGGTCAAGATGTGCTTCACTCTCAAGCGCAGATCGTGAATCGTGAAAACAATAATGAGTTTTTCATGCTTGCTAGTACCTACCTCTCCCTTTGTTTTCCGAAT
>NC_051416.1:828923-829207 GCF_015228065.2 Penaeus monodon
GTTATATGTTGGTTCTTCTGTTGATTTTATTTTTTTTCAATAATAGCTGCTGAGGTACATACAAAAAGCTAGGATTTATATATAAAAATATCTACAGATAGAAAGTGAGCAGAAAGAGGTAGTAAATGTGATACATGGATAGACTGACGGAGAGATCGATAGATGGAGAATAAATCTCACTGGGTGCATCAAAAAATAAGGAAGCGTAATCGAATCAACGGCTTTTATAAACTCACAAAAAGTAATGCAAACAAAACACAAAATTTTACACTTACATAAGTATG
>NC_051416.1:829513-829986 GCF_015228065.2 Penaeus monodon
CAGACATATACACGTGTGCAACATTTTAATCCAACTTACTTTGCTCAACAGCGAGATGTCTCCAAAGTGCATTCACCAATCACTCACCTGGAAAGATAAAATTATATAGGTTATTTGACACATTCATCCGAGATTCGTGAAAAACTAAAGGAAAGTTTTGCAGAGGAACATATCCACAGTTGAAATTATGAGAACCGAGAAAATTATTTGGCACTTGATCATTCAACACTAAACACAAGCTATGCAATAAACCAATAATTTTCAAACAAACTTAATAAATTACCAATGAGCTTTATATGTCCTAAGATAAACATGAAAGAAACGTGTCCAGTTGCCAAGAGAAATAGCGACACAAATATGTTGCCAAATGTCTCCACAGGAAAATCACACAATATATTGCACTCATCCGTTCAAGTAAACATAGTGAAACTTTATCCACAAACAGGAAAAAATCCTTATAGGCCTCTGTTTTT
>NC_051416.1:830079-830215 GCF_015228065.2 Penaeus monodon
TAATGCATTGTAACAACACATGAGTACTATCCCCCATTGTCCCATCAAAATGACGTCAGTTAAAACAAATTACACAAACGAATGTCACGTGAATCCGCGCGCATGCGGGCGGTGCTAAGAAAAGGACAGAGACAGC
>NC_051416.1:830874-830990 GCF_015228065.2 Penaeus monodon
CGTATACAGGTTGTTATTTAAGAGTTAGATTTGGATACGGCAAGAAAGGCGATTAGGGATGTCAAAGTGAAGAAGTCGTGATTGCTGAAAGAGTTTTCAAAAGAAGAGAAAAACTA
>NC_051416.1:831265-831482 GCF_015228065.2 Penaeus monodon
GGGGGTGGCGGGGGGAGGGGCGAATGCAGGTAATTAAGTAAACAGGAAAGAGAAGAGGACCAGCAAAGAGAGGGAAAAAAGCAAATACGGACAAGGTTGTTGGAATTGACTTTGCCTCGAGGCGCGGAGGGGGAGGGAGGGGGGGAGGGGTAATCAAGACTAGACTGTCCTGTGATGTGTGCAAACTGTGGTAATGTGATGTCTATTTGACCTTTTA
>NC_051416.1:831611-832868 GCF_015228065.2 Penaeus monodon
AAATACATAAGTTTATCAAGCTTCTCGAATACAGAGCGACATAAAAAGCAACAAAGAGGGAAATCAAAACAGAACGCAAAGAGCGCTCTTTCGCAAACAGATTGCTCCACATCATATTATGAAACGACGTCAAAATACCCTAGATTTTCCCCCCACGCGATTTCGACGTTAAGAGTCAGTCCCATTCGCAAGCGTATGCGCAGTTACCAAACAGCTGCCCACGTAACACCACCCATGTTCGCCTGGTATCCTAGAGAGCATAAATGTTGAAATATTATCGTGGATTTCAAAGGACAGAGAAAGGGAAAGAAAAACATGGTAACAATTCGGACGCACGTGTCGAGTTGGGAACGAGGCTACGATGCAAATCGGAAAGGCAGGAAAGACCTTTTCTGATACGAATTAAAGTTACATCAGAATTTGAAAGGGAAGATTATAATGCACCAGAGATCGAGACTTAAACACAATATCACCAAATGGAAAAAAACATGTTGTTTTTCATACAAATCTCTATCAACATCCCCATCCTGACGCAAAACAAAACTTCCAACCTCACACATGAAACCAACAAACATAAACATAAACACACGCATACACTTCCTTAATTCCTAGTCAGACCGAGGTTACCTTTAGCAGAACCAGCAAGATGCGGCAACATATAACAACAACATGAGCAATCGCATCAAGATCCTTGCAGTCACCATTTTGCGATAAGAACATAAGTATCAGGTAATAAATATCAAACATGTGTTCCGATCATCAATTTAATAACTTGGTGGGTTTTGCAAGTGTTACACGCGCTAATACAGCCGGGTCTCTTAACAGGTGTGCCTCGTTTGCAACTGTCATCTCTACCGCAAATTTACATTTCTTATGTAAATTTACGAAAAGAAAAAAAAAATCTTCGTATTCACAATATTTACCAACATCTAACCGAGTGCACATTGCACAGTGATTATTTATGTATGTATACGAATGAATAATCAAGGGTCGCCTCGGTTCACTCCTTGCAAAACGTGTCATAACAACAACTTGCTGGTTTATGTAACTTTTCATTCGTTATCTTTTTCTTCATCTTCCTTGGGTTCCCTCCTTCTTAATTTTCTGTTTCTTATTTTCTTCTCCCTCTTTTCTTTCGTAGATCAGATCCTCCTCCATCATCATCACTGCTTCGCCTTTCTCTTACTTCCCTCCTACATCCTCGTCCACATTAATCACTACTTCCTCCTCACGCAACTCCCCTTAAATTTCTCTTTA
>NC_051416.1:833081-833180 GCF_015228065.2 Penaeus monodon
ACACAAAACAGGCGTCCGAGACACGACCCTGCGTACGTGCAGTCCTCTGAGCCCAAACTTCCTCATCGCCTACAAACAGAAAAAGTTCCCGTATGTTAA
>NC_051416.1:833216-833386 GCF_015228065.2 Penaeus monodon
ACTGTTCATCCACAACGATTCCTTTCGCCTTTAAAATAGCTCCTATTATCTCCACCCTGTCGCCCTTTGCAAAGCTGCGTTCAGCTGATTTAGCACATGTTCCCAAATCGCTTTTACGCCGCTGATGTATTTTCAGGTCAGATGTGAATCTATTGTTTAAGTTTCTCTTA
>NC_051416.1:833945-834153 GCF_015228065.2 Penaeus monodon
AGAGCTGTTGACAATGGTGGAAGAAAAGACAATTGATGGAAAGTATTTTTAAAACCCAAGAGATGGATTGGACATATGGTACGAGGAAACGGGTCGTCGAAGGAGGTGACTAAAGGAAGAATAGCTGGTAAAGGACCTTGGGGAAGGAAGAGACTGGGCATGCTGAGTGAATTAAAGGACGATGGGTATGGCAACATGAAGAGAAGAG
>NC_051416.1:834377-834876 GCF_015228065.2 Penaeus monodon
AGATATTACTTCTGTATCTCAATCTTTCTTGCGCATTCTGTTACATTATATTGACCTTGCAACGGATAACTGTGCACACTTGGGGTAGAATGGCATGCACTTAAGAGGAATAAGTGACCCACACACACGAAATGCGGGTATTTGAGGATGATGTGGCTGGTGTTGGTGTCAGCAGGGAATGGGGCTGTTTGTGTCCAGTGGGCCTGTGGGTATCATTTCTCTCTTCGTTTCGCAAACACTTAAAACCCCTTTAATCTTATCCCTCGTGCATTTTAAGGGAAAGACAGCTGAGAGCAGCATCCCTGAAAAGTCCTCCGCCGATCTTCTCCTGCTCTTCCCCACACCACGACCCCATTTCTTCCCCTCCCTGCCCTTCATGGAACATAGCAAGTGCACCCTCCCCATCCCTATCACCCTCACCTTCCGCTCGCCCTTCCCCTCCTTATTGCCCTCCCCTACTCGCCCTTCCCCTCTCTATTAACCACCCATTCTCGCCTTC
>NC_051416.1:834929-835016 GCF_015228065.2 Penaeus monodon
ACCCAACCTCGGCTTGGCTTTTATGGCTTTATAAGGTCAGGCAGCACCTTCTCGCCCAGGCTGACCTCCGTCTTACTTTACGTGCAT
>NC_051416.1:835137-835334 GCF_015228065.2 Penaeus monodon
TCTTTTTCTCCCTTTTATCAGCTCTCTATTTTTTTAGCCTTTCTCTTCCTGTCACTAACATTCTCCTTCCACCTTCCGTGCTTTCTTCTCCTCGATTTTCACATTCTTCCTTCATATTTTTTCACTGTCGTCATTTTCATTAATTTCCTCCCTTCCCTATAATAAGGCTCCTTTTCCCCTTCTTCCGCGATGCAATT
>NC_051416.1:835567-835840 GCF_015228065.2 Penaeus monodon
CGCACCTGATTCTCTTCCGTGCCACTCCCCCCCCCCCTCCTTTATACCTCTCTCTTAAGCCCCCCCCCCCCTCATTACACTTCATGGCACGTGCTTCCACCACTTTGGTTTTGGGAAAGCTTTTCCGTGACATGTTTAAATCACCCACTAATGAGCTGATGAGTTGTGCAATCAGCATCGCGTTTGAAAGAGAAAAGTGAGCGAACAAATACGATTGAAGGAAGGGACCTTGAAATAAATATAAACAGAGATGTGAATAGATCTAAGGGCACG
>NC_051416.1:836038-836244 GCF_015228065.2 Penaeus monodon
TTAACAGCAAAAAGAAAGAAATAAGCACTGCAGAAGGTTACCTGCCGACCCATGCCCATATAAGGACACCAAACAACAGTTTCTCGCGAGCGACGAATAGCAAGGGAAAAAATAGCAGTTCCTTGACCTTCGTTCTGTCCCACTGAGATTCGGACACAAATGAAAGCCTCCAATAAAAGCAGAAAACACACCACACCCACACACAC
>NC_051416.1:836641-838349 GCF_015228065.2 Penaeus monodon
TTAGACGCCTTGCGATAAAATTCCACATTTGCTTAAGTAACGCTGCATGACAGGCTGGCGTAAGAAGGCCTTTTTAATCGTGTTCAGAAGGGGGTCGATTCCGATTCAAGGAGATCGACCCGGCGGACCATAGTCAAAGGCATTATCCACGGCTGTAGCAGAGATGGAGAAGGGTGGGTTAAGGGGGGAAGGTGATGGAAGAGAGGGGGGAGGTGGGTCTTATGGGGGGGGTGAAGTGAGAGAGGAGAGGGGGGGGGAGTAGGTAGGTCATATGGAGGATGTGTGATAGGAGGGGGAGGGTTGTTCTATGGGGGAGGGGCTTGTAGGGGAGAAAAATTGAAGGGAGGGGGCAGGTGGATCTAACGACGGAGGGGCGATGGAGAAAGAAGATGGTTGGGGGAGAGCTGATGGAAGGGGGAGTGGGGCAGATCAGCTTTGTGGAGAGGAGTGATAAAGGGAGGGGGGGGGGGTCAGAGGTGTTGCAGGCGATGGTAAGAGGTTAAGGGAGGAGGGCTAATGGTAAGGGATTAAGGAAATAGGGAGTGGAGGCAGGAGGTAAAGGGGAAGTAGGGATGGTAGTCTGTAAAGGGAAGGGGTGGAGGCAAGAGGTTGATTGGGCAACTGAAAGGGAGGGGTGTTGACTGGGGTTTTGGGGCGGAGGGTTTGACGGTGATGGTAGACGGAGCTAGTGGGAAGGAAGGAGGAAGGGGAGGTGTGATGGTAGGGGGTAAAGGGTGCAGGATGGTCGGGGGTAAAGGGTGGGTGATGGTCGGGGGTAAAGGGTGGATGATGGTCGGGGGTAAAGGGTGGGTGATGGTCGGGGGTAAAGGGTGGGTGATGGTCGGGGGTAAAGGGAGAGGGGCAATGGGGAGGTGAGAGCTTGAAAGTAGGTTAAGCCGAAGTGCAAATGGTGGCAGCCACTTGGACTCTCTACATGAAAATAAAATATATATCAAATTCGTCTCTACAGCGAAAAAAAACTCGATATCCAGAGCATATCTGCCAAGACAAAATGTTGGTTTTGTTTGAAGTTTCGACGTAAATTTATGCCAACAAAAACTTGCCCTTTTAACACGCCATGATAACAAGAACCAGGAGAGAGCGACTGTAGAGCACCCTATTGGTTGTCACAACTGGTAGATGCACACTGATTGGCCAGACCAGGCGTGACGTTACATCTGATGAAGCTGATTGGCTGCGATTAGGCGTGACATTAATATACATGACACCTGATTGGCTAGACTTAGAGATGACGTCACCAAAATCCCAAAATGTTCGGCACCGGCACGATTTCTCGAATTAAATAAAGTAAATGAAGAAGTATTCATATGGAATGAACATTTTTTTAAAGGCGTGATTCACTCTGAGAGAAGACCTCTCCTTCCTTAAGAGAACAGGTGTTACAGATGAGCACAACAACGACCTGTTACGACCTCGTGGCGACCCATGTAGGGGTATAGCACGGTATGACGAGGTACCGCGATCTGGCATAACGAATAAAACGAAGGAACGACAAGACAATTATCAGTGACAACGGGGATAAAACAAACAACTTAACTGATTATTTAATCAGGTAAAACGAGCCTGGACGACCATCAGAGCAACCGGTCAAATGGCCAAATATGACAGGCCGTAACGTCAAAACGCGACCAAGTGGGGATACTAAAAATAATTCCTTCGATTAGGGACTAAGGGAAGAAACGAGGGA
>NC_051416.1:838613-839730 GCF_015228065.2 Penaeus monodon
CGAGGAAGAGAAAATCATACTGATATCTTCGTGCGCCCTTTTCCCCTCCCTCTCAATTATTATGAATATTCCTTACTTATTCCCATATTATTTTTTCTACGGATTTACTTTTCCAATTAGTGTTTTCTTGCCCGTCTTCCTCCTTTATCATCACGTCTTCCTCCCTCTCATCTGCATGTTTATGGTCCTGCTTTTATCTGTCTCATGATTTTTCTTTATTTTCTTATTTTTTAACTCTATATATATTTTTTTCTTCTTCTTCTTCTTTTCTTTCTTTCTTTCTTTCTTTTCCCATATCATAATTTGTTTCTTCTTTATATTTCTCCTGGTTTTGCCTCACACCCATTATTCTGTTCCTTTCCTCCCTTTTCCTCTTTCCTGTTTTTCCACCACCTGACCCTTCTTTCCTTCTCTTCCCTCTTTCTGTCTCCTTCTTTTTTCTTCCTTTTCGGCTCACCTCCCTCTTCTTATTCCAATCCCTTTTCTCTCCCTTCCCCCCTCCTACCCTTTCCTCCAGTTCCTGCTTCCCACTAACCTTTCCTCCTTTCTGTCACTTTCCTTCTTCCCCTCCTTAGTCTCTGCTCTTATCCTCCCATTCCCCTTCTTAGCCTTTCGGTCTCTCTTCCCTCCTTGTTTCTATCTCCCTCCCCCGTTCCTCTTCCTTTCCAACCCTCTCCCCCATTCACCACAGTTTTCCCCTCCTTCATTTTTCCTTTCCACCTCCCCAGCTTCTATTTCCTTCTCCTTCCCTCATCATCTTCCCACTTCTCCCCGCCTCCTCCTTTCCTCTTATCCCCTGCTCTTCCTTTCCTCTTTTCCCCTTTTCCTTCCCTCTCTTCCCCTTCTCCCCTCTCCCTCTTCTCCCCTTCTTTCCTCTCCCTCTTCCTCCCTTCTCTCCTCTCCCCTCCTTCTCTTCCTTTCCTCTTCTCCCCTCCACCTCCCCCCCCTCCCTACGGGCGGCGCGTGGACCAACAATAGCCTATAACAGGTCGCGGTCATGGCCTGGCGTCCGTGTAGCGTTGCTTATTTCACCTCGCGAGAGATATTAACAGTTTGTAAACACGAGCCGACGCCCTTATCCACACGTAGCGGGGAGTTGCTGCATTAATTCAGGTTG
>NC_051416.1:839758-839876 GCF_015228065.2 Penaeus monodon
AGCTGGGGGGAAGGGGGGCCTGAATTCTATATATGAATGTTTTACATATCGGGATACGCTTGTATGTGCAACTCTAACGAGAGAACTCGCAGTTATTCAGGTTCTAATAAATATGCAA
>NC_051416.1:840500-840973 GCF_015228065.2 Penaeus monodon
GAAATGGTAGGGGGTAAAGGGTGAGTAGATAGATATCCTTGTATATACGCACAGATGTATGTCCACGTGTGGGCATCTATAAGCTTGATGTTCCTATGTGCGTATAAGCATAACATGACAACCTGACACATACATGGACGCACACCAACACCCTACCCCGAACTTCAATACACATACCCCCCCCCCTTCCCCCACACATGGTATCCCACAGAACCCACCCATGTTTTCTATAAATACGTCACCTCTCCCCTGACAACACAAAAAGACTGCATTCACGAAGCCATTCCACTGAGACGAATGCCATTTCGAACGCGTGCGCGCACACCCGCCACGCGTTAGCTCCTTCCACGGGGCATTACACGGAGCGAATACCCGCATGCCCAGGAATACGGACGCCGGCTTCGTCACGAGGGCGTTGGCGGGGGGAGGGGGGAGGGGGGTTCTGGAGTCCCTGGGGGCTATGCGACTCGGTT
>NC_051416.1:841147-841364 GCF_015228065.2 Penaeus monodon
TGCAATCCAGCTCCGTTCCCAGTAACCCGAACCCGACGACTTTCTTATCATCTCGACAACTTCTTATCTTCGCTGCATTTACAACTTGATCTGAAAAACTGGAGCTACGGGAAACTTAAAGAGTTGGTAAAGAGCGATTATCGGGTTGATATTAAGTTGGGGGAGAGAGTGCGAGACCGAATACACAGGAGATACGAAGATGGGAGGGGGTAGGCTT
>NC_051416.1:841458-841637 GCF_015228065.2 Penaeus monodon
ATCCCATCCCCCTCTCTCTGTCTCCCTCTCCCTCTCCATTTTACTCACTCTCTTACATGTGTATGTGTCAGTCCATCTACTTAAACATCTATTACTCTTCCTCCCTTTTTCTCTCCCTCCCGTTTTCACTTATAATCTCTCTTTCCTTCTCATATCCTCTAGCCCTTCTTTATCCTCCG
>NC_051416.1:841753-842345 GCF_015228065.2 Penaeus monodon
TTCCTATTCCTATTCCTTTTTCTCCTCTTTTTCACTCCCCTCCTTTTCCTGTTTCTCATCCTTCTCACGCATTCTCTTTCCTTACTGTTCTCCTCTCACTTCTCCTTCTTCTCCTTCCCTGTCATTCCATTTTCATCCTCCTAACCCAGACCCTTTCTCTTATTACTCGTTGCTCTATTCCTCTCTCTTCTTTACCCTGTTCCACACCCTCTATCTCCAGTTCCTCCCTCCTATCCTACTATTCCTCACTCCTCTCCCTCATCACTCCCATCTCCCTATCTATCAGGACCTCTGCCTCCTCCTCCTCTCCGCCTCGCACAGGACGCCCTCTCGCAGCAGCTGTGTCTCGTCGGAAGGACATTAAAGATTTCCAATTTCCTTAAAAGACCGGCTTGAAGTATTGCCTCCCGGACGCCTCGCCCGCCGCCGCTCCCTCGGGTACTTTACACGGGTACTTCGCGAGCCTCGTACGTAGGCCTAGGCGTCGTCTCCGCGTCGTACCTTAAGCGTGACTTAATGTTTAAATGGATTTTCCCACATCCTCTTCCTCGCTCTTTCATCATGCCAGAGTGGGTTCGTTCTCTCTGAGGAA
>NC_051416.1:842504-842818 GCF_015228065.2 Penaeus monodon
AGAAAAAATATCCACACTTTCCTCTTAAAATAAAAAGCGTATATGTACACATACCTCCACATATCCATATTTACACAAGGAGGTAATACAAACATGCGCATTGTTCACCTTCCTTTTCCGGACACACAGTAGGCCTTGCGAACGTGGGTAACCAATTCACCCGCAAATAAGCCTATTCCACGTATGTCTAACTGGATAATCAGATCCTGTCTAATATTTTCCGCTTCACTGAATTTATCTGATGCTGTAAAACGAGTGATAATTTCAATAGTGAGGCCTTATCAGTTCATCTCCTCTATTCAGTTACACTGATA
>NC_051416.1:843095-843309 GCF_015228065.2 Penaeus monodon
TTACTAACCATATTTTATTTAGGATTGTATACATCTAAAAAATAACATTAATAAATCAATTCATTTGATGCCATGGTTATAAAAGGGATTGTTTTTTTATACTCCTACATACATACATTTTTTAAATGCTCAATTATCAAATCAGCCAGCCTGGAATGAGTGACATGTGTCATTACACATTTTTTGTCCTTGTTTTCTAACAATTTATTACCTT
>NC_051416.1:844305-844683 GCF_015228065.2 Penaeus monodon
AGGCGATAAACAGACAGGTAGAGACAGAGATTAGACAATAGATAGATCGGTCGAGATCGAGACTGATAGACAAAGTAACAGCGAGAGAGACAGTGAAGAATACGACATAATGGCAAAGTGTGAGCGATTAACCCGCGCAAGATAATGCTTTCTCCACACCGTTATCTCATCCGATATGGATAGACTCTGACCTAGAATAAGGGGACAGAAAAATAAAAAGGAAACATATTTACATATTATATAGAGGATGACACTTGGATTGTATCTAAATGTCTTTAAGATAAGGATATGACAACCAAAGAGAGGGAGAGAGAAGAAGATGAGGAAGAGGAAAGACAAGCGGAAAATAAAGTAGAATACCGCCCCAAAAAAGTGGAG
>NC_051416.1:844715-845003 GCF_015228065.2 Penaeus monodon
GAGAAGAGACCAAACATGAGAGCCACACACACAAAAAAAGAAGAAGAAGAAGACGAAAAAACAGCATCCGAACGCTACTAAGCTGCTCCTCATATAGCTCTAACAAAGCGCAGCACAGGAAAGCTTCTTATCTTCCCAAAAGACGCAACAGAGCCCGGCCGATCCATCGAGATGTATCCGCGCCGGCATGTACACATTCAATTCGGGGCGGGAATGATTTACATAACAAGACGTGTCCATCGATCAAGATGTGTCAACAGATACAAGCAGAAAAAAAGGAAAAAGAAC
>NC_051416.1:845105-845466 GCF_015228065.2 Penaeus monodon
CATACAGAGATTTTCGCAAAAGACAGAGCAATTACGAGAGATTCCAAGGACCGAAATATGAATAAAAATAAATACGCAAGACACCTGCCGAAATCTTGACGGATCGCCAAGCAGGATCCGATTAGATGTCCTTCTTCCCTTTCGCGAAACACGGGCGTGGAGGGCGGGGAGTGAGGGCGGGGCGGAAGGGGAGGAGACGGAGGAGGGGGGAGGGGAGGGGAGGGGAGGAGAGGGGAGAGAGGGAGGAGGGGGGAGGGGAGAAGGGTGTGGCCTGAAGTTTTTCATGGCAAGAAAACGGCTTCCGTGTAGGTGCTACTGTTTGCCCACAGATTCAGATTGACAGAATTAAGAAAGACAGACG
>NC_051416.1:845723-845959 GCF_015228065.2 Penaeus monodon
TGAGAGATGGAGAAAAAATTAGTTTCCGAAAACATGTAATTAGATTAGACAAATGACCGCCAAGATACACGCAACCTTACCACTGCCTCCCCGACCGACGCAGGGAGGACCGCGCGAGGCCTCTTAAGTACTCCCATTATACAGCAATTAAGTGTACTTTTGTGTCTGGCGTTACTTTTACTTTACCGTTTTTCCTGTGATTAGATTTGAGCAATGTGGTACCTTTTAGGCGTATA
>NC_051416.1:846089-846241 GCF_015228065.2 Penaeus monodon
AAAAAACAGATATAACCTCAAGTACATAATTTCAAAAATATTTGAGATAAATATTAGGTATGCTATGTCTTGAACTATTTCTAGTATTCTTTGTCAAAAATAGCATCTATATAGTGGCATATCAAACCCCAGCTCAGATTACCTATTTGGCA
>NC_051416.1:846336-846420 GCF_015228065.2 Penaeus monodon
ACTTCACCAACCAACATGCAAATCAACACCTACCCCCCCTCCTTCCCCCCTCCCCCCCTTAAAGACCAAGACCCCGAAAAGTTG
>NC_051416.1:846493-846587 GCF_015228065.2 Penaeus monodon
CGCCCAGCTGGTCATCACGCTGACCTTTTCGAAAATTGCAAGACAGGTAATTTGCCTTATTGCGCCCTTGACTGCCTCGCACGGAGCCGCTTTC
>NC_051416.1:847063-847283 GCF_015228065.2 Penaeus monodon
GTAGAAAAGAGAGGAAAAAAGTTAATTGGCAACTCGAGCACCCAATTTGGGACGCATAACGACTCTCATCTAATGCGAAAATTATGGGATTCTTAGACATATTTCGACCGTAATTCGCAAGCTGAACGGAGTAAACTTGCACTTAAGTTCTTCAAGTTGTGGACTACGGTCTTGGACTAATGAGTCTTGTCAGTGTTGCTCGAGAGGGAAAATTTAAACT
>NC_051416.1:847407-847690 GCF_015228065.2 Penaeus monodon
AATCTTACGTCTTAGAGCGTAATAACTGTTTTCTCGACACCATATGCCAATACCTATGCCTATCTCCTACTCAATAGTGGTATGAAATTCTCCATTACTTTTTAACCGACTGGCTTACTACACGGTCAAAACAACATAGCAGTCATAACATAACATTATATTTTCACGCATACTAAGTCATACATACGTATTTGATTACAACATTGAATCATTGGGATATCATATTATGTTACATTTGACCTTATGTATTACGTGTAATACATCGTAATACCTGGGATACCAG
>NC_051416.1:847817-848059 GCF_015228065.2 Penaeus monodon
CGTGAGCGTGCTCGCTCGTGCGTTTATGTGCGTATGTGTGTGCCTGAGTGTGCACTAACAATACATTCTTTGCCATTTACATCACTGTTCCTATGAGCGTCATGATCTTACCCTCATTACAATTCTCCCTTCCGACCCTAAGCAATAATGACAAATCATTCCCACGGACGCCCGCATGACATGACAGACAATATTTACCACCGACATTACACCCCTTGCTAAGTGTGCTTGGAAACTAGTGC
>NC_051416.1:848105-848251 GCF_015228065.2 Penaeus monodon
ATTTCATCTACACGATCATTTGCACACAGTGTCGTTGCAACATAGTTTGCAAAGACACAGGCGCCAGACATGCAATCTTTTACCTGGAGAGAATTGAAAACGACCTACATTTACGAGGTATATACAAGTAACCTTTTTCAAACCAT
>NC_051416.1:848629-848728 GCF_015228065.2 Penaeus monodon
AGAACAATCCAACAAACAAAAGGCAAAGCACCGCTCCCTCGCAGCCACTCCCCGAAAACCCGACGCGGGAACCGGTTCGGACCTCAGCAACTCAGCAGA
>NC_051416.1:849978-850179 GCF_015228065.2 Penaeus monodon
GGGGGGCGAAGGGACCCACCATCACGCCATCTGGAATTAACAATGGAACACGAGATCAGCGTTTGTTTACATCAGGAGTTATCAGGCAATCGAAGACGCTGGCGGGGGAGGGGGGAGGGGAGGCCTCCACCTACTTTTACAACGAGAGAATCATGTACACGTGCGCATCAAGTGACTAATGGTGGCCACATAAAAGGCCTT
>NC_051416.1:851085-851329 GCF_015228065.2 Penaeus monodon
ATACCGAACAATCGCTCAAATCAATTCGCACAATCGCGCCCCCACATCACTGATCGACGCTGCATCAACATGATCAACATGCGCCCCACGTGAGGACTCGATCATTGTTGCGAATAATGATATCAACCTTCATGGAAATAACACAATGATCAGCAGGAGCAATATGGCCGCACCAATGTTAATGAGAGGAGAGGAGAAAGACAAATCACGATGAATTAAATGACGAGGGCATACACATGAAAGG
>NC_051416.1:851373-851874 GCF_015228065.2 Penaeus monodon
AATATTGAATAAAATAATAAGGTCTTAATGGGGGAAATAATATCGAAAACATTAATGACGGATAGATACTGGTGCCTAAGCGAGTAGTTGTTTCTCGAGTGAAAATCTAAAGAGACAACATATCAAAAACAAATGAAGAAAAAAATACAACCGGCAATTTAAGAAAAATAAGTTAACAGTAAACTGATAATCTCATAATAAAATAAACACATAAAAATATAACGAATCACTTAAAGAGATAAATAAAACATAAACAAATTGATAAAACAGCATTAAAGGATAACGAAATGAATATGCAGATAAGCAAAGACAGGAAATGTAAATAAACATTGTAGTTCAAATGAAACATTCACTTTATCTCGTACCTTAACGAAGGCGAAACCGAACGCAAAGGTGAACAAATAAACAAAAATGAATGAAAAAAAGAGGGAAAATAATATAAAATTATCGTTCTAACAAGCAAATCCCACGACCCCCCCCCGCCCCCCCTCCTTTATCTCC
>NC_051416.1:852389-852710 GCF_015228065.2 Penaeus monodon
CAACGAATGCCCCCATTCTTCACCCCACTCTCCCACACCCCCAACAACCCCCACCCTTCCCCACCCCATGCTACACCCTCACAACACCCCCCCCACCCTTCCCCCCACTCTCTCCCAACCCCAACAACCCCCTTCCCCACCCCCAACTACACCCCCACACTCCCCCAACCCCTTAACCCCCTCCAACCGCCCCCAACCCTGCCCCGAGCATCCCCATTCGCCGCCTTATCCCACGTAAGTGCATCTGTGCTGGAAAGACTGGTTCTACTGTGACACTCGAGAAGGTTCCTCGCTGCGGGGGGCTTCCTCTCACCTTGGCTT
>NC_051416.1:852944-853050 GCF_015228065.2 Penaeus monodon
TGACGAGAAAACCACTTCTGATTCTCAAAACCAGTTAACGATGATGACTCCCGCTTTTCCTTACCCGCTTGAAAATTGTAGATATATATTTGGGTGTGTATATAAC
>NC_051416.1:853401-853562 GCF_015228065.2 Penaeus monodon
GGCGCCTCAAGATCACATCTAACTTTCCGTAAATTCTCGAGAAGTTTGGCCCGACAGAGTTAGCAACATTGAAACAGTACGTTGTGCAATCTCGCGCAACATGCTCTCATATTCGCATGCAACAATTTAGATGCGAGCGGAGACACGCGAATTGTGCAGGA
>NC_051416.1:853972-854481 GCF_015228065.2 Penaeus monodon
TCTATTCACTTTCTTAAAATAAAAGCAATCTAACACAAAAGGAATTCCAATACAGAGTTCTTTTTTTTTGTAACCGAACATTTGTGTGTTATTTCCCAAGCGGTTGAACAATGAACATGTCACTCACCTGTCAATATCGTGTTCATTTTTGACAGGTGAACGTAATGGCGGACCAATTTGTTCTATTTTTGTATTTGTTTTTCCGCCGCCGTTCGGATACTGAATCGACTCCATTCAAGGTGAGTGTGTTTTGGGCCGCTGTTTGTTGATCAAAATTACGTAAATGAATAAATCTGATTAGTTGCATAATGCTCTGATTGGTAGAAACGGGAGGAGGAAAAGATACAGGAAAGGACACAGAATAACAGAAATGTAGGAAAAGATGATAAAAAAGAATAGGAAAAGGAAGGGCTAAAACAGAAATTAGTCCCTTCATGTATGAATAGAAAACTAAGAAAAAGAAGAACGGGATTTTTTTTAAAGAACGAACTAAGAGCCAATTAATCATA
>NC_051416.1:854589-854875 GCF_015228065.2 Penaeus monodon
TTCTAATAACTACATTCAAAATACACTGTTGCAGGAAAGAGAGGTATTCTAAATATTGCACGTTGACATGAAAGCTCAAAATTCTCTGTAATGGGTGCCATTGCTCGCTGCATTTGCAAGAACAACATTAATTAAGACCCGGCGTCACGGCCGTGGAAATCGAAATAGCACGGGGGAGGGTGACGTCATTCGGACGATCGGAAACACATCAAAATTAACGATGTATCAAAACCATTATCAATTACGGAAATGAGGAAAAAACTACTGACACAGAACTGATACACCG
>NC_051416.1:854960-855072 GCF_015228065.2 Penaeus monodon
TCCTTTTCAGAGGCACACACAGAGACAAAAATATTTTTACGGATGACTGGACTCGCACACACAAAAAAGTAATTGCTGTACAACAGATTCTCCCTAACGCACCTCCCCCTAA
>NC_051416.1:855102-855287 GCF_015228065.2 Penaeus monodon
GTCGAGGAGAGAGAAAACAGGAATAACATGTCTCTCTTCTCCGCGAACATAAAAATAGGAGCAACAAAAGATAAAATCACACCGTGTCAACACAGCCACGCTAGCACACAATGGCAATATGATAGAGAGAAAAGTAGAGAAAGGCAGAGGGAGAGAGGGGGAGAGGGAGGGACAGGGAGGAAGTG
>NC_051416.1:855337-855431 GCF_015228065.2 Penaeus monodon
TGGGGAGGGGGGGCGAGAAAGCAGGGAAGACATACATAAACACAAAATGATGACAAAAAACAGAATGACCACATTAAGAAAAAAAAAAATCAAA
>NC_051416.1:855474-855715 GCF_015228065.2 Penaeus monodon
AAAAACACAGCAACACCGAATCGCACGGCAGCAAAACCCAAAATCCCGTCCGACACTTGCCACGTTGATTCCCCCCCCCCCGAGTTAAAGAGCTCGCCTCCCTCCCTCCTTCAAAGCCCACTCGCCGAGGCCGAGGCAGTCCCAGCGCCATAACGCCTCCGAGGAAGCCTCCGCCGACGTCTGCAATCCGACGTAACGAGCGGCGAGAAGGTAAGGCGAGGAAATGTACTGGGAGATTGGA
>NC_051416.1:855872-856291 GCF_015228065.2 Penaeus monodon
TGTAAATGCGCTATCGGTGTTCCTTACATTTTTTTCGCGAGCAGAAACAGGGGCTTAGAAGGCCATAAGAGATAGCAAGGGAGGGGGTGGGGGGAGGGGGGACTCTAAAACTCTTGAGACTCTTGTTGTTTGGAAATTGCTTACCTGTGTTTCGCTTCTTTTAGGAGACTATAACTTAAAATCAGATTTTGCATTTCTGGTCTCTTTTTCCCTTCCTTTTTTTATAACTATTTTTCGTTTTTTTTCGGAGGAGCCGAATTAAATCTAGAAGAGAATACCCCTTTTTGATGCCATTTGCAAAGTCAGAGGAATTTGCATATATCAAGAATTCAGACAGAGTCACAAACCGATACAGAAAAAGACAGATGAAAAATGGAAGAAAAGAAAAAAAAAAGGAAGATAAATAAAGTTCAAAATCT
>NC_051416.1:856767-857335 GCF_015228065.2 Penaeus monodon
AAGCCCGGCTATCTCCGTCGCCTTCATTATGGCAGGAAACCGGACTTGCGGCCGCATCGTGTTAGCCATACCGGTCACGCCTTCGCTGCGCTTTCTATCTTGGGGGTCCCGCGCGCAACACACAGCGCCGGCTCTTGCAACACTGTCAACACAGCACCGGTAACATTCGCAGCACCGGCTTTTGCGAATCTGCGACCGAACGGACACTCTTGCAAGACTGCGCCCACAAAACACTGACAACATATGCAACAACATCGGCTCTTGCAAGCAGGGGACCAAGAGGCAGGAACACTACGTCACCACAACACCGACCGCATTTGTAGCATCGACTCTCGCGACTCTCTGCGACAGAACGACCATCATCAACAGCACCACATCATCGCAACCCTTTGTAACACCGGAACTTGGCGACAAGAAACATCACCGGCAACATCAGCAACATCGCTTTCAACAAAATCTGAGACCACCACACCGCAACACTGCAACACTACATCGCCAGTAACATTTTCAATATCAGCACCTACGAACTGCGACCGGTTATCACTAACGACTGCATCAACACAACGGG
>NC_051416.1:857436-857688 GCF_015228065.2 Penaeus monodon
ACAAACAGATAATCAGAGAGAAAGAAAAAATAATAAACAAAAACAAACAACCCAACCCACTGTACACACCCACACGACCAAACCGCATGAATGAACACGTAAACAACCGACTTCACAATGAAACGAACGACCCACCAAAAAGTTGAACGAACATTTATACAACCGGTCTCAAATAAATCCAAATTTTGAATATTCAAGCTCATATATTCCCTCGCGCCGGAGCCATGATTTGTTGCTCAATCTCTCGCAACA
>NC_051416.1:857875-858005 GCF_015228065.2 Penaeus monodon
TTTAAACTAGAAGGAAAATACGATAAAATCCAATAACAAGTCCCCCCCCGTTTCTCCCCCCCCCCCCCGGGAGAAACGTAGCTAATCTCGGGCGCTCTGACGTCTCCATTTATCAAAGGCGGTTGGTAGG
>NC_051416.1:858067-858221 GCF_015228065.2 Penaeus monodon
GAATGCATGCAGAGCTGAGGTCAAGAGACAGGGAAAATGGCCACTTAAAATCGCATAATTTCATGATTTTCATTGAAACTATCATGCACAGTCTTATGTAAATTTGCATATACATATATGGCTATAACAAAAGAAGAAAATGGAGAGAAAGGAA
>NC_051416.1:858864-859003 GCF_015228065.2 Penaeus monodon
TCAAGACATTATTTACAGCGAAAACAAAGACCGAGAGAGAGAGAAAAGGAGAAAATCCGCCACCTACACATTGAGGTCAAGCTATCACAACAACAAAGCGACGCTATCAGGTGTTCGCCGAGATAAGTAGCAAGTCTTC
>NC_051416.1:859289-860055 GCF_015228065.2 Penaeus monodon
CACTTTGGCGAGGATAATTCGACGGGGAATTCGGCAAAGATACCCTGGTACAAGAGCTACATCTGGATACTTGGTACTAGAGGTGGGCGTGGAGAACTTGGTATAGCAGTTCGGCGAGGTAATTTTGGTACGGCTACTCAGCAAGCACTGTTTTATATCTCGGTTTGGCAAGGACATTTTGGGACGACAGTTCGGTGAGGTCCTTTTGGTACGATTGTTCGGCAAGGACTGTTTAATAAAAAAAAAGTAACTTTGGTTCGGCGTGGGCATTTTGGTACGACAGTTCGGCTGATATTTTGGCCCATTTCGGCGAGGAAATTTTGGAACGATAGATCTGCGATGTCATTTTGGTACGACCATTCGGGAAGGACAGTTTCATGAGACAAATCGCCCATTTTTTTTTCGGACGTCAATTCGGAAAAAGACATTTTCGGACGAAGACTCCACGAGGACGTTTTCGCTCGAGAATAAAAACTATTTCAACACTGCCGATTCTCCGTGTTTACGTCTCCATTTTTCTGCGTTCGTTTTTCAATTTTCTAATTGCTTTTTCTCCTCTCTGATGTCCAGATTAGGAGATGAATGATATGAAAGACTAGTTTTGTATTTTTTTTTACATTCGTATTTTGTATTTTAGTGTTCGGATGCAATATATCACCAGGGATTAAGAGTCGGGAAATTGGTGCTTGCAATCGGCAGTAAAATATCATTCTCATTTGTCTTTGAAAATAAGTGAGGAAAAAATTGACAAAATACATATTTGCAA
>NC_051416.1:860236-860335 GCF_015228065.2 Penaeus monodon
ATTTGTACCTAGGTAATCAACGGATGTGAAACGTACTTCACTGAATAAAAAAAAAGGGAAAATGCTGTTCTTTATTCTTCTCCTTTCTCCTTCTTTTAA
>NC_051416.1:860382-860480 GCF_015228065.2 Penaeus monodon
TGGATCTCCCACACGAGAAGTTGTAGAATGCTAATGACTGTCTCGCTTGTTTAACAGTGTAAGTGAAACGCACGGCCTTTATTTCTTTATTTCTTTGT
>NC_051416.1:860574-861058 GCF_015228065.2 Penaeus monodon
GTCATTTTCCTGTTCTCAATATACACATCCCAGTCTCCACATTTCACTACAAACGAAACGTACAACCTAACGAAAATCCAAAACCCGACGACAACTACAACAAAATCAACAAAACAAAATCAACAACAAAAACAACAAAACAAAATCAACAACAAAAACAACAAAACAAAATCAACAACAAAAACAACAAAACAAAATCAACAACAAAAACAAAACAAAATCAAACAACAAAAACAACAAAACAACAAAAACAACAAAACAAAATCAGCAACAAAAACAACAAAACAAAATCAGCAACAAAAACAATACCCCAGCCTCTTTTCCTATCGGCATCTTAGCTTCATCGGACAGATCATCGGCACCGTCGTTTCGGATAAGTGAGTGTGGGAGTAATAGAGGATCGGACATGTCTATTACCTTATATAACTTTACCCAAGTCCCTCTACCAGGTGGGTTCGTATTTGTTTGGTGTGTGTGCGGGGTT
>NC_051416.1:861260-861654 GCF_015228065.2 Penaeus monodon
CTATGCTTGCGTGCGTGTCCGGAGCTTTACAAATTTTCTTGAATAAGTAATGCAATATATGTGCATATTTGTAACAACGTATAATTTTCTGTTGTCTTAAACGGAAAAGAGTCAATAAAGTTTTGCTGTCCGGGCCATTAAGTAATACATATACACATTTTTTTCACTATTGCCATTCTTCCAGATATTGAAAATAAAACCATCAACATAACTGTACCCTTTTGATTTATTATTCAAATTGTCTAATTTATTTTTAACAAACAAAGGTATTAGAAGTCACACACACTCACAGACACAGGCCCCCCGCTGTGAAGCATTGAAGAAACTCGTTACAGGTTGCACCGAACGGCAAAGGGCGTGAGAGAGACTCACCACACACATGCACGCATATGAA
>NC_051416.1:861872-862244 GCF_015228065.2 Penaeus monodon
CGTTACCCTTTCACCCCACTCCTTCCCACATCTTGATCAGTATCCTCCCCTCCCCTTGGGCTCCCCCCCTTCCCCCGCTTGCACTCGCACGCACGGCCCCCCTCGGCCCCACCGCCGTCGGCCAAACATTCCCCGCCTTTCGGGAATGATCTCGGCCCCCGATCTCGGCCTCCCCCAAGGGCCAGTGTGCCGCGACGTGTCCGCGAGGGCGTGACGACCAGCCATGACCCTTACGGCGCCCGGACGCAAGGTCAAGATTCCCGCGAGCGATGATCGATTCCCGCGGACGCGATAATGAGCCGAACGAGCGCCCAGATGTTTGCCTAATTAATTCAGTAGCGCCGGTGACATCAGAGTCCAATTAAAAAGGTG
>NC_051416.1:862377-862576 GCF_015228065.2 Penaeus monodon
ACAAGCAACCCTCCCACACCTGACTGTCGCAGAATCATTGGCAAGAGAAAGGGTGAGACGAAGAGGGGAAGAAGGGGCGGAGAGGGAAATGGGCGGGTTAAGGGGGAGGAGAAGGGGGGGGGGGTATTAGACTTACCGACGTCCGGTGCTCGTTGATTGGGGGGGATATAGGGTTGGTCACTCACTGCCATCGAGACCC
>NC_051416.1:862608-862708 GCF_015228065.2 Penaeus monodon
ACCGTTTTCAATGCACTTCTTTCATCCTTTCTACTTATGTCAAAATATCTTCGCTCTCTCTCTACTTTTCTCTCCAGAGTTCTTGCTTGGCTTACCATTA
>NC_051416.1:862948-863205 GCF_015228065.2 Penaeus monodon
CTGTTTTATTTTCGATCACCAATCCCCCTCCTAAATTTGAAAACCATCCTCCCAGCGGCTATATCAAATCCGCCAAATTAGGGTTAATAAGCACCTGATAACTTTGCAATGTCTCCTTGCAACGCGGGGGCAATATCAGTCAACATCCACATGCAACGCGGAGTCGCCCTGCTGATCCAGGTGAACACTGCAGTCAATCGCGGCGATAACACTATGCAGCTGAAGAATGCAATGCCTTCTTAATGCTGGTCGTTTAT
>NC_051416.1:863232-863306 GCF_015228065.2 Penaeus monodon
CGTCTGGCGATTCTTTGTTTGTTTCCTTATCTGTCTGATATTTAGTTCTTACAAGTGATAATAATGTAATACTC
>NC_051416.1:863346-863752 GCF_015228065.2 Penaeus monodon
GTTAGTAACAGCTGCAAGTTTTTCAGCGAAGATATTCATTGCTTCCGTGTAAATATGCAATTCAGTCACCTGTAAGGCTTCACAGCATATAACATACATGTCGGTTCCCTAAATATGAGCACAATACATATTTTCGGTCCCTTAAGTGAGAGAATAATTTTCGTTCCCATAAAAGTGAACATAATACGTATCTCCGGTCCCTTAAATGACAGAAGATTGTTTTCATAATCGTGTTTAGTATATGTTACTCTTACGATCCTATCAAAATTTATTACAAAACAATATAATCAAATTTGGTATAAAGAGGATTCGAAAGATAAGTAAAACCTTGGACATCTTTAAATGTTCGTAATACTGATACATTTTTATAAAGACTTTCAGACATTTTAGAAAAAACCGGAAGGTC
>NC_051416.1:863791-864063 GCF_015228065.2 Penaeus monodon
CGGCGAAGACTATGACATCGAGAATTGCTGAAAAATCACGAGAAGGAAAAGAAAATGATGACACTCCTAAAATCTCAGCTACGTTCATCGATTTTTTAATAATGAAAAGGAACTGCAAACCTTTGCAGAAAAAAAATCTTCGGAATGCAACTATAAAATAAAAGAATATTTTTGCCCCATGACTAATACAAAACATAAATATAAATAAACAGACGAATACACTTAAATATTCATTTACTTTTATATTTACATATCAACCGATCTCTCTCCAG
>NC_051416.1:864263-864440 GCF_015228065.2 Penaeus monodon
GCGGTCCAGTTTTTCCCCTCGAGAACTTCTTTATGAATAAAATATCTTCACGTGGCTCGACCAGGCCGTCAAGTCAACTCAAACCTAGCCTAACCTAGTCTTCGTTTCCCTTCCCCCTTCCCCCCTCTTTGTACCCCTTCCCCCTTCCCCTTTCTTTGTACCCTTTCCCCACTTTGT
>NC_051416.1:864699-864796 GCF_015228065.2 Penaeus monodon
GCGAAGGGTTAAGAGTTACAAGGTTTGACCAAAAGAAGAGGACGCGAGAGACGGCCCAAGAAAACGGTCTGTTCTGGTTGTGTTTAGAATCTGTAAT
>NC_051416.1:864840-865467 GCF_015228065.2 Penaeus monodon
AGTATTAATGAGGATCAACTAGAACAACGCCATGAAAGGAAGAGATGGTCTGACAACAGCGATAGTGACAGCGATGATAATAATGAAGACAACAGCGGCAACAAAACAGAACAGATACGATAGTAAAATAATTGAAAAAAATACTTAAAATAATCTCCCAAGATAATTATTACATCACAAATAAAACAGTATTAAGATATCCTCAGCCAAATAAAGGAAGATACATTTTACGCTCCAGAAAGGAATTAGGAAATGATCAACGCACAGCATAATGAACCTGAATATACATCATAAATAAAGTACCTAATATATACATTGCCTCTTGCCATATACATCTAACTCATTCGCTTAATCGACTTTCTCCCTCTTCTAGAATAGATTACTTTTACCGCATGCTCAGATCTTGTTTTTGATGTGATTAATGAGATGTAGATAAGGCTTTTGTTAACAAGATGAATTAGTCAAATAAGGCGAACACTATAATGCGGTACTTCGCGTATGTGCACTTTATGTGTGACCAAGTTAAGTCTGGTTGGCTAATGTGTCTTTACATCCTGTGGGCTTTCTGCAGGCGCTCTTTTGGCTCTTGATGTTGATGTTGAAGTTTTCGTTTTGGCTCAGTTGAGT
>NC_051416.1:865756-866079 GCF_015228065.2 Penaeus monodon
CACTCCAACACTCTCTCGCTAATTTACTCCAACACTCACTAATTCCCCCAACTCACTCAATCCCTCACTCTATCCATCTCTGCACCTCTCCCTCTCTCCACCTCCCACGCGCTCCCCCCCCCCCCTGCCGCTTCCCGAGCAGCAGCCCCGACGCAGCTCGAGCCGGCAAAAAGCAGTCCAACAATAGTAAAACATAAGAGAAACGCACAAGAACAAAAACAATAACACGCCCGTAAACGTCGTCTAAACCACAATATGATCCTGCGATGTTCATTATTAACCCTCCTCTCCTTCCTCTCTCGTTAAGGTTACGTTTTCGCGCT
>NC_051416.1:866646-866818 GCF_015228065.2 Penaeus monodon
AAAGGTTTAGCCGAGATCACAAAATAAATGAAGAGGTGCTTAGCGTCAGAACATTATAAAAACCATTGGCGGCTCTCGCAAGGGATGCGGCTAATTATGCACAGCTGAACACGACTATGCATGCTCGCTGTTATTTAGAGAGGGGGCTCAGGTGCGCACGGGGGTAAAGCTC
>NC_051416.1:867081-867198 GCF_015228065.2 Penaeus monodon
AACGTGAATTCCAAAGGGAGCTGTCCCGCACATCGACTGCCGGCGGCCTCGAGGGACAGGAAAGAGCCACTCACCCTCAAATGCGTCCTCGTGTGCACAAAGCCAACGTACCTGGGG
>NC_051416.1:867565-868322 GCF_015228065.2 Penaeus monodon
CATCGTGTACATAAGACCAACAGAACTCTCTCCAACCTTCTCCATCGCTCCCAACTTCCTCCCTCACATAATCCCCTACCCCGCCCCCCTCTCCCCGAGCCAGGGCACGTGGTCTGGGCACAAGAGAGACTTCGGGTTGAGTGGTGACGCGAGATATCCCGAACCGGTGCTAATGGTCACGGGCAATCAGCTGATAGTCGGGAATAATGGGATGTGGTCGAGGGGGAAGGGGGAAGGGGGAGGGGAAGAGGGAGAGGGAGAGGGTAGGGAGAGGAGGAAGGAGTTGGGGACGAGGGAGGAGAGAGGGAGGGGAGGTAGAGAGGAGGAAAGAGATGAGGACGAAAGAAGGAGATGAGACGAATCTTGTGGGGTGGAAGAGGGGCGTGGGGAGGAGAGAAAAAGCAAAATAAATGAAAGTAAGATACGAAATCACACAGAACGAATTCGAAAAGGAGGAAATAACAACAATAAGAACAATAATGCCAAAAATCCCAATTCTAGGCCGCGACAGGACACAAAGACATCCGAATGAAAAGAAAAATGACAGAAGATGACACACGCCACCGACTTTAAATAACAAAGAGAAGAGACATGACTGACGTGAATAAGAACGAGGAACTGTCAAAAGTGGAGAGGAAGAATGCGTATGAAGAGAGGTAGAGGGCGAGTGCAGAAGTAAGAGAAAAGGTGAAGAGTAAAGAGACGAAAGAACTGAGGCAGAAAAATAAAGCTAGAAAGAAAATGAAGCGGATAGGCG
>NC_051416.1:868380-868594 GCF_015228065.2 Penaeus monodon
GTGAAGAAGCAATGTATCGAAAGGAAGCACAAGGGAAGAAAATGACGAGGTAAATGCACGGTTTCTTGTCTCCCTTTTCTTCATCCCTCTCCCATCTACGTTGCCTATTTTCGCCTATTACTCCACCACGCTGCGACTCGTCCGCCCAAATCTCAAGCTTCCAGACCCGCCCACTGTACTCGAAGTCGTGTCAAGTATCGTGTTCCTCCGTCAA
>NC_051416.1:868693-868895 GCF_015228065.2 Penaeus monodon
AAGCCTTCCAGAATCACCCATATATCATCCTTTAGTCGTATATCAAACCCACCCCGCAGGTTGCACATCACAGCACCATCGCAGAAGTACGACTCTCTCGCCTCGGTCGTTACGTTGGCGCCCCTGATAGCGATCGCAAGCGGACCCTAGGGCGTGGAGGGTCGCATTCGAGAGGGGGTGAGGGGGGGAGGGAGGAAAGGAC
>NC_051416.1:868992-869228 GCF_015228065.2 Penaeus monodon
GGAGGGGGGGGGTAGTTGCAGCTATGTGCTTTCAGAGTAAAGGAAGAGCGAGATTATAATAATGACAAATTTATACTTCATTTTTTCTATAATTTTATTTACCTTTCTTTTTTGGGGTGGAGAGAAAATTATGGCGAAGAAGATGGATAATGAACATGAATAGATGTTATCTATGTTAATGAGAAGTTGAGACATGGCAGATAGAATTACATATGCAAGGAACGGAGAGACAGACG
>NC_051416.1:869367-869528 GCF_015228065.2 Penaeus monodon
ATGATACACAAATAAAGGAAAGAACTGGCGAATCTTAAACCAATAAATACAACGGAACAGAGACAAATACAAATTGAGACGAACGACAAATAAATAAGTAAACGTAAATAAATATGTGAATAAGCAAATAAATAAAGTCAAATACTTGTATTAATGTGTTC
>NC_051416.1:869931-870383 GCF_015228065.2 Penaeus monodon
CAAGAAGTAAACGAAAGAAGAAAAGGCCCGTCAGTTCCCCTCAGCCGAGGGTCACCGAGCCACTCAAGATGGGTCAGGAGACAACCCATACAGCCTTGCCTTAAACGCGGATATATGGGGCCGCGAATGGCGCATAAATGGGCCCTCTGTTACAATAGCCTTTGCAAAGGGCGCTGGGGGAGGGGTTAGGGGGTTGGGGGAGGGGTTAGGGGGTTGGGGGAGGGGAGTGGATAAGGGGGAAGGGGGAGGGGAGGGGATTAGGGGGTGGGGGAAGGGGTTCCAGGACCAACTAGTGCCGTCTTGTTGTTAAGAAGAATCGCCCATGCCAAATAAGCCACCGTGTTAAACCTATTGTGTGGGTTAGGTTGAATGCATGTGCAGGTATGTATGTATACGTGTGCAAGAGTGCAAGTGCGCAAATGTGTCCCCTTATGTACTAGCTGAATTATACA
>NC_051416.1:871056-871217 GCF_015228065.2 Penaeus monodon
CATACGGAACAGCAGAAACTCAAAAGCTCAAAATCCTCTTCGAATACTCCGTCCACAAAACCTCTTCCTCGTCTGTCAACATCTTATGCTTTCTCTCGTACCTCATTTCCGCTTTTATCATCTCTTCGCATCTCCATTCACCCTTTCCCTACTTATATTTA
>NC_051416.1:871273-871626 GCF_015228065.2 Penaeus monodon
CTCCTCGAAGTCATCTTCCTGCTTCTCTTTTCTCCTCCTTCGTCTTATTCGTCTTCTCCTCCCCTTCTTTCTAATCTCCTGATTTATCTTGCTCTTCTTCCAGTTTCTTGCGTCTCTCCCTTCGTCTTTTCCAATTCTTCTCTCCCTCTTCCTTCTCCTCCTTGGGTTTCCTCTCTCGCTCCTTCTCTTTCTTCTTTTCAAATTTCCCCACCATCGTCTCGCTTCCTATTTCTTTCTCCTTCTCCTCCTCTTCCTCCTTCTCTCTTCTTGCATTCCTTCAGCTTCCTCTTCCTCCTCCATCTCCTCCTCATTAACATCATCATCATCACCTCTATTATCATCATCATCATCCA
>NC_051416.1:871657-872338 GCF_015228065.2 Penaeus monodon
CCCCTCCATAACCTCCCGTAACCATCACCTCCCCCCCCCCCCACTGCCGTCCCTCATCTCCTCAAATGCAAATTGGGTTGTGATCATCGCCTTCTCCGGCAGACCACAGAGGTTGTACCCAGGCGGAAGATGCCTCAAAGCGGGGCCCAGACACCACCCCGATCTTCCCCCCCTCCCCCTCCTCCCCCTTGAGAGCCTTTCTCTCATCTCCCTTCCCCCGATCTCCCTTCCTTTCTTTTCTGTTTCTACTCTCCCTTCTCCCTTCTGGTTCTTCCTTTCATATTCCTTCGTTAATGCCCGCCCATTCTCGTCTCTCTCCGTATCTTTCATCCATCCATCCATCTCTCCTGTTTCTTCCTCCATCCTCACCCACCTCTTCCCCATTCTCCCTTCGATTCTTCCTCCTTTCCCTTTTCCCTCTTTCTTTTGACCTCACGTCTTGTTCCTTTCCTTGCTTCTTCCTACTTTTCTCCTCTTCCTTTATCCCCCTCCTTTATCCCCCCTCCCTATCCCTCCACCCCTCGATCTTAAGTCTTAATTTGGCCACCCTAAGATAAAAGAGTGAACAGGCAGAGGGAACAGAGGGGAGGGGGTGAAGGCATAAGAGGGGAAGGGAGGGTCTGTACTGGGAGAAAGAGGGAGGGGGAAGGGTTGAAATCACCTGTATTGGCACACGAGGAA
>NC_051416.1:872835-873451 GCF_015228065.2 Penaeus monodon
TGATGGAAATAGATCCAAACACCAAGAATTATATCATTCAAAAGCGGTAATAAATTAGACCCTGCGAAGAGAACAAATAAATATAATTTCCTTTGCATTTAATCCTTTGCAGCCTATAATGCAGATGATGACGATGCTGGGATGTACAAGGGCATATGATACAACGATGATATAGGCCAATATAACGATATATGATGTGATACCAATGTGAACGGAAATACAGCAGACATGCGGACGAACAGAGAGATGAAGAAAACTATGATGAAAAGGAAATGGTTCAGAAGACAACTAGAAAAAATATATAATAAGAAACACGAAATTCCATCATAGTAACTAGAGGCTACCTTTGAACCCCATGTCCTTAAAGGTTTGAGTAAAATGGTTATCGCTATACGATTGTGGTCTTTTTATTGTATATTCTTGAAAAAAAAAAACAATTTAGTATACTTTAAAAACTACGTATAAGACTATGATAAAATGAAAATATGATTTCTCATTCTCTCGGGTGGAAATAGTGTGCGAAATGTTTAAAAAGTGGGATTTTTGCGAATTATGCTGAGGTCGGAGTCGGAGTTGGAGTGGGTACATTTTTACAGACTCCGACCCTGGTATAAAG
>NC_051416.1:873678-873780 GCF_015228065.2 Penaeus monodon
ATACGTGATTGAGAAACAAACGACTCTTTCCTCCTTAGCGTGTATCCACTCTCTTCCACATATCAGATGATAATCAATCTTCCTCTCTGTGTACAAAGGAAG
>NC_051416.1:874806-874937 GCF_015228065.2 Penaeus monodon
CATACAGTACATAACCCCCCCCCCCTACACACACCTCACAAGAGGCATTAAGACGCGCCGTTTCATGACCTCTGACCCTGGTACTTACGGAGCTACTTGTGAGGAGAGGCCGAAAGGTACCTCAGTAAGAG
>NC_051416.1:875142-875248 GCF_015228065.2 Penaeus monodon
ACTGTAGTTATCTTCTTGATTACACCCGAATCAACTAGCCAATTGAAATCATTTTGTCGCAGGTGAGTCTCGTTCGCCATGTTAAAAAAAAATATTCTGACGCCTA
>NC_051416.1:875327-875510 GCF_015228065.2 Penaeus monodon
CCCTGCCGCGAAGGTCGACGAGAAAGTAGCTTTTTGAACAACGCAATTCTTTTTCCCTTTCGGCAGAGCCCTCTCTTCCTCCCCGAGTTGTTTGAGGGACAGATAAGTGTTGCCATTATCTCTTCGTCTTGCCCTTTATTATGCGCTTGGCTTTTTAATTTCTTACCGCTTGGCCATTTCAAT
>NC_051416.1:875961-876140 GCF_015228065.2 Penaeus monodon
GCGAGCGCCCGCCCGAAGCACGGTGAGGGAAGCGCGACATGTTCGAGACCTGTCCTCCTTTACAGCAGGTTCTAAATTACGCATGACCTCCCCAGAAAGGTCAGAAGGTCGCATGGATAACACGCAAAGAAGAAGCGCATGACGAGGACGCTTGAACAAGCATCATAATTAGGCTACAA
>NC_051416.1:876658-876767 GCF_015228065.2 Penaeus monodon
GACACCCCGACGGACCGACAGACGTGACCGCGAGGGCTGAGGAGGAGAAGAGGACGCGTCGTAATTCAATTTCTTCAGAGCGACAGTATCAAGGACCCATCAGAATAGC
>NC_051416.1:876834-876967 GCF_015228065.2 Penaeus monodon
TACTCGTTCTCCTATTATTTTCTTCTCTTGTTTCTTCATTTTTTTTCTTCTTGTTTCCCCGTTTCTCTCTCTAGTATTAATTACTTCCGACTTCAACGTTTTTCTCTTTTTCTTCTATTTCGTATACCCCCTA
>NC_051416.1:877038-877136 GCF_015228065.2 Penaeus monodon
CGTAATGTTTTTGCTTTCGACCTTTTACTATCCCTGAATTCTTTCTTCTCTCCTTTTAGATTTTCTCCATTTCATTTAACTCCCTCCACCCCCCCCCC
>NC_051416.1:877197-877323 GCF_015228065.2 Penaeus monodon
TTTTCTTCAATTTTTTAATTTGATTTTAATTCTCACTGTCCATATATTTTCACATCTGAAAACCTAGGATTTTTGTTCCCAATGCAATGACCTGTACAAGGTCAAACTGATGCTATTATACCCACT
>NC_051416.1:877445-877564 GCF_015228065.2 Penaeus monodon
AATTGAATAAGAGTGAGACGAAGAGTATACAGCAGGGGATGTGGAAATCAGACAAAGAAAAGTAAATAAACAGAGACAAAAATCGGGGTAGAGAGATAAACAGAGATAGACAGACAGAC
>NC_051416.1:877652-877908 GCF_015228065.2 Penaeus monodon
GACAATGCAAATTGCGACCCCCCCCCCGTCCTCCTCCTCTCCCAAACCTCATCATCCTCTAAAAGAAAAAAAAAATCTATGACCACGTACACCGTAATCACTGTAACCCTGACGCTGTAATATCTTTAATACACTTGATTGCTCTTTATTACATCAAATTATTATGAATATTTATAATTCATGGCTATTTTTACTTCGGGAAGAGTTCATCCTCCATTTTAAGCTACTAAATATTTATACACAACTCTCGCTTTAT
>NC_051416.1:878068-878471 GCF_015228065.2 Penaeus monodon
TACATTTGAGAAATCCCCACAGCCTTCAAGAATCATCCAAATGTAAAGCAGAGTCGCCCAATCTCGTCAGCCACGGGGCAACGAGCCGCCGATCTCCTTCCAGCCGTCGAGTAGTAATTAGCAGCGATTCTAATTAGCAGCATTACTGGGCATCCGGCGCTCAGACCGTTATCCCGACATTCAGACCTTTATCCAGGTACTCAGACCGTTATGCCGGCACTCAGACCTCTATCCCGGCACTCAGGCCTTTATCCTGGCACTCAGCCGTTATCCCGGTCCTCAGACTGTTATCCCGGCACTCAGATCGCGATGTGATCGGCGTGCGATCGTTTCCGATGAACATGCTTGGCACCCGCTGTGGAAGAATCTTTGCTTGGCGCTAAGTAACTGACACTCCTTGGGA
>NC_051416.1:878736-879365 GCF_015228065.2 Penaeus monodon
ACGCGATGAAGTGGAGGGAAGGAATTGATGGGTTTATCTACTGCCGGAGATGAGTTGGGGATGATGCTGATGGGGCAGAGCCGATGAGGCGAGGGAGGAGAGCAACGCGGAAACTAGTGAGAGCCAGCAAGAGCCAATGAGCAAGAGCAAGTAAGAGCCAATAGGACCCACAGAGAGCCTGCGAGAGCGACAGGAAACCGCACACAGCCAATGAGAACCACTTGTGGCCACAGTAAAGAGCGACTGATCGGAGAAGCAGTGCCAGTGAAGCAGGGGATACAGTAGGCTTTGACGCGATTCATTTTCATGATCAAAAAGTAGCCACTGATAAAACTATAACCAATAATATAGTCACAATAAAAAAATGACACAGTGGACAATAGAAAAACAAATATATATATACTCTTTATTCCTATTCTACAGGAAATGACAGTGCCGATGCATTAGAAGCGCGTTCTGAGTTAATTACAGTTGGTAGACAACCATGACGAAAATATGAAATATTAGGGAATTAATCACGTCTTTAATTTATACATTTTTCTTGGTAACTCTCCTTACTAGTCTTACTGATTCTTCGATGAATATGACTTTCTTACTCTCTCTTCTTTTCTCTTTCCATACCTTTCAAG
>NC_051416.1:879484-879750 GCF_015228065.2 Penaeus monodon
TCACTCACAGGTCATTTTCGTACCCTTATCACGACCACGCATGCGCACAACACCCACATACACGCTCATCCGCCACACTTCGTCCTGCTCATAATGCTCATGCTAATGACTTAACACAATCATATTTAACACGCACAAACAGCACGGCCAGTCAACACACGCACACAGAGCGTCGCGTGGTCTCTCGACCCAATTAAATACACACGCCCCACGCCATGTACACAGTAATACGCGCATCAATTACTTGGGAAAAATATATAATGGAA
>NC_051416.1:879823-880282 GCF_015228065.2 Penaeus monodon
GATTGGGAAGAAGCGAGGGAATATACGTGATTTAAGACGCGAATTAACGTTTTTTCTCCTCCAGAGAGAAAAGGAAGGATTAAACAACCTTGCGATGTCACCTAAGGAATAGGGGAGGGAAGGGGAAAGGGGAACGGTGAGAAATGAGAGACAGAGAGAAGGAGGAGAGAAGGGAGGTCAGAAAAGTGATAGAGGAGTGGGTGGAGGAGTAAGGAGAAGGGAGTGAAAGACGGGAGGAAGAAAAGCGAGCTGAGGAAAGGATGGAGAAATGGGGGAGAAGGAAGGGCGAGAAGGGGGAAAAAGGGGAAAGGAATGAGTGATATAAGAGAAGATGGATAAATGGGGGAGGGAGGTAAAAGAAGAAGGGTGAGGGCTGAAATAACGGCAAATCGGCATTTATCTGTCGCGAACATGCAATTATCGAGGTACAACTTAACTGAAGAACCTCCTCGCTCCTTG
>NC_051416.1:880377-880945 GCF_015228065.2 Penaeus monodon
TAGAGACGTTAGGCGACCGTAAACATGACATGAAGTGCATCCCCGTCTCTCGAATTAACATAATGTAAGCATCATAAACACACAATAATCATTAGATAAATTGTCCCCCACGCCGGTCTTATGAGGGGGTCATTAAACCTTCCATTGCCTCCCAACCACTAATTCCGCCCCGTGACCTCTGACCTCGGGCCGAAAGAGGGTTAGGTGATGTACCATGACCTTGCTGCGCATGCGCCTCGCACGCCTCTACGTGTAACAGATAGGTCTTATCTCGGACGGAAATCTTATCTTGCCTAATAAATGTCGAAATCTAGCGATATCACGGTCCATGTATCTTTTTATTCTTATATCCGAACAACAAGAATTATTACCCTGGTCTCACAACATAAAGACACAAATAAGCATCACACATTTACAAGCCTAATTAGCATACGAGAATTTCTCGAATGAAGAAAACATGCTATCTGCTTTATACAAATAGAAGAAAAAAAATCCAATTACCGAAGGAGATAAATTTATCAATAGGCCAAAATATACAAAACTGTATAACTACCTCCCCTCCCCCACC
>NC_051416.1:880965-881661 GCF_015228065.2 Penaeus monodon
TCAACAATTGTATCAACTACCCAAAAATAGATAAAATCAATAACGTCATCAAATAACATCAGATGAATAAATAGTCAAATAAATAACCGAATAAATAATTCGGTGCAACACATGCCCTCATCGGCTGTCGTAAGTATGCAAAATAAAATGCGCAGCTTGACAAGGCACTGAAAAGTCTGTTAGCGGGCGTAGCGGCCGACCATCCCTCTGCCTCTTGCACTTACGTAACAGAAGATAGCCTCGGGTCATATAGGAGGATAAAGGGGCGATGGGAAGAGGAAGAAGAAGGAAGGAGAGAGGGGAGAAGAGGCGGGGAGGGATGAAAGAAGAGAGAGGGGAAAAGGGAAGAGGAAGGAAGGAGGGGAGAAGAGGCAGGGAGGGATGAAAGAAGAGAGGGGGGAAAAGGGAAGAGGAAGGAAGGAGAGAGGGGAGAAGAGGCAGGGAGGGATGAAAGAGAGAAGGGTGAAGGGAAGAGGAAGGAAGCAAAAAGGGAAGAAAAGACAGAGGGGGATGGAAGAGAGAAAGGGGAGAAGAGGCAAGGGGAGATGTAAGAGAGAAAGAGAGAGAGGAAAAGAGGCATAAAGGGATGGGAGAGATAGATAGAGAGAGAGAGAGAGGAAAAAGTGCCAAGGGGGGATGGGAGAGAGGGAAGTGGGAGAAACTAATGGATATAAAAAGGGGATAAGAGAGGGAGTG
>NC_051416.1:882112-882365 GCF_015228065.2 Penaeus monodon
CCACACGGTAGGAGAGAACCCATACACACCCAGGCCGCTCACGCCCACCGCCCATACACAGCACACAGGGTCGTTGGCAGCCCATATACAGCCAAGCCTAATTTGACCTCCTCTGACCTCGAATGCGATCAGTTATACAATTCCCGGAGGTAATTAACGCGTGTGACGTGATGGGCTGAGACGCCCCGACACGAACTGCCAATCAGGGTTTCTCTCGGGCAGATCAGAACGCCGTAAATTGATAAAAACCGGC
>NC_051416.1:882680-882835 GCF_015228065.2 Penaeus monodon
ATGAAAAACACACCAACAAAAAGAGAAATCCCGGGAAAGGAAAACAGAAATTGAGATTTCCAAAGTTCCCCCCATTAACCCCATTAAAGTGCGATCAAGTACTAAGACAGATCACCTCCCACCCCCCTCCGGCAACGAAGCCCTTTCTCATCCTT
>NC_051416.1:883483-883607 GCF_015228065.2 Penaeus monodon
GCTCTTGCAAGCAAATCTAATCCCATCATATTGGACGCAACGCAAGGTGGATCTAATCACAATGGAGTGGACGCGTGTAATTAAGGAAGGTTCATTTAAGGATGCTTAACTGATGAGATGAGAT
>NC_051416.1:884131-884357 GCF_015228065.2 Penaeus monodon
AAATTAGGACAAAGAGAAAGATATAGAAAAGAGCAAAACAGAAATCCAACAAGACATACAACAAAAGCAAGAGAGAAACAAAGAACAAGAAAAAAAACAAAACCAAAAAAGCAGACGAGGAACAAGAGAGAAAACAACAACAAAAACGGAAGGGAAACAAGAGAAGAAGAAGAAAACACACGAAAAAATCCTACCAGCGATATCTGTCAAGACATCGAAGCGTTCC
>NC_051416.1:884391-884749 GCF_015228065.2 Penaeus monodon
AGTTTCCGAACCCATCTCCCCTCGCGCAACGAAAAAAAACAAAACAAGGACACGAACTTCGGTTTTGCTCACAAGGTTCACCTCCTTTTTGATGAACCGCCTCTACTCCGTCATGCACGAGGCCCATGACGCGAACCCAACACGGAGAGCAATCATGCATTCGTCCGTGACAACCGCCCATTATATCGCACGCTGCATGATGGAAAAAAGGAGATCGCGAATTTTTTTTTCTAACTTCATAAAATACCATAAGTAGAGGGATGAATAGGGAGGTTAGAGGAAGGGGGTTGGGGGGGGGTGAGGAGGGGGATGTTACGTCATCCTTTTCCTCTTTGTTGCCATTCCGTTTATATAAAAG
>NC_051416.1:885088-885237 GCF_015228065.2 Penaeus monodon
GTATATTATACCGACTAAGAGAAGTGAGGAGACACGTATGTAATCTAACTTCTGTAGCCCCCCCCCTCCCCCCTCTCGATGACAGAACCCCCTCCAATGACCCCCTCCTTCCAACCGAGGTCACAGCATGGTATTTGACCTTTCCGTCC
>NC_051416.1:885723-886831 GCF_015228065.2 Penaeus monodon
AAAGGGATTTATTTATCGTGTGAAATCACGCACACAAACGAACATATGCAAAAGGGGTGGAGCGTGTGCACAAATAAGTTCCTACGCACATAGGCTATGCGCACCCGTAGTAGACCTAAACCATTCATACAGCTTTTTTCTCATTTTTTACAAAATCTTTATCCACACGCTTAAAAAAGCGCAAAGATACACCCCTAAAAAAGAGCTAACAAATATAGAAAAACAAACAATAAAAATATTAAATAAAACGTACCATTCAGTAGCGTTCACATGTTCTTTAAATATCGCGTTGCACAGAGTCAAGAAATCAGTTCAGAATCATGCAATGTTCTACAGATCTAATGCTCTATAGAAGTAAACTCCAAATCACAAATCATGCAATTGGTTGATGTAACGCGACCGCCACTTTGGATTTCTCATTAGCCTGTGGGCAGCTTGGCGGTGGAGGAGGTGGAAGAGATCTTGCGGGTAGTGGAGGAGGTGGAAGAGATCTTGCGGGTAGTGGAGGAGGTGGAAGAGATCTTGCGGGTAGTGGAGGAGGTGGAAGAGATGTTGCGGATAGTGGAGGAGGTGGAAGAGATCTTGCGGGTAGTGGAGGAGGTGGAAGAGATCTTGCGGGTAGTGGAGGAGGTGGAAGAGATCTTGCGGTTAGTGGAGGAGGTGGAAGAGATCTTGCGGGTAGTGGAGGAGGTGGAAGAGATGTTGCGGATAGTGGAGGAGGTGGAAGAGATCTTGCGGGTAGTGGAGGAGGTTGGAAGAGATAGTGCGAGAAGTGGAGGAGGTGGAAGCGATAGTGCGAGAAGTGGAGGAAGTGGAGGAGGTGGAAGAGACGGTGCGTTAACTAGAGGAAGTGGATGATATAGAAGAGACGGTGCGATAATTGGAGATGGTACAGTACATGGAGAAGGTAGATACGATGAAGAAAGTGATAGAGATGGTATGGAAAGTGGAGCAAGTAAAGAAGGCGGAGGAGGTGACGCGATAAGTGGAGAGAATTCGTTATAAGCGCGAGGTCTTCGGAGTGCAGGCTCGGTGTAGAAGGAAACTGCGCGACCATATTATGATAAAAGTATGTAATTGGAGCGAGCGTGAGAAAGAAACCTCAGGC
>NC_051416.1:887304-887407 GCF_015228065.2 Penaeus monodon
GCTTGAGGAGCAGAAGATGGCCTAAGCAAAAATCCCAAAACAGGCAACAGTGTGTGAAAGAGGACGACTAAAACCCCATGAAAGTGGAGGGAGAAAAGGAGAT
>NC_051416.1:887535-887697 GCF_015228065.2 Penaeus monodon
TATCATCCACTGAGCCTCAT
This sequence comes from Penaeus monodon, assembly GCF_015228065.2. Lineage (NCBI taxonomy): Eukaryota > Metazoa > Arthropoda > Malacostraca > Decapoda > Penaeidae > Penaeus > Penaeus monodon. The sequence goes on from NC_051416.1 coordinate 887,556, forward strand.
GGGCCAAAAACCAACCATCACTTCGTCATCACTTACATGTTATTTTCATATGTTTTTTCCTATGAATTCTGAAAACATGATTTTGTTCATCAAAGAGTCCGGCCAGCAAGGCTTTTCATTGCATATATGATTATAAACTTCT
>NC_051416.1:888067-888161 GCF_015228065.2 Penaeus monodon
GGTCACCCTCGACATCATCACGTCTCCCTCGATTTCGCCCCGTCACGCCAAGAACCAAGATGTAGTATATACCGGCCGTCTTTCTTGGTGCAGA
>NC_051416.1:888239-888830 GCF_015228065.2 Penaeus monodon
GTTGAGAAGTGGGTGGGGCAGGACCAGCTTAGATAGTGCGAATATATTAAGGGTATTATAGAAAATGAGGCACAGGAAAGAGAGAAAGAGGAAAAGGGGAAGGTGGTGTGGAGGAGGGGGGGGGGTGTTAGGGGGAAGGGGTAGGGGAGGGGATGCTTGTAACAAAATTATTTTTTTATACATTTAAATCACACAGAACATGTTCTCCATCTGATACTCTGTATCTATATTACTGAATGAAATGAGACTTTTTTTTTTTAATCGCACCCCATTTATGTACAACACGTCATGAAAATATAAGAAAATCAGCGAGAGAAAATAATACCAAATAAGGACCACGACTCGACTGCACTCCCCGTCTCCCTCTTGAGGATGCCAACGTCTTCCTTCCTCCCGAGAGAGACACTTAATAGTAATCCTTACAAGCCATTCTATCGAATTCTGCTTACGACCAAGATTCCTCACGAAAACCTCTTGCCTAATGTTCAAGTAGGTTTTGTCGCGATGTCTGAAACTGACTTTCAATATTTTTCTTGTGTGCGATACGGGAGGTGAATTTAGATTAAAGAATAATTATAATAAACACTCGTG
>NC_051416.1:888922-889042 GCF_015228065.2 Penaeus monodon
ATGTGGAAGGCGATTTCTGATCAGCGAATGAGTATAATAAAGAGATGTATCGATAAAAATATGAAATTGCTGAAATTGGTTAAAAAATGTGGAAGGATGAAAAATATATATTCTTCTACA
>NC_051416.1:889394-889589 GCF_015228065.2 Penaeus monodon
TACCGAAAACCGAACCCCATTCCTTGCAAACTCAGAGGGCATACATCGTCTCTCTTTGCTCCCACTTTCCAGGGAACGAAAATTGCAACGCCTACCACACTGGCCGTTATAACTCTACGGGATTTACTCTGCCAACTTGAGAGAGTAAAAGGACAGCAGAAGTTGGGCGTAGGTCTTATCTCGAGAGAGTTCATG
>NC_051416.1:889628-889718 GCF_015228065.2 Penaeus monodon
AGTGTATATTCTCCAAATAATTTATCTATCTATGTATCTACAGACACAGGAAATATGTGTGCGTGAGCGGATGAGTGAGTGAGCATTGGT
>NC_051416.1:889770-889931 GCF_015228065.2 Penaeus monodon
GTCGCACCCGCGATTACCACGTCGTTTATTAACCACGATTCTGTCCTCCTCTGCGTCTCTCCCATGCCGTTTCTGGCACGACGGATCAACACTGCAATTTTGATCGAGGAGAGGAAAGGAGAGAGACGGCAAGAAGGAGGGAACTGAAAGGGAGGGAAGCT
>NC_051416.1:890164-890251 GCF_015228065.2 Penaeus monodon
CAAAAACCGGCGACAGAACGGAGGAAGGATGAAGAAGAAAAAAAAATGGTTTAGCAAAAATAGAACGAAGGAGACGGAAGAAACATT
>NC_051416.1:890346-890455 GCF_015228065.2 Penaeus monodon
CTCGGCGTGCGGTGAAAGCTACGTCATTCAGATACTAAAATGCCTTATTTGGGTTTTGGAGAATTACAAGAAACCACAGCAGCGTGATGCCATTTCTAAATGCTGCTCT
>NC_051416.1:891097-891262 GCF_015228065.2 Penaeus monodon
ACGTGTCACCGCGGCAGGCGTGCTCTCCAACTCTAATTCCAACACTAGCCTACCGCCCCTTGACTGATTTATTATTTTCTTTTCACAAATAACAAAGCCTACGACCACGACTCCTGCGTCACGTCACGCCAGGTCGGTTACGGCGGCAAGGCGGCGATTGAAAAG
>NC_051416.1:891385-891511 GCF_015228065.2 Penaeus monodon
TAAGACTCCCTAACAAGATCTTAGGACGTGTCTCCAAGACCTTTTTCTGAGACGAAAGAACATCCCTACTAAGACATGTCACCGAACCCCGCTCATGTCAGCGAGAACCATTCGCGGATATTAGCG
>NC_051416.1:891997-892232 GCF_015228065.2 Penaeus monodon
ACCAGCGAATATGTCCTGCCGCCGCGAGAAAAAGCGTTTGCCGTGAAGGAGATGACTTGCTCAATGGCGTGACTTCGCTTCGGATGACGCTGTCGAATTAACGCTGTGAGATGGCGGGTTCGTTGTCTAGTTTGTAGGTATGATGAATGTCGCTCAACGTATGCCTATTATGGAACGAACGGTATCGGTATCCTCAAATAGGTTGATTGTATAACGAATTATATATGTATTTTTT
>NC_051416.1:892363-892524 GCF_015228065.2 Penaeus monodon
TCTTCTGCATTCCCAATCACAGTGCCCTATTTCACATAAAGAATCCCGCAAATGCATGCTAACATGCTTACCCCCCCACACACACACTCCCCGCCGAGCCGATAACGAACGTCGCTTAACCGAACACGAAGTCATACACTCGAGGATTTGCATTCATCATA
>NC_051416.1:892551-892789 GCF_015228065.2 Penaeus monodon
CCGCGGGGGAACAGCTGAGGCACACTTGGCATGAGCGTGGCATTTTCGTACGCCTGGTTTATAGATTATGCACTGGACGAGGAAACTGCATTCGGTTCTCTCTGGCTTCGGCAATTTTAAAATTCCGATCTTCTTTACTGTTATTACCATATTATCGTTTTCGTGTCATTAATACCATATAATCATTATGCAAATCACTCTTATTTTCAACATTTCCACATTCCTCTTACTATTATTA
>NC_051416.1:893008-893231 GCF_015228065.2 Penaeus monodon
GCTACAGTGGAGACAGTAAAGAGAGAAGTGATAATACTGCCACCATTACAGTACTAATACAAATAATGTAAAATATGGAAACAACACTATTACCCCCCCACCACCATTAAACAAATCATCGGACGCTATTGCGGGCCGCGCTTGTACTGTGCATGGCACCTCCCCTTCCTCCCTCCTACCCCCCCGCCCCCCACCTAACGGTATTCCTTTCTCTGACGTTCTT
>NC_051416.1:893268-893852 GCF_015228065.2 Penaeus monodon
AGCTTCCCTCCCACTTGAAAATTATCTAAAAGAATATACATATCTGATCATTAGCATTTTCTTGAGACTGCCAAAACTCATATTTGCTTATTTTTTCCGTCTCGAGAACAGAGGAGAAATTACCGTGAGCTGTGTCGTATAATATATTGCATATATTCAAAAGCCTGATGGACATGAGGGGGAAGAGGAGGAGGGGAAGAGCGGTGGGAGAAGGGGAGGAGGGGAAGAAGGGTGGGAGAAGGGGAGGAGGGGAAGGGGGGTGGGAGAAGGGGACGAGGGGAAGGGGGATGGGAGAAGGGGAGGAGGGGAAAGGGGATGGGAGAAGGGAAGGAGGGGAAGGGGAGTGGGAGAAGGGGAGGAGGGGAAGGGGGGTGGGAGAAGGGGAGGAGGGGAAGGGCGGTGGGAGAAGGGGAGGAGAGGAAGGAGGGGAAAGGGGGTGGTAGAACGAGAGGAGGGGAAGGGCGGTGGGGTAAGGGAGTATAAGGGACGGAATGAGAAGGAGAGTTATTACTCGACATTGGCAACCCTGTGTCGTAATGTGGTGCAGGTGGCCAGCGTTGCCAAGGATGACCTAGAGTAACAAG
>NC_051416.1:894029-894235 GCF_015228065.2 Penaeus monodon
GGGTACGGAACATGCTATTGACTCCAAAGGAGAGAGGATGCGAGCGAGAAATAATCTTAAAAGCAGCAGACAGCTCGGGGAAGCTTGCGTGGTGAAGCACTATTGTTTGCATGAAGGAAACCCTTGTTTATGGCTGTTCAAATGCAAAACAGTTAACGGCTTAAGGTGGCGAGGAAGGAGGGGGGAGAAGGGGGAGCTGAGTGGAC
>NC_051416.1:894585-894738 GCF_015228065.2 Penaeus monodon
GTATGGATACCTGTGTGAAGTTCGGGGGAGTGTGTTGCCCTTAAGAACGAAGGTGCAACTTGCAACATCGCATTACTTGCATCGATATCCTTGACTGAAAGCTTAAAATGTTGCAGCATCGCGCTCGCTCAGTTTTAGATGACGAAAGCGTGA
>NC_051416.1:894987-895153 GCF_015228065.2 Penaeus monodon
GATGGGGAAGAGAAGAAGGAAGGACAAAGGAGGAGAAAGATAAGGTTTATTGTGAAAGGATGAAGAACGTGAGAAGGAGTGGAGATGAAAAAAATATATGTGTGGAGTGAGAGAAAGGAGGCTAAGGTAAGAACAAAAACAATTGAAAATAATTAAGATAGCATAA
>NC_051416.1:895283-895563 GCF_015228065.2 Penaeus monodon
CTTCTCCTTCTCTCAAAGGGAGAGGGGGGCACGGAGGACAGCGATAGCCTGGAATAACGCCAAGTGGAGGTAAAAGGATTAACACAATAATTATGACACCCTCCTATACCCTTCAAGCACACGCTAATCTGACGTCCTTATCCTCTCTCTCTTTTCCTCTTATCTTGTTTCTCTCTTTGTTTCTCTTGTCAATTTTTATTCCATGTCTGTTTCCCACTTTATACTGTCTACCTGATTTGTTTCTCCTCTTCTGTTCATCATTTCATATTTTACTCTCTTC
>NC_051416.1:895619-895833 GCF_015228065.2 Penaeus monodon
AATATACATCTAAACTTTTGAACATTATACATGTAAAGTGCTTTAATCGGGACTAGAACCGCATACAATGGTGTTATGAAATTCTATGTGCACGGACGCGCTTGAGCATCATATTTATCATAGTGATATAAACTAACAGGAAAATGTGAAAGCAGACAGCCTGTGTACGAAATTATAATAGTGACAGATAAAGATTTTATACTACTAGACAAAC
>NC_051416.1:895966-896039 GCF_015228065.2 Penaeus monodon
TCCGTCTTACATGCACATATGCTTCCACCCACACACAAGTGCGCCTCTCACCTCCTATCCAAGGCGAGAGCGG
>NC_051416.1:896085-896408 GCF_015228065.2 Penaeus monodon
TTCGGGAGTGGAGTGGGCGAGAGCGTGTGACACCGAGATGCATTAGGGATATTACAGGTGACAAAGACCTTACGATGGGGGGGTATGGGGTAGGGAAGGGGAGCAGGGGGTAGGGAAGGAGGGGGGGAGGTGATGGGGGAAGGGGAAGGGGGTAGAGGAAGGGAAAGAGGGATGTGGAGAAAGGAAGAGAGCAGAGAAAGGGGGAGGTGAAGGATGGGCGAATCAGGAGGGATAAGGAGGGGGAGGAGGGGGAGAGGGGGTTGTATGAAAAGGGAAAAGATATGCTGACGAGTAGGAGTTGAACGAAGAGGAAGAGGAGTGTC
>NC_051416.1:896439-896604 GCF_015228065.2 Penaeus monodon
CGTTGATGGTAGCGATGGCGATAGATTACTTCCATCATTATTCTGATTAAAATGCTCGTGTTCTATGACAAGAAATGACAAAAAAACATGAATGAAAATAAGAAAATTGGTCAAGATACTAATAATAAAGAGAACTACCAGACGATGATGATTATTATCACCTCC
>NC_051416.1:896646-896815 GCF_015228065.2 Penaeus monodon
AAGTGCGCACAACTGAGTTTCCCATACAGCCATATATGCAAGAGTTAACAAGACAGCAAACACACTCCTCGCTAAGGGAAGGCAAGTCAGTAAAATTTACCAATATTCAATAATATACGGCCTCTCATAAGGATGCCATGTTTAGTTGAGCATTTTTCTAAGAAAGACA
>NC_051416.1:896917-897308 GCF_015228065.2 Penaeus monodon
AAATAAGAAATAACAAGGAGTTGGAGTTGCTAAAAAAATAAGCAATAATGATTAAAAAAAAGCAATAATTATGCCTAGAATAAATACAGACAATATATAATGAGGAGGAAAAGAGGCAGGAGAATAATGAGTAACAACAGTAAAGGCAAGAAGTATAAAGAGCAAGAAGAAAAATCGAAAGAAATCAATAACCCAAGGCCAACCCATCACACACACACTCCAAACGGCGCCCTGTAATATATATCCAAACTTATTAGCATAAACCAATATAAACAAATAAAAACAAATATACATAAACAGAAAATAATCAGATAAACAAAACAAACAAAACAAAACAACAACGAAAATATACACATACTATATACACACAGAGGGAATAAAAAGCAATACA
>NC_051416.1:897344-897656 GCF_015228065.2 Penaeus monodon
AAAAAAAACGAATATACTTTTATGGCCACGACTTTAAAAAGATACGTCATATTAAGACGACTTTGACGAAGGGCCCATGTAAATGAGTGTCGCTGAGAGCCCCTCGTATCCGAAAGGGTGCATGGCGATTTAGATGCGGTTTTCCATTTCGTACTGGCGTGATTTACCGCGCGTTTGCAGACTGACAACCACAATATGTCAGCGCATTTAGAGATGAAAGAGTAGGTGGGAGAGAGAGAGATAAGGACTGGGCGATGGGGGATTGGGATGGAGGGGAATATAAGGAGAAAAAGAGGATGCGAGAGGAGGAGA
>NC_051416.1:898168-898391 GCF_015228065.2 Penaeus monodon
GTGATCAAGCACAGAAACACTTACACAAATACACAGACACAGACTACACGCCCCCCCCCTCCCGCCCCGCCTTCTTGACGCGTCCGCCGTAAGCATAAATACTCTCCGTCATCCGAGATCTCCGTCCGATAGAGAGCCTCCCTTCGTCGCGCGCCTTTCGGGTCTTCGGCTTTATATCTCCACAAGAGACAGGTTTACTTGTGTCATAAATTATGCCTTCCAT
>NC_051416.1:898685-899298 GCF_015228065.2 Penaeus monodon
GATCCTTTAACCCTCCCCTTTCATACACACATACCCTTAACCCTCACACGCACGTACTCACAGCCGAAAAAAATCTAGCATCTTACCACCGCGCCATCACCGGCCACCTCGGCTCCTCGCCTCGGCCACTCAGCTCAAGAACTCACCTGTAAAGATAAAAAAAATGGAGGCTTAGTCTCACGTTACTCGACGTCTGGATTGAGGAGAGAAAGATAGAGAGAGGAGGAGAGAGTGATAAGAGAAAGGGTGAGAAGGAGGAAGGGATGGAAGAAGGGGAGAGGGGAAGTTGTGAGAAAGGACATAAAAAGTGTGAGACGAGAGGAAAGGGAGGAGGAAATAGATAGAAAAGAGAAATAAGAAAGCAAAGAAGCCATGGGCCAACGTAAGGAAGACGGGGTGACAGAGAGGGTGAAGACAGGGGAAAGGAAGGGGGAAAATATGGGAGAGAAGAGGGGGAAGGGAGAGAGGAGGGAGAGAGGGAAAAGAAGAAAGTGTGAGGAAGAGGCAAATAAACAGATCGAAAGGTACACTGAAAATAAGAGACATAAAAATCAAAACAACAATATGGCATTCTCTCCCGGTTCTTCCCTTTCCATTTTACACCTTCTTTCTT
>NC_051416.1:899322-899434 GCF_015228065.2 Penaeus monodon
GCTGGCGCCGATCCGCCGACACACTATCATCGCAGCTGACTCCCGGGGGCGTGAGTTACGGAGGGCGTCCCGATCATCCCCGGGGAGTGAGCCTTACCTGGAGAGCGAGAGA
>NC_051416.1:899593-899679 GCF_015228065.2 Penaeus monodon
GATGAGGGAGAAATTTATCCTTCGTCTTTCTTCCCTTCCTGCCTCCTTCACCCTCCCGTCATAAAAGCTGGTTTGCCGACACCATT
>NC_051416.1:899878-900025 GCF_015228065.2 Penaeus monodon
CATCTGGGTTCAAATTAAAGTCACCAGATCAAACGGACCAACTAAAATTCCTGAAAGAAATTTTGAAAATCCCCTCTACTCTAGTATAAAAAAAACTATCCCCATTAACCGAGATTAAGACAAATAGAGACTACAAAAGATCATCAG
>NC_051416.1:900084-900689 GCF_015228065.2 Penaeus monodon
ACTCCAACAGAACAAGAAAGGAAGGAAACGTGTAGAGTTGGCAACCCTTCGTGGCATTCGTCATTCATTCGACTAATATGGCGGGCGTGGGAGGGCGAACCCGGGTCAGCCGCGGGGAGTACTCGTGTGGGGAGGGGAGGGGAGGGGGAGGGCAAAGTGGGGGAGAGGGGAGCTCGGGATCATGCTAAGGAGGAGGGCGGAGGGGGGGGGGGTAGGAGTCGTGGGAAGGAGGGAGGGGAGGTAGGGAGTCGTGGGAGTGGGGAGGGGGTATGGAATCGTGGGAGGAGGGGAGGTAAGGCCACACTAAATGGGAGGGAGAGGTTGGGAGTCAAGGTTGGGGGAAGGGGTGCTGGGGGTGTCATGGTAGAAGGGAGGGAAGCTGGGGGTGGGGGGGTCCTTGTATGGGGTGTTCATGGAAGGGGGTATGTCTGGGGGGTTATAGTTTGGGGATAGTTAAGGTGTCCTGGCAGGAACGGGGGTGGCATTAGCGGTGTCCTAAAAGGAGAGGGCCAGAAACGGAGTAACCAGAAAGGAGAGGAAAAGATGAACAGGAGGAACAAGAAACATAAATGACGGCGCAAAACAATAATGAAAATAATATAAAA
>NC_051416.1:901214-901312 GCF_015228065.2 Penaeus monodon
GGAAGCATTGTGCAACATGCCATCCATCACAGCCCGGTAAAAGAGCAAGTGCAATCTCTCACAGCTCGCCGGCACAGCGACCATGTTGGGAAACCACA
>NC_051416.1:901660-901933 GCF_015228065.2 Penaeus monodon
AAGACTTGAGGGAAGGGTGATTGTGGAGTAAGTGGAAGAAGAGAAAGAGGGGAAAAGGAAAAATGGTTAAGGAAAAGAGGAAAAAGGAAAAATGGGGAAGGAAAAGAGGAAAAAGGAAAAAACGAATAAGGAGAAATGCAACGATGAAACAAAAACTAAGAAAAAGAATGAGGAGGAGAAAAATGAACGGGTAAAAAAAAAGACCAGGCGACAGAGGAAGAAAAAAAAAGAGGGGGGGAGGAGAAAAGAAAGAAGTATAAAAAAAAGAACGCA
>NC_051416.1:902006-902279 GCF_015228065.2 Penaeus monodon
CTAAAATGGCACTGTGGCCAAGGAAAAGTCAAGCAGACAAGAACATCTTACGAATCTATTTTCAGCCTGCCTTTGCCTGAGTCTGAAGAGATAGGGAGGGGGAAAGGGGGAGGGGAAAGAAGGGAGGGGAGGTAGGCCAAGGGAGGGGGAGGGGGCGTTGAACCTCAGACCGGGAGTCACGAGCGCCTACCTTGCCAGGGAGAGTGCCAGGGAGTGTCAGAAGGGAGTGCATGACGAAGGGACCAGTGTTAAGTTGTCATGCAACTCGCCTCA
>NC_051416.1:902319-902660 GCF_015228065.2 Penaeus monodon
ATCAAAGCATGGTTATCTCACTGCATAAGAAAAGCACAATATCCGAAGATAATACCCTCAGGATTTGTAACAAAATTAAGAGATAAATAACTTTTGTGCTATATTAGGATCGCGCAGGAAAAGCAAGATTATCATGAATAAATATTGTGCATGAATTGCTTGAGCGCGGTCATTAATGCTCCAGAGAAGCCTCGGTAATACGGAAAATATAATCGGTGTTCTCAGAAAACCCATGTATAATGGAGCAGTTCAAGATAAAAATCTAAATTCAACATTCGCTCTCTCCCTCCCTACCACTATCTTTTGACTCTTTTCCTCTCCTCTTCACCCTCTCTCCGTCG
>NC_051416.1:903076-903262 GCF_015228065.2 Penaeus monodon
CCCTCGCCCGAACAACTCGAATCTCGTCTCCTTCCGCTGCATAAGACAACGCAATCCACAATAACAAAGATCAAACGAAAGATTATCTTTCAAACAAAAGGTTCGTGTAATAATTCCAAAGACAAATATTGAGTTAGGAACTGGAGGGAAATCGAACCTCAACCAACACTTGTACCAACAGGAATA
>NC_051416.1:903633-903896 GCF_015228065.2 Penaeus monodon
CGTCCCAACATTCCTTCCTCCCCGCTGTCTTCAAAAATAACATCATATGCTTTATAAATACCCAGACGAAACCAGCGCGACATGTTGAACACAAAGACGGACAAAAATACCTTGTTCACAAACACCTCACGCCAAAATAAGACTGACATTCACCCTCTCACCCCCCACCCCCACCCCCCGTCGTATCATATGCATCGTCCGCTCCCCCTCCCCCACCCTCCCCTGCTTCATTATGAGTCGAGCGGGATAATTCATGTCACCTT
>NC_051416.1:903988-904637 GCF_015228065.2 Penaeus monodon
AACATCATCCCTCCTTCTCTCCAACCCACTCGCAACCCTCAGTGTCCCTTCCCCCATCCACCAACCCCATCACTTCCCTTCCCCAACCCATGCCTGACCCCTACTTGTCCCTCACCCTATTAAACCCATCCTTCCCCATTTCCCCTCACCCATCCCCATGCCACCCCCAACCCACCCCCACACCCTGATTCCCAAATTTCCTCCAACTCCATCTCTCCATCTCCCCCCACCCCCTCCCCCCACAACTGCATCAACACAACGCACAATAGAATTAAGCCCAAGTCTCCTTAGCAGCGAATCCACACAGGACAGGTGAATGGGTCTAATTGTAAACCCTTGCCGCACCTGTGTACGTGAAATACGGTGAATGGTGTACAGGAATGGTGTGAGTGAAGTGGTGAATGGTGCAGTGTCGGTGCATGGTGATGGCGAAATGATAAAGGTTAAATAATGATGTTGTTAGTAACGATGGTGGTGATTATGATGCTACGGATTACGAATAAACAAAAACAAGATGAACAAATGCCGGGTATTTTACCCTATCTTTCCAAGGAATGACCCTCCACCCACACCCCCGCTCCCCCTTCGAAAATCGTTCTCCATCCCCACCTTCCCTCTTATCTTCACTCACGAACTCAAAATTCCATAT
>NC_051416.1:904875-905045 GCF_015228065.2 Penaeus monodon
AGGATCGCATCCTCCTGTTCCAAACTGATGACAGGAGACGTGCCTGTGATTCCTTTGTCGACCGCGGGATCTCTTTGGGTCGCCTTCCTTCCGTCAATCTCTCATCCCATCTCGACGTCATTAAAAACAGCTGATTCTGGAATATTCGATCAAGGCATCCCATTGGCCAA
>NC_051416.1:905105-905300 GCF_015228065.2 Penaeus monodon
CCTTCATCAGCATCATATATTTCTCATTTTAAAGATTCACCCTGTATTAATTAGCTTCCTCTGTAACCGTTTTAAGTTTCATCAACATGATTTAATTAATATTCTGGTTCTTCGTGATTCTTATCTTGTTCCTTTTTCTATACTTCTTTTTTACATTTTGCTTCTTCTGGCCTCTTATCCGTTTTCTTTGCCACT
>NC_051416.1:905386-905454 GCF_015228065.2 Penaeus monodon
CATTCGCTCACTTCCCCGATTTCATTAATTTCTATTTTCTAAGTCCCCTCTTCCTATATTCCCAGCCC
>NC_051416.1:905490-905554 GCF_015228065.2 Penaeus monodon
ATATGATATGACTCAGCAATCTAATTACTAAAACTAAACAAAAAAAATGCAAAGACGAACTCAA
>NC_051416.1:905621-905833 GCF_015228065.2 Penaeus monodon
ACGCAATCATAACAAATCCCGAGGCAATTCCTCGCCACAACCACAAGGCAGCCGCGACCACCAGCCGGCCCTCGCCTCGCCCTCAAGGCTGCCTTCTGCACCGAAATGCCGACATCGAGTCAACAGCATCTGCGGGCGACAAGCAAACACAACAAGTACCTTTCGAAAGCAAGGGGATAGCGACTGAGGGGAAGGAAGGGACAGCAAGAGTT
>NC_051416.1:906076-906146 GCF_015228065.2 Penaeus monodon
ATGACCTGGACAAGATATGGCAGAAGGAAACGAGAAGGGGAAGAGAGAAAATAAAAATACGAAAGACACG
>NC_051416.1:906167-906301 GCF_015228065.2 Penaeus monodon
GAGAGGAGACGAGCGAGAGGGGGGCAGGTCAGCGTGCGTCCAACCAGTACCGCCGGCGTGACCCCCAAGGCCAACCTTAAGGCAAAATCAAGAATGAATGACACTGGCTCCTCTTCCCCGGCTCGCCCTCTCAC
>NC_051416.1:906437-906505 GCF_015228065.2 Penaeus monodon
CCCTGTCCATCCACTCGAATGAATGGACCCAACACTGACGTTGCCAGTTCTTATTACGATTTTAAGTC
>NC_051416.1:906658-906971 GCF_015228065.2 Penaeus monodon
GGGCACATCGTTCGGGGACGGCAGCGAGTGTGGGTCTCACTGTTGACAGAAGCCTTAGCACCCGTCGCTAATAACAGTAATCCCGCCACTCCTTCAAAGAAACTCTCAGGAAGTGAAGTCTCTAAGCACTTTCTTGACGGTGACCGCGGAAGCATCCTACGTGAGGGAATCTTGGACACCGAAAAAACGAGGCGAAGTCCTTACGAATCAAAATAAAGCGTTATCTGCATCTCGCCGCGCCCGACCCGCCCGACGCCACACCTGAGTAAAGAGCGCGACAACGGACCGCTTCTGAGGTGATCGCGGAGGTGCT
>NC_051416.1:907031-907115 GCF_015228065.2 Penaeus monodon
CAAAATGTCTGTTTTCTTTCCCTCCCCTTTCTACATGTACACACATCAATTTAGTAGAATGACAAACGCAAAGAGATCCTCAGT
>NC_051416.1:907140-907319 GCF_015228065.2 Penaeus monodon
TTATCACTGGCTGCAAAAGTTCCCTCTAACCATCGCCATTGCCACCATTATTACTCCAACTCTTACAACCATTCTTTCCCGCTCACTCGGAAGAAAACAACAACAAAAACGACCATTCACGACAAGAACCTTTTTCGTCTCGAGTATTGTCTCAAACAACATCCCTGAGGTATACGCGG
>NC_051416.1:907798-907937 GCF_015228065.2 Penaeus monodon
TCCGAAAAGCGAGACCGCCGTCCGGCATAAAAACCGGGACGACCAGAGCGAAAGGCGGACCGGGATGGCCTCTTCAGTGACGACCCTCGCCCTCGCTTGGTTACCTCATCTTCAGGAGGAAATCGGCGGGGATCTATCA
>NC_051416.1:908205-908324 GCF_015228065.2 Penaeus monodon
TCGTGTCTCACGTTCTCTCTCTAATTCTTAATCTCTCTTTTTTCTTTCTCGTACCTTTTGTTCCCTGTTGCATAACGCAATATTTCTTCGGTTGATCATTATCATGGTTGATCATTTTG
>NC_051416.1:908428-908586 GCF_015228065.2 Penaeus monodon
AGTCTCCTTGGAATATCAGATGATGAATAAAGGGACAGAAAGAGATTAGGCCGGGAGAAATATCTGCTCTGTCTCGGCAGCCTGAGATTCCAAAAATAGGCCTATCGATGCGATTCTGTTCCATGGAACGCGGCGAAAGAAATATGTTTTTTGCACCC
>NC_051416.1:909057-909254 GCF_015228065.2 Penaeus monodon
CCTCTCCCAGCCATATACCACCCCTCTCCTCACTTCGGCTTCAGCAAGAGGCCAAATACAAGCCCAATAACGGAAGCACACAAAGGGGCAATACTGCTCCCTCACGACGCAGGTCACCTCTGGCGCCAGATGACCTCGAGGGGTTGTAGGGGTCAGAGAGGGTGAAGAGGCGAAGGGAGGTTACACATAAATACAAG
>NC_051416.1:909586-909659 GCF_015228065.2 Penaeus monodon
TGATGTATGATGATGGAGTGTTTTTTTCTTCTCTTCTATCAATTCCTTTTTTGTTTCATACTCTGTATGTATT
>NC_051416.1:909866-910095 GCF_015228065.2 Penaeus monodon
CACACACACACACACTCTTCGGTGTTTCTTTCGATTTTACTATTTCATATTCTACTTTAGCTTATTCTACTCTTTTATATCTCCTTTAGTCTCTACTTTCCCCTTTTTTCTGCCTCTTTCGCTCTTCCCTCCTTCTAACCCCTCCCCCTTTTATTCCTACGCTCAGTTCTGTTTCGACATACATCCATTTTTCTCCCCCACCTTTTCCTTCTTCCACACTCCCCCTCTT
>NC_051416.1:910152-910498 GCF_015228065.2 Penaeus monodon
CAGCCACCTCATCCTCCAAATTCAGAGACCTCACTTAAGGGGCACTCACCTGTCACAAACGGGTTGCCAAAACAGGCCTATTGCTGGCCCTTTAATGTAATTGGAAGCTGGGCCTTTAACTGTGTTTGGTTCAGTCATTTATCCTTCTATTTGTTTGTTGAACGTTTATCGCCAATGTCTATTGATTCTGTCGCAAAGCGCAAAGAAAGAATGAAATATAAACATAACGAATAATGGAAATGCACACCAGGAGACAGAGAATAATGAGAGGTGAAATCACATCAGCAGGAGAACAGAATGGTGAGATTCAAATGATCAGCACTATAGATTAATGATCCTGAAAAAA
>NC_051416.1:911429-911613 GCF_015228065.2 Penaeus monodon
TTGTCTATGAATACATATAATTGTTCATTCGACTTTTTTGTTCAATTGTGAATGTGCATACATTCTAAAGTTTATCAAATTACATGACCTCAGTTTTAAAGAGAATGGAGGCAGCGTTCATGCTTTTGCAATTTCTCCCAGTTATTGGTTTCTTCTATACGGTCTCTGTATTTACTCGTATTTG
>NC_051416.1:912074-912264 GCF_015228065.2 Penaeus monodon
TCAGTATACATACATACATGTGTGTCCGTTAAAAACAAATTTCTTAAATCAACACTTAGGAAGGCAAAATAAATCAAACTAAATTGCCGCCATCATCACAATACAACACTTCCTTCGGCCTCTGCTCACTGTCGGGGAATCATGGCTTATAAGGGCGTTTCTGCGTCTGACTGCCAGGCTGGCGAAGCTA
>NC_051416.1:912505-912640 GCF_015228065.2 Penaeus monodon
AGTTACGCACATCCTCCCCCATTTATCATTCGGCACATTAAGCCCTCTTCCTTCTCGTCCTTCCCCTCCCCCTTCCTCCTCACCCCTCCATATGACCGTAATCAGGTATGTGCACAAAATGTGTACACATCATCT
>NC_051416.1:912766-912961 GCF_015228065.2 Penaeus monodon
TTATAGCAACTCTTACCTCTCCCCGCCTGTCGCCCCCTTCCCCTCTCACGCCCCCTTTTCAACATCACCTCTTACCCCCCCCTACAAGGCATCCCGGAAGCTGGGTCTATCATTAACAACATCGCTCAGCATCCATGTTCGCAGCCGGAGATATCTATTATCGACGTAGGAATCACTTCATTACAAAAGTGACAT
>NC_051416.1:913043-913525 GCF_015228065.2 Penaeus monodon
GGCGGAGAAGGGTGGGCCTTGCCGTGGCACTTTTGAAACGAAGAGGCGGTCAAAGCGCAGTGCCAAACGAGAGCTGGCAAGCATGAGGGGTCTGGCACTCACTTCGATAGGGAGGGAGGGCGTAACAGGGATGGGGAGAGTAAGGGGCGGTAGGGGGTCGAGGAGAGGAAGAGGGAGAGGAAAGGGAGGAAAAGAAAGAGGGTGAAAGGGGTGGCGACCTCTGAGTCTGGAAAAAAAGAGAGCGAGAGGTATATTAAGGAAGAAACTCCGCCGAGAAAAGCAGACTGAAACGACGAGTTCATAAGCTGATTTAAATAACGCATGTGACACGCATGCCAATTTATAAATCAATGAATATATTTCTTGTGATTTTCAAATGACTCTCTCTTTGAAGTCTAAATAATGACTGTCAAGAGAGTTTATATATAGGTGTTGTACGTATGTATAAGCATCTACTTATCAACTAACCTATCTACCTGTAA
>NC_051416.1:913638-913897 GCF_015228065.2 Penaeus monodon
CACATCCACGCAAACTGAGAGCCAGGCTTCCCCTTTCCTTCCCTCTCCCCTTTCCCAAGCCTCCTTTTTCCCAAGTAATTAGCCCAGATGGCGCCAGGTAGGCCGGAAGAGCCAGGGAACAAGATGGAGATGCTGCGGCCTCCGAGATGAAGGCGGTGGCGAAAGAGCCCACTGGGAGAGGTCACGGGGAGGTCAAACGGAGGGGGGGGGAGCTTATGAGACCATCTAAAGAGATATCTGGAGGAAGCTGGGTCGGTCC
>NC_051416.1:914020-914160 GCF_015228065.2 Penaeus monodon
TCTTGATGTTTATTTTGATATTCATAAATTCCCAGGTTTTCCACTTTATCAGCTGTTAGTCTTCTATAACAACAAATTAGAAAATGATAATACCGGTAATACAAACAGCCATTCTTCACTCAGAAGAGGGGAAGGATCGA
>NC_051416.1:914395-914561 GCF_015228065.2 Penaeus monodon
TACCAAAGAGAGCACCAGGGCAGACCCTCACCCCGCCCCCTCCTAAATGAAGCCACTCCGAACTACTTGTTTCGTAAGGGAGAGACGAAAGCGAGAAAACCGACGAGTGTTTGTGCCTCTCCGTGTGATTAAGACGACGGACGCTTTGGGGTACGTGCGGGAGGGT
>NC_051416.1:915258-915427 GCF_015228065.2 Penaeus monodon
ATGAGGGGCGCGGAGGCCAAGAGGCAGAGCCGGGTCGAGATTTACTTCGACGTCCCCCCCCCCCCCTCGCAACCTCCACCTCCGTGACCCCCGATGAGTTAGACCGGGGAATTAAAACCCATTAGCTTAGTCCTTTAACGAAGATAATGGTTCAAAGTGGGCGGTACAA
>NC_051416.1:915509-915627 GCF_015228065.2 Penaeus monodon
CAATGAAGGCGTGACTACTTACCATTTGGCTTACAATCTGCTGTGACTAATGAGTATATTTATGGCGATTCTCATGTAGCTCTCTCTCTCTATTTCGTGTTTAGGCAATCAGGATGCG
>NC_051416.1:916208-916711 GCF_015228065.2 Penaeus monodon
GATACAGCTATATAGATCGACAGAGATGAAGACAAACAGAAATATAACCAACACCTGACATTAAATCTGAAACGTCATTTTCAGTTCCTCTCTTCATTAGACGTGCCCCCCCACCCCCTTCCACCAACGCACACCACCCGCACGCGCACCAAATAGACAGCATATTGATGAACAAACCTTCCAACATGCTGCAGATCCTCTCCACACACATGTATCACCTGATGTATCCACGATTAGCCCAGGTATCGCCCCACATAATTCACTTCATAAAGATGTATTCCCGAGTCTCCGTCTAAATCACGAGCGTAAATTGAAGGATAAGTATCGAAATATGCATGATTCTTCGATAGGGTACGCGCGGCACGCCCTTGGCATGGAGGTCGTGTCATGCCGGCTGTTCCTCCGCGGGGTACGAAGGAAAAAAAACAAAACAAATACACCGATATAAAGCGCCTTAGAGAAATTTATGTAAATGTTTTATACATATATACACATTGTGTATA
>NC_051416.1:916920-917091 GCF_015228065.2 Penaeus monodon
TTTCCAAATATCAAGAAAAGCCCTAATAACACTAAAGAAGCAAAAATTCATGTGGGTGTACCCCCATTGCGTAGCCGACGACGGCGTATCACGTATTCCGTCCACGCGTGCAACAGTATTGAGCTCGGCCGCGGGCTTGACACCGGGGCGGTGGACAACGAAAAAGAAGAA
>NC_051416.1:917192-917270 GCF_015228065.2 Penaeus monodon
CGAGCAGGACAGGAAGAAGAGGACAAAGTAGAGCTTATTCAAGGGGGAAACGATCGAGGGTAAAAGGAAGAGTAAAAC
>NC_051416.1:917387-917457 GCF_015228065.2 Penaeus monodon
ACGAGAAAAATCAACCCACGTGATGAGGCCGGGAAGAGGGCAGAATATGGAGAAAGTCGAGAAAAGAGAG
>NC_051416.1:917500-917628 GCF_015228065.2 Penaeus monodon
AAAAACAACAACGTAGAGGAACAAAACGATAAGGAGATACCTATAAAAGTGAGAGTGAAAATGAGAAAGAGGGAAACAAGTCCCTTTGCTCTTCCTTCGGGCTTTGATGATGACCGAGATGTTTTTAA
>NC_051416.1:917893-918112 GCF_015228065.2 Penaeus monodon
GGGCAGAGGAGGTCATGCGCCTGCGTGGGAGTTGCTCATGACGGGCCCCTCCCTCTCGAAGGACCTGTTGCAAAAGGACGGCGGTCCTGTGGCGAGAGGCTCGAGTAGGGAGGGGGTCGGGTTAGGTGGGGACTTGACCGGGGGATCATAATGACCAGAAGTCGGAGAAGGAGACGAGGGACTCCCTTGTTTACCCGAAGACCGGAGACCGATCGGTTA
>NC_051416.1:918147-918776 GCF_015228065.2 Penaeus monodon
TGGAACGGCAACGGAACCGAATTAGCGGAGCCTATCAGGTCTCGGAGCCACTTTCGACCTTCTTGTATCTACCGCAGAGGAAGGAAGAAAGAGGAAGGAAGAAAATGACCTATCTATTTAGGTCAAAGACGAATGACAGGAAGAGCTATTTTTCTCCCCCTTCCTACCTCCCTGTTTCTATATTCCCCCTTTCTCGTCTCCCTCCCGCTTTATATCTTCGGTCTTCCGCTTAAACTTCTACTCCCCTTCTTCTCCCCCTTCCCTTTTCCAGATCTCTTCTCTCCTCCTCCTCCCCTTTCACCTCTCTTCCTCCTTCTCTCTCCGTCCCTTCTCCCCTTGCATCTCCCGTCCTCCCCCTCCCTGCTCCCTATCCACTACCCACTTCCATTTCATCTCCCGTCCTCCTCCTTCTCCCCCCCCTTCCTCCCCTCCCCTCATCCCCTTTCATCTCCCGCCCTCTTTCTCCCCTCTCCCCCCCCCCTCGCTTTTCCTCCCAAGACGCCTCCTCGCCACTCGAATCTCCATCTTCGTCTTCCTCAAGGGGGAGGGCGGGAAGGGAATCCAAGAATCAATAACTCCTTGTCTTTCTTATTTTTGCCTTCCCCACCTCCTTCTTCTTTTCACGAACA
>NC_051416.1:919003-919120 GCF_015228065.2 Penaeus monodon
CGACGTTTAAGAAGATGGATGGCATCGAGGAGGCCATGATAGCCTTGCGTCAACAACCTCCCACGAGCCTTGGCCAACTGCTACTTGTCATGAGCCCAGTTCGAGTTCCTTGGCCGG
>NC_051416.1:919299-919832 GCF_015228065.2 Penaeus monodon
CGATTCTTCGTTTCCCTCTAGTCCTCCTTCCAGCATCACACCCTTTCATGACCCAAGAAAGTCTATAGACCCTTAAAAGATCCAAAGAGTTTTTTATACCCCTCTAAGACACAAGGCATTATTTACACCCCTTAAATATCCCGCTAAAAGTCTTCACACTTTTTTCAAGACGCAAGCAAGTCTCTACACTCATCAAAGATCTTCCCTAAATAAAATAAAAAAGTCTTCAGACTCTTCCACGACACAAGAAAGTCTTTTACACCCCTTAAACATTATCCTAAAAGTCCTCACACTTTTTTCGAGACGCGAGGAAGTCTCTAACCCCTGAAATATCCCCATGAAAGTCTTCACCAGACACAAGAAAGTCTTCACACCCACCAAAGACCCCCTTCCAAAAGTCTCCACACACTTCCGAGACGCAAGAAAGTCTAAAAGCCTTCCAAGAGTCACAGAAGGGCACTCAAGACCCTCCATCTGGATCTCTTGCAGAGGTCACGGCGTCTTGCAAGAGGTAGGATGGGCTACTCAAGACG
>NC_051416.1:919880-920153 GCF_015228065.2 Penaeus monodon
ATTACACGGGGGGTGAGGAGGGGGTGACCTATACATGTGGAGTAAGGAGGGAGAAAGTGGGAGATCTTCGCATGGGGGGGGGTAGATTTCAAGGTGGGTGGGGAGTGGGAAGGGGGGTGATTTTCACATGGGGGATGAGAGGAGGGAAGAGAAGCATCAACAGTTGATCTTCGAAAGGCTTGGGGATCTAGTGGGAACGTGTGGAACTTGGCCGAAGTATTAGAGTAACTTTGTTAACTTGAATAATTAAGTTGTGCTTCTCTCGAACTCCAA
>NC_051416.1:920283-921080 GCF_015228065.2 Penaeus monodon
CAATACCCCTTCTCTCTCTAACGCTCTTCCTACCTCCCTCTTCTCCCGTCTCTTCACCCTCTTTCCTATCCCCCCCTCCTCTTTCCCTCTTTTCCCTTCTCCTCCCCTCCTCATCTCCCCTCCATAAACTGCGCTTCGGTTTATGCGTTCTTCACTATCCCAACATTCGTAAAGCCTGTCCCCGGTACAATATCCCATCAGTCAGTCCACCCTGGACCATAAAGGGATTGACAGAGCTCTCGGCCGCGTGGGAACATATTAAAGGAAGATGGAGGGCGAGCACAAAGCAGAGAGGATAAACCGGAGATACACGGAAATAAGAATAACAATCATAGGATAAAATATTGAGGAAAATTGTAAAAACGCGAAAGAGGAGAGAGAGGCTAAAATTTCTGAGGAAGATTGTGAAAACAAGACATAGAAGATATAAGCTAAAAAAAAAATATTGAGGAAAAAATTAAATAAAAAAAGAGAAGAAATCATTATACAGAACCTTAATATATTACACATAAACACATAAATAAATATAACCCACTTTCCTTTTTTTTCATTCATACATTCTTATCTTTATATTTCTTTTTTTTTTCTAAATACAGTCCAAAAGTTAGGTCAAGGCCTAAGATTCATGAACACTCAGCTTATCCGTGGCAGATCTGAATGCATAAATAAAACCGAATAGAAAATGTTGCTCGTTCATCAAGGGATGACTAAGGTAAAGTGTGAAATACCGTGCAGGCGCTGATTTTCACGAAGCGCAGTCGTGTAGTCCTTAGCAGAAATGGAGACTGATTTATGTT
>NC_051416.1:922110-922195 GCF_015228065.2 Penaeus monodon
GCGTTTCCGAGCACACTTCGCCACATTCACCCACACGCTAGGAGATAGAAACAGATTGGAAAAACGAGGAATTGGCGTGTACACA
>NC_051416.1:923682-923914 GCF_015228065.2 Penaeus monodon
CTTTTTCCTAAATGATCCCTATGTTCTGATTAGCTTCACTCAATTTTCACGCACTAATAAGATAAAATATTACAATATCGATAAATGATTCTCCCCACTTGAAACACAACGAAAAAAAAGAAAAGAAAAAAAAATTAAAAACTGCGAACCCAGAAACAAAAAAAAACAAAAAAAAATAGACCCTTTACATACAATTTAGGGGTGAAAGCGGAGAGGGGGGGATGGCTCGTAC
>NC_051416.1:923961-924507 GCF_015228065.2 Penaeus monodon
CGCGGGCTGATCTGTGAGATGAAAGGGGGTGGGGGGGGTGATGTTACCACTGTGGAGAGGGGGGGGGGCAATGTCAATGTGGAGAGAGGGAGAAGGAGGGAGGCTACTCCTTTAGGGATAGCGGTGACTTTGCTACTGTGAGGAATTAGGGGCGATGCTGGCACTCAGTGGGCAAGGGCAGATGATGTTGCCTCTATGATGGATGGAAAGGGGAAAAAGGGAAGTTGCCACTGGGGGCAGGGGATGAAGTTGCCATTATGAGGGAAAGGGGGATAAGGAGATGTTGCCACAACCAAGAGGAGAGGAGATGTGAAGCTTGCATTATGGGGGAAAGAGGGGAGGGAAGATTGTCATTGTGAGGAGAGGGAGGGGTGATGTTGCCATTATGAGGGATGCGGGGAAAGTTGCCCCTATGGAGAGGGGGGACTGGGGTGATGTTGCCACTATGGAGCTGAAAGGGGCTGTAGGGGGATGTAAGCTGATCTCGCGGTATTGAAGAAGAGATAAGTGCCGTTAAGTGGCGACACGAGAGGTTCTGGGTTGCCA
>NC_051416.1:924949-925166 GCF_015228065.2 Penaeus monodon
ACAAATCCATGACTGACAGCCCGTGGTCACGTGATCAAGACAGCCGGACGATAATGGTCGCTAAAAGGCTTCATTTCGCAAGCACTCGCCACAAGCCCGCGCGCGTGGAACGTGTGAATGACCGTCTTCTAGAACGTTCCATTAACACCTGACACGGCCCTTGTACACGGTGATGGCGGACACGACGGCCGTATCTTAAGATAGCCATCTGTTTATG
>NC_051416.1:925273-925352 GCF_015228065.2 Penaeus monodon
TTCTTCTTTTTTTCCTCTCTTTTTTTCTTTTCATTTTTCATTTTATCTTTTATATTTCATTCTATTCTTTTTTATTGTG
>NC_051416.1:925911-925994 GCF_015228065.2 Penaeus monodon
GAATATACACACAGACACCTTCCTCGCCAAAAACAAACAAAGAGAGAACAGTCAAACCGAGCCACATCCAGTCACATCACAGT
>NC_051416.1:926065-926181 GCF_015228065.2 Penaeus monodon
GCGGTGGACGGCCAGAGATGAAAGGAAAGAAATAATAATGCATCTCGCCTTATCATCAATCCACTCACGCTATCCTTCTATTCCCCCAACTATCCTCTATCCTCTATCCTCTGCCC
>NC_051416.1:926302-926715 GCF_015228065.2 Penaeus monodon
CCCCCGCATTCCCCGTGTCCTTCCCTTCCCATTCCTTCTCCCTTCAACATCAATCTATTCCTTCCCTTCACTCACCCTCCAACCCCACCAATCACCAGTCCCCACTCCACCCCCATTCCACCGAATACCCTTCGTCTCATCACTCATACCCCACAGAACCCCCCCCCCCCAACTCCCAACCCCACTCCCCTCTCCCCCCCCCCACCCCCTTCCCTCCAACCCCACGTCCTTCTCCCCCAACCCCCCAGCCCTCCCTGATCCCTGCAGCTGATCAGCGAGGGATCAAGAAGGGACCCAGCGAGCGGTTGGTGATGGATCGATCGAGGCGAGCGGGATGGCCGGCCGTGATCAATCCCCGCGCGAGGAGGGACTGACGCTGATTCGGAGATTCGCGCCGGGGATGGCACTGCTTC
>NC_051416.1:926869-926935 GCF_015228065.2 Penaeus monodon
AGATGTGGCGTGTTGAGAAAATATTAATGTGGGAAGAAGGGACGGAAGGAATGGGGATGCAAAAAC
>NC_051416.1:927189-927617 GCF_015228065.2 Penaeus monodon
GTCATTAGCCTTCACGAAATTTTTCAACTGAATAAATTGAACGTCAGTGATCATGCGCTTGATTGAATCTTATATGAGGATAAACAGATAAGAACTTAATCTAAAACGATATTAATGAAAATATTAGTTGCTTGAATATTCAGACGATAAGATGACATTTACACATCGCCATAAGACGTACAGTTTAACGACCAAATACATAACCTTGATTTCCTAAGTTTTCAAAAAATTTCAAACTCACCAATCCTTGCAGCCTCTTGTGATTTAAAATTCAAATTCCTTGCATCCTGATATAAAGAAGAGTCTCAACTTCAGACCGTAATCTCAAAAATGTAAACCCATTTGAATTCAGTCCCTTAGAACGTCAGGTTCACACCTGTTAAACCATCAAATTCAAAACCGTTTTGAACTCAAAATGATCTCCTTTT
>NC_051416.1:927750-927920 GCF_015228065.2 Penaeus monodon
CCAATGATAACTAAAAATCCAAATCCTCAAATTTCAAAATATCTTTGGACTTGCACTCAAAATCTTCTACAACTTGAGGCATAAAACCCCTTAAAAGACACATCCAATCTTTGCAAATGCAACCCAGGCCCGCTTTTGCAACAAGCAGTGTTCTTACACGATGACACTGA
>NC_051416.1:928264-928568 GCF_015228065.2 Penaeus monodon
GCCGGGCGAGAAGAGTGATCGGGAGGAGAGAGGGGGGAGGGCCGGTGATAGTATGGAGGAGAGGAGAGAGGGGAAGAGGTACTGACGTAGGGGGAGGAAGGCGGAGGAAATCATGTTAGGTGGAAGGGAGGGGGGGGGGCTGGGGGGGAGGAGAAAACGGGGACGAGGTGAAGTATATCCAAGAATTATTATCGTTACTGTCTTCTTGGTAATCCTTATTTACTGTTAATTTTTGTATTGCACTTTCTCTTCGTCTCTCTCCCTTTCTTTTGCATTTCCTTATCTGATTCTTATTTATGCCTTG
>NC_051416.1:928702-929211 GCF_015228065.2 Penaeus monodon
TCCTTTCCATCTTTCTCTCTTACAGTTACACTTACTTTTCCCTTTCCTCTTCCTCTGCCTCTCCCTCTCTCCCTCTCCGTCTCTCTTGCATTCGTTCTGAGATGAAGCTGATGTATATCAAAGGATCATTATCCTTATTGTCTTCTCTTCGATCATCAACTCGTTCTTCATCCATCTTTCTCATCTAGTATTATCTTTTTTTCACTTTTTTTTTTCTATTTTCCGACTTTTAAAAAAAATATTTACTTACAGACTCTTATTCTCAAAAAAATCTCTTTTTTCTCTTCATTTTTTTTTTTACAAATTTCATCCTCCTCTTCTTCTTTTATCACAGTTTCCTCTCCCAATTTTCTCTTCACATCTTCCTTTCTCACAGGTGGTTCGTCGAGTCTTCGCGATGACGCAACCACCTGCACAAAGATGGTAATGAGAGACGAACTTGGGACTAATGGCCGCGGTCCAGTCTGCGCTGTTCGTTTACTCTCGTCCGATTTCATTTACCTCATTTG
>NC_051416.1:929990-930061 GCF_015228065.2 Penaeus monodon
GAACTCTTTCCTCGACCACGTAAAGTTCGTTTCGTAACCTGGCAGCACGATCTGCGAGAGGCTGTTAGCCT
>NC_051416.1:930476-930710 GCF_015228065.2 Penaeus monodon
ACTATTCACTCCCATGTGTATCTTTAAACCTATCTTTAACGTCTTATCCCCTCTTCCTCTTTCTCTCCCACTGCCTATCACTGAAGTTCAGTCAAGGAAAGATCGGAAGGGAAATGACTTAGCAGCCTCCGACAGTCAGACAGTCATCTGAACTGGCGGAAAGGAGGTTTTGGCGGCGCGAGTCAGCGTGACACGGATGATGCCCAATCGCGGATTACGGGTTTATGTGTTAAT
>NC_051416.1:931070-931434 GCF_015228065.2 Penaeus monodon
AGCGAAGAAGATACATTCCATAGACAGCATATCTATGGATAAATAATGAAGCATGTTTACCTTCGCACGGTGGGATGGGGGGGGTAAGGAGGGGGGTGATGGGAGAGGGAAGAGATGAATGAAGAGAGAAATTGAGGGAGAAATGGAGAGAGAAATATATGGAGAAAAACAGATGGAGAGAGAAAGAGAAAGCAGAGAGAAGAGAGAAGAGAGAAGAAAGAATAGAAGAGAGAAGAGAGAAAGAAAGAAAGAGAACGCAAACACAGAAATAAAAACTGATATATCAAAACAACAACAGATGGGAACAGAAGGAAAAGAAGGGAAGACAAGTTGAGCGGAAGAAAGACTTCACCTGTCGAGAGAA
>NC_051416.1:931469-931611 GCF_015228065.2 Penaeus monodon
AAGGCGTCACTTAGTATGCACGACATTTGGGATTCGACGATGACAGAGATATATAGCGATAAAACCAAAGAAGATGGAGTGATACTTTGTGAGGACGAACATCCGGCTACGCGGCTTTTCAATCACTGTCATTCTGCTGGAT
>NC_051416.1:931870-932036 GCF_015228065.2 Penaeus monodon
TCCCAGCTAATTTTCGCCTCCATTCATTTTTCAATCGCTCTCCCACTTCCCTACTCGCTCGCTCACTCGCCCAATCGCACACTCGCACCTGCCGCTAATTGGATTTGGAAGTTTCATGTCATAATTACCCAAGTGTAAGTTCCCAGATCATTAGTTGCTGGATATT
>NC_051416.1:932391-932609 GCF_015228065.2 Penaeus monodon
AGACTTAAGCGCACAAAGTCCTCTCCATACTTACCTGCGACGCCTTAAGTGAAAACATGATGTCTTCCTGGACCTCATCGCTTACCTGCAATGGAAGGTATTGTCTAATTAACACCAAAGGATTTGCCAAAGTAATTCTTGGCTCATGTATATATGTATGGATAATAGTCGTCTAGAGCCTAATACTTTGTATGCACCTGATTACTTGTGTGTTCGTC
>NC_051416.1:932713-933125 GCF_015228065.2 Penaeus monodon
CGCGTGCGCGCCTATACAAAATCGCTAAACAAAAGCATGCAACAGCCACCCCCACTCTCTACCTTCACCACTCGCCCTTTACCCCCACTCAAAAATACTCGCTCCCCCCCCACCTAACCTGCCACGGCCCTCCCCTCTCCCATCCTCACAGGTCCCCGTCCCTTGCGGTCGACACCAGTCACCAAAATCCTCAATTAGCTTCCTCCAGAGAGCTCATGAGAGGTCTCATCCGCGCCGAAGGAAGAGCGAGTGACAGCCGACGCCTGCGCTGCTCACATTATGCATGGTGATCGTCAGCTGTTGGGTGACACAGGTTTTTCTTATTTATTTATCTATATCTTTTGGCCTTTTGTTAACCCTGTAAAAGCACGATCGTCTGTTGCATTTTTGTTTTATTATTGTTTATATTGTG
>NC_051416.1:933214-933349 GCF_015228065.2 Penaeus monodon
ATCACGAAATGTTTAGGAGACGCACAAACAAAACCGTAAAACAGTATATACAAACAAATATGCACTATGTACGAGGCTTGGTCACTGCCAAAGATCTCGACGTCATTTTTCTTCCGCAACGAGTAAAATATCGAT
>NC_051416.1:933461-933942 GCF_015228065.2 Penaeus monodon
AAAAAAAATCTATGAGAACATGAAATACACAAAAAAGTTGTGGGCCTGTTTCACGTACCTTCGTGCTTGACCAACATATACTTACGGTTCGGAAAGCGGGAATCCGAGTCGTGTGTTAAGTATTTCTCATCCGTGAGAACCGCCGCCGCATGCACGGTTCCACGAAAGAGGAACGATCTTTCTGAAGCGAACACGAGGCTTTCGCAGTTGGAAGTCACGTGGCCAAAAAATAGAAAGAAAAAAATCTATACGAATATTATAACCTACTTCAAAAACCTTGTACAACCAACTCTTAGAATTCTCTGGCGATAAAAATCTGCCTTATAAATTCGCACCGAGCGCCCGTAAACAAATACATAAATTCGGTTTTATTACGCAAGAACTAAAACAAAGAAATATGGGACAATGTTTGGCTATTTCTTCAAATTGATAAAGCATAAAAATATGCAGTGCAATGCAAAAACACACATACAAACACAAA
>NC_051416.1:934206-934508 GCF_015228065.2 Penaeus monodon
AGAGCGCAGATGCCTCCACCCTAATCGTCCATTGGCTCTTGTTCACGAGACGGACGAACCTCCGAACATTTGCTTCGACACAATCACGAGACAAACAGCTCGGCTTTGGGAGTGCAAGGAGCGAGGCGACACGGAGAGCATTTTCCCTTCTTTCTGACGTTTTGTAAAGTGTTATTTTAGTCGATTAAATCGCGTTCTCTATATTTTTCCCTTAAGTGTGTGTGGGGGAGGGGGGGGGGCAATTTAGGCCAACTCTCAGGAACAGAAGAAACATCCACAACATCATTACTAAGGACAGTATC
>NC_051416.1:934574-934756 GCF_015228065.2 Penaeus monodon
ACTACCCATGAAGTTTTAATAAATGCATTAAACCGGCGCGGGTGTGGACAAGCGGCGGCCTCAGTCACCCTTGCCCGCCTGCCTGTCGTGCCTTAAGAGGACAGAGTCGCATCTCGGCCGCTCTCCCGACGTCGTATCGATGCATATTCATTCTCTACTGGTTCTTGTAGCACGCGAAAATG
>NC_051416.1:934803-934867 GCF_015228065.2 Penaeus monodon
GAGGGAGAGGGGAGGTTAAGATCCGGATTCAAAAATTCCATGAGTGAGATGCATGATTTCGATA
>NC_051416.1:935311-935657 GCF_015228065.2 Penaeus monodon
AATCTCGTTGCCAGAACCCCTCCCCGCACCGTAACCCACCCACGCCCATCCCACCCTCACACCGTACGTAGCCTGTAATATAACCAGTCGCCAGAACATCTGATAACTCAGCCCCTCCTTGACCCCCCTCACCCGCTCGCCCCCCCCCCCGGCCCACAGCCCGACGATAACTGCACATCCAATAGACAGATCAGGACTTCAAGCCGCCCGCCGCCCTCCCCCGATTCTTATCCGGACTGCAGACGGCCCTCGCTGGCATCTCCAGCCAGGGCCGAGAGAGTGCCAAGTGAGGGTGAAGATGCTGGCTATTAGATGCGGGCGGGTTGGAAATAGAACTCTGGAGAAA
>NC_051416.1:935822-936219 GCF_015228065.2 Penaeus monodon
AAATTGGAGACAAGTTAGGCTACTCTGAGCATAGTATTTCTTCTGCCATTTAACGAACCCAATATGGTGTCTTTTTCATTCACATATATATTTATAAGTGCAACTCCCTTCCACATCTTTATTAGCCGATCAAAGAGATAATTTCGTGATCCGAACAGGCGGTTTCTCGTGTTTGGTGTCAGCGATCGGGCTGATAAGTCAGAGCGCGAAAGAGGAGGAGGATGAAAGCGAGGATGGCTTGGATAAACCTGGATTAGGATTAGCATCTCCCGGGCGACCAGAGATGATCGGCGGAGCAGCGACGGCGCTTCGAACTCCAGCGCCCGTGCAGCGAAGGGGGGGGGGGAGGTTAAAGCCGCCAGGTGGCACCCCCTTGCGCCGTTCGCACCTCTTCTCG
>NC_051416.1:936249-936331 GCF_015228065.2 Penaeus monodon
ACCCGTACGACTGATAACCAACGCCGTTCTCCCCACTTGCAGCACCCACTTACGACACAGACCCGCTCTGGCGTGGTGTTGC
>NC_051416.1:936798-937022 GCF_015228065.2 Penaeus monodon
CTCTACATGGTATATGCACACTAGTGCGACCAGCGTTCTTGTACACAGAATTGTTTCCAAGGAGCACCACTGTAAGTAACAAACGCAGGGACGGAGGTCACATCAAAACAGTAAATAAAATGAATGGAACGTTTGGCAAGAGTTAATTGAATGATATCAACAGTTTATTTTTTCATCCGATTTGCCTCCAACCTCAGGGGTACAATAAGTTGTTCTTTCATGAA
>NC_051416.1:937178-937284 GCF_015228065.2 Penaeus monodon
TGACAAAAAGCTAATGGAAAAGAAATATAAATAAGGAAATGAAGTGACACAACGAAAAAGACAGTGATAGAAAGAAGAGGACGGACTAATGAAAAGAAACGCCAGG
>NC_051416.1:937347-937492 GCF_015228065.2 Penaeus monodon
CACGAGAGACAGAAGATGTCGAAGGCGGTAAAAGCCAAGGGTAACAAAGGCCTTTAAGATAGCCGACTTGGGAGCTAACACAGGCCAGACATTTTTAACAGGTGGCCCACTAACTGTGCCTCAGATTTTGCGATTGGAGGTCGGT
>NC_051416.1:938832-939247 GCF_015228065.2 Penaeus monodon
TATACATTGTCAAAGTTACTCATTACAAAGCTGTTAATTTAGCGAATCTAATCAATAAACTAATCAGTTGCAGTGCAGTTGATATTCACTGTTGGAGCCTTGGGAAGATTAATATTTTGCGTGACTGTCGGTGGTACTCATTATCGCAAACTGCAACTTGGAAGTCGATCTGTTCGCAATTCGCAAGTTGCAATCCGAGAAGGTGATCATAATTACGTGTAATTCTCGGCGAAGATAAGTGGGCGAGCCGAGGGTAGAGAGAGAGGGGGGGGGGTGGCACAGGAGCAGAGGCGGGAGGGGAGGAGGGACAGGGGGCCGGAGGTGGGTTTCTTATTATTTTCATCTGTCCCATTTCCTTTTTTTTGTTATTACTTGTTTTCAGTCTTTCCTCTGCTCTCTCCGCTTTTCTCGTTTT
>NC_051416.1:939485-939685 GCF_015228065.2 Penaeus monodon
CGCAACCCCCTTGCGGCCGCTTGCTGACCATCGACAGGCGCCGCCATCCGGCCTCCGCCAGCACAACAGAAACGCCGATATCGGTTGCAATACGGCCACAGCCAGATAACATATCATCCGTTGTCTTTTTGAAAGCTAAAGGCCATTGTGGCACCGGCGGCGATTCGCTGCTGAAACCGAATGGACGCAGGAGATGGCAA
>NC_051416.1:940067-940235 GCF_015228065.2 Penaeus monodon
CTCCATCGCCCACGCCCGCTACTCTTCCAAGAAAATGGAAGTTTAGTACCGAAGTTCGCTGATTAAATATCATCCAAGTACTTGAAAAAGTCAGGCTAATAATCCTTATAACTTCACTCCGCGATGGAGGAGCGGCTGAGAAGGCGAGGAGGATTACTCTGCTTCTTT
>NC_051416.1:940902-940978 GCF_015228065.2 Penaeus monodon
GCACTCCGACCAACAAGCAATGCACGACGCCGTCTCCAGACATTCCTAAAATGTCCGTTCCCCCCCCCCCAACTCT
>NC_051416.1:941027-941200 GCF_015228065.2 Penaeus monodon
ATGACACTCTTCTACCCCTCCTATAACCCTCCTCTCCTCCCCCCCCTTCTACCCCTCCCACCCCCTTCTCTTACCCCTCCGCTAGAACGCGCCTCAATATCCGAAAATCCGAACAGTGTCGCCGAATGAACTGGATTACAGTGAAGTGGTTTATGGACATTCTTTTAAATCTC
>NC_051416.1:941552-941798 GCF_015228065.2 Penaeus monodon
AGATTTTTTCTAACCGCGATTAATACTGCGCCGAATGTCTTAAGAATCCAAAATAATCCTTGCCATAAATATTTCTCGACTGACGTAAGGAGACGAAAGGGGAAGGGTAGGAGAAATTGAGCAGGAGATGAGGGAGGGAATGAGGGAGCTGAGGAAAAGGAGAAGGGAAGAGCGAGGTAGTAACCGAGAAGAGTGGGAAGTAGAAAGGGACGATGAAGCAGGGAGAGGAGCGTAGGACCGATGTCC
>NC_051416.1:942097-942586 GCF_015228065.2 Penaeus monodon
GAGAATCGAAACCCTCAGAACAGACAGAAACAAAGAAAAGGGAGAGAAAAAAGGATTAAAGTGAAACAAGAAAAGCGACCAAAAGCGAGGAAGCGGAAAACCAGCGAGACACAGAGGCCCCCCGATGGCAGAACGGTGTCTCCCTTGCAACACACAATGCAAATGATAGCAACAAAGTCCTAACGCCTGCTCGAAAGAGGCTCCGCGCCGGATGTGGTGAGCTAGAGACAAGGCTTTGATGGTGCGTCTTATGGTGTTTATGGTGCCGGTGCCATTTGGCGGAGATTCCTAATGGCACTTTATTGACGGCGGTGTCATCGGGTGGCGGATGCTGCTCAGGAAAGGGTTACGGCCGTCGGTTTTTGCTAATGAGGCGGGAAGGGGGGGGGGGGGCTTTCAGAAGTAGGGGGGGGCTTTCAGAGGGGGGCGGGAAGGAAAAGCTATAGGTATGTACATATGCACGTGTATGCGCACACTTACACAGACTCC
>NC_051416.1:942741-942867 GCF_015228065.2 Penaeus monodon
TTGTCTTGGCCTGTATATATGCATATATTTAAGGATAAGATCAATATTCGTAACAGTAAAGCTGGATCACAATTACTTTTCTTTAATACAGTACATAAATATACAAATGTATAATCACAGGCACTC
>NC_051416.1:943193-943852 GCF_015228065.2 Penaeus monodon
GATCAATAAAGAGGTTGCACTGCCAGCACTATCTTTCGCAATAATAAAATGATGAAAGAAGAGGAAATGAAGTGCAGAAGAGTGCCAGCGTAGTGCCAGCGTGGTGTCAGGTGTAGTGTCAGATGTAGTGCCAGATGTAGTGTCAACTGCCGTCAGGCAAAAAGTTATTAACGAAAAGATGGGTTAGAGGACGAGAAAAAGAGGGAAATGATGATAAATAGACAATAAAACAATAACACAATGAATACGTAAACAGACAAGCACATTAAGTGGATAGAAGAGAATGATAAATCTGAGACTGCAAAGATGGCGATAAATTAATTAAGTGAAAAGTAGATGATAAACGGCACCCATTATGATTAAAAATCAACTCCACAACAACACTAATAACATTGAAAAAAAACTAACCGAGCAACAATAACAAAGCGTAACCTGCCAAAAAAAAAAAAAAAAAAACAGACACAAAATTCTACCAAACAAAAACAAACAAAGAAATCCCCCCAAATTACAAACAAAACATCACAAAAAAAAAAGACTAAGGAGACTCGTAAAAGAAGCTAGAAAAAGCCATTCGATAGAAAGGACAATAAGAGAGGCAAATGGGCGTCCCTCCCTCCGCCCGCGAGCCTCTGACTGATGGGCGCCGATGCGTGAACAAC
>NC_051416.1:944593-944842 GCF_015228065.2 Penaeus monodon
ATTTCGCAACGCAGTGCTAATCGCCACCAGCATTAATCTCGCCAACCAGAGACTGCAACGCCAACACCGCCAACAAAACACACTTGAGTCGCGCGAAAGGCAAGACAAAAAAAAGAGAGAGAGAAAAAAAAGACAGCCCTCTGCTTCGCTACATAACGCGGGCAGACGCATCCCTAAACAGAAGTCATATGTTGATCTCTTCATGGTAAAAACGGTGGGAGGGCGAAACGGCGACAAGAAGGAGAGGGA
>NC_051416.1:945095-945210 GCF_015228065.2 Penaeus monodon
GCGTCAAAAAAGAAAGCTCGCAAAACAAGTGGCCAGGAACCCCATGCCGACATGAGGTTAAATGTTGACAAATACGTTTATGACTTGGGTCCGTGTGCATGTCTGTGTACACGCG
>NC_051416.1:945687-946322 GCF_015228065.2 Penaeus monodon
TTTACCGCATTTGCCCAAACAAAACGCCTTCTACCCAATGATATCACAAACAGCATGCTAAAAATAACCGCGTGGCTTTCTTAGTAAGGCAAGACACACGGACCAGCTATACCAACAAGCCTAGCGCGACCTTCATGCCCTAATTATTAGTAACCATTTTAAGCTCATTCCGGCCAAATCAACGCTTGCATTTAATATATTTTTTCCCTGCCATTACTAATTCGCTCCGGAAATGTCCTGTCCATGAGATGGTAGTCAAGAGCTGCCAGGATTTGGGGTAATTTTAGTTCGCCGCGCCGCCAATAGATGTCGCTTTTCCCTCAAAGAAAATGGGAATACGTTTGGGATAGACATGTGGCAACCTTCATGCCGTCCTCGAGTTGGGAGCGGGCAAGAAATGCGAAACAAAATATGGTTCTTCCTGTTTTCGCACGCCGAGGGAAAAATACAATAAGATAAGGGAGGAGCTGATAACACTGAGATACAGGGACTTAATAGTAGTTTCTTGTCAACGACATCAATGAATGAATACACTGTGATACGTGCATCAAGGACAATAGCTCAGTATTAACAGGAAAACGGGAATATAGAGTTGATTTAAGAATACAAAACGAACTAATCAATGAACAGTTGTG
>NC_051416.1:946547-946653 GCF_015228065.2 Penaeus monodon
ATGTTCCCCTATCCGTAAAAAAAAAAGTTTAAAGGAAAAGGCGGAAGTGGACATGAAAATAAAACCATAAAAGCGATGAACAGTGAAGCTCTCGGCGTTAACAGTC
>NC_051416.1:946736-946952 GCF_015228065.2 Penaeus monodon
ATAAATGCACCGGTTCCAGATGCATTTAGTATCCATTTTTGTTCACATGAATAAAATATTTTGAGCAAAACGCTGCCAAGAGAAAGAAGGGAACACGAGAAAAAATATAATAATTTCTTTACTGCTCCTCAAACTGTTGGCTAACTGCGAGAGGCGCTCACTCACAATGTGCAATTATTTCGAAAAGACACAAATACACCATTTCACCTATTCAAT
>NC_051416.1:947476-947553 GCF_015228065.2 Penaeus monodon
AAACGGAGGGGATGATTTGCCGATTAACATTCACTTTCTCCCCTTCCCTCTTTTCTTCCCCTCTCGTCTCTCACGGT
>NC_051416.1:947829-947896 GCF_015228065.2 Penaeus monodon
GCCAGCATTCTCCCTCATATGTAACAAGGCCACGGCACCGACACCGCAGGGCAAAAAGTCCCTCCTG
>NC_051416.1:947927-948199 GCF_015228065.2 Penaeus monodon
AGAATGAGTGCAACAGTGAAGAGAGCAAGTCCGGCGCGCGACAGGATTCCATTAAGGGCGCGGATGACACGCTTGGCCGCATCTGCACGAGGGTCACACTACGCCCACCACCTCCCCCCCTCCCCACTACCCCCTCCTCCACTCCACCCTCCCTCTACGCCCACTATCCCTACTCCTCCACCCTTCCCCTCCTCCACGAGCACTACTCCTCCCCCCCTCCTACCCCTCTTTCTCTCCCTTCACTACATGCAGTTCCCCTCCTCCTACACTTC
>NC_051416.1:948363-948496 GCF_015228065.2 Penaeus monodon
GAACTTCAACGCTGTGAAAGATAAACCCCCAAAATAATGCAATCAGGCGACGCCATTTTGGGGCTCCCGAAAGCACTTGCGAGAAGGAAAGAGTGAAGCTTTTATTGGTGATTCTATACGTCTCTCGATGAGC
>NC_051416.1:948736-949003 GCF_015228065.2 Penaeus monodon
GCACATCCATTTTCAGGGACCGCCGGAGAGGGGGCAAAAGAAAAGAGGCGGGGGAAGGGGGGGGGAGGTCGTCACTACAAACAATGGTAGTGTTGTCACAGGTTCAATATTTGTCGGTCACTCACATCTGAATAGCGTCAACAGGTATATACACACATACAGGTACTTTCAAACACACGTACACGCAAGTCCTTACATATGTGTGCATGTATTGGTGAGAAGGAGAAAAAAAGGGAAAAAAATGAAAGACAGAGAAAAGGAAGAAAA
>NC_051416.1:949407-950092 GCF_015228065.2 Penaeus monodon
TTCTGCGTGCGCAAACAATGAACACTTATCATATCTAATGTATACAAATGTCGCCGATCAATTTCTTTGATATACTACAATCCTTGGCAACGCTGTTGAACCCAAAAGAAACAACAAAGGTTTCGATGACATCACAATAATAATTCCAATATCCTAACATGACATTACTTGCAAATTACCATAATCGACATTCCACAATACGCTTTACCGTTGGCAATATACGGTAAATACACCATATGGGATACGCTGTACCCTCTACCCATCACTGCGTATTACCCAACACCATGCCCCGAATCGATGTATGAACAGCATTGCCACATTAACCCTGCAGCAATCATTCCCAAAAGGAAAACATAATTCATCCTCAGGTGAATTGGCAACGGCGCTGTTCTTCTGCACTGGCCAATCAGCGACAATCTTTTAATATTTCATAAATTCAAAACCAATTTTCTTTTCTCTTTTCGTACGATTTAATCAACTCCATTGCCTAGTTTACCGAAAGCATCGATAGAATTAGTAAAAAAAGAGGAAGAAAAGTGCTTAAAATTCCATTTCAATCTTACTCTTTTTAATTACGAGAAAATGAGGTTTGATCATTTGCTGCGCAGTGCATGCAGTGTGTGAAATAAAAGTTACAAGCGTTCATACATGAAAATAGATTAAACTTAACCAAAACGCAGGAATG
>NC_051416.1:950740-950832 GCF_015228065.2 Penaeus monodon
ATCTCTTGGCCTTGACTCGGAGGCTTGTTATAGCGAGAGCAACTGTTCTTCGCTACGTGAACAGGAAGCTGTTTCGTAACTTGTCTTTTCCC
>NC_051416.1:951109-951227 GCF_015228065.2 Penaeus monodon
ATGTATAGGAATGACCTTTTGACCTTGGGCAGGTGGTATGTGCAGCTGTGGACGCCAAGCTGTTGTAAAACATTAGGTAACAATTTTCTGACATATTTTTATATCTATCCGCGGGACC
>NC_051416.1:951611-952148 GCF_015228065.2 Penaeus monodon
TGAAAAATAACTGGAGGCGGACAGAAAATGGCTCACTGAACACCTGCTCGCCCACAGGTGTTGCACAGATGCGAAGGATCAGGAAGATTAGGAAGTGGGCGGAAGGGAAAGAGGTTGGCGAGAGGGGTGAGAGGGAGAGAAGGAGAGGAAGGGGAAGGAGAGGAAGGGGAAGGAGAGGAAGGGGAAGGAGAGGAAGGCAGGAGGAAGGATGAGAAGAGTAGTAGGAAGAAGAGAGGGGGGAGGAGAGGAGAAAGGGGATGAGGGAGAAGCAGAAAGAGGAAGGAAAATGGGACAGGGGAAGAGAGAGGGATTGAGAGAGAGGGAGAGAGAAAGAGAGGAAGAGAGAGGGTGAGAGAAGAAAAGAGGAGAGAGAGAGAAGAAGGAAGAAGGGAGACGAGGGAGATGGGGCAAGAGCCCTTCTCGGAATGCGATCTCCGAATCTCAGAAGTTGATGATCGCGAGATTATGGCGCGATTGAAATTAGACGCGAAGTCATATTCGTGGGATTCCATTATCATGCTCGCTCGCTGTTTCTCG
>NC_051416.1:952194-952338 GCF_015228065.2 Penaeus monodon
CCCTTTCTTTCAGTTTATTTTTCAACGTACAACTTTATCTATATGAATAGATAGAGAGGCGTAAAGTAAATGAAAGAAAAAGAAGTAATCAAAGGGAAGAAAAATATATATACATACATATAAAATATTAACACGCACGCATAA
>NC_051416.1:952431-952777 GCF_015228065.2 Penaeus monodon
TACAACCACAAACGCGTACATCCAGCTTATCTCCTTATGAATGCCAACAAGTATCCCCCTAAATCAACACCTACACAGGTACGCCACGCTATCAGCCACGCAGGTATGCCTTAACACACAAGACGATGCCACCGCGTCCCAAATTACAGCCCCCGACACACAGGTATGCCAACCAGTACAAAGGTATGCTGGGGTATCTCTCTCCATTTGTTCGACGAGCGTATACCCAATATTTCGGCTCGACTCGTATTGTTTGAACGGCTGTGATCTTGTTTCATTCTACAACATATAATACTGCCGTATTATATACGCCAGTGCCCGATGTATAGTACAGAGTGGCTGGCTC
>NC_051416.1:953135-953305 GCF_015228065.2 Penaeus monodon
CACCTCCACCCATCTCCCCCCCCCCCCCTTCACCAGGGCCACCCACACTATCGCCTTGTTGCTCGCTCATGCCTGACCCCCCCCCCCTCCTTTCAACCCAACCTCATTTACATATCGTTCATAAACAACTATCTCTAAACAGGGTCTCGAAGGGGGGTGACGAGGAGCAA
>NC_051416.1:953411-953504 GCF_015228065.2 Penaeus monodon
ATTCCATAATGCCTTTCACCTGAGGCTGCATTCGTCACCCGTGCTCCGTCGGATTACCTATTCACTTTACCAAGTCTCCTCTCTCCCCCCCCC
>NC_051416.1:953997-954430 GCF_015228065.2 Penaeus monodon
TATTCCCCTTATTTGCATTGAGTAAACTGGTCCGTTAATAATTTCGTACTATGGCATTTTCTGTTGAAATCATTAATCAATTACCAGTTTTAATAAATTTTCATAAAAAAAACGAAACGGTTTTTCTTCTAAATCTGGTTGCCAAATAAACACACTTTGGAATATTTCGAATTTTTTTTCTGAGTGGTTGGAACGTACTAATTGCCACAGAAATCAATTTAATAGATGTGGTTTATGTAATTACCCATTAATGCCTCCGCCTATTATTAAACCGATGTCAGACTGTCGGATTCTTTTTTTTTATAGGCTTGAGAGTCTAAAATGCACATTTTTTCTCTTTATTTAGTGCTTGTCCAAAATCAGATTACGATCCTGTTTGTAAAAAGTTTAAGCATTTTTGTGGATGTAAATCTGTTTGCCATGTAAACATCTA
>NC_051416.1:954537-955312 GCF_015228065.2 Penaeus monodon
TTGGCCACATCGGTGAATTAGAGGAAATTGCCGAGCGGAAATAAACACATGACCCCCGTCCGAGGAGGAAATTTGACAAGCGTTAAAGGGAAAAATACTAATGAGGATCGACCCTCATACGAGGTGCAGTTGCCTTGTTTGTGATCTTATGTCTCGATGATATTTACTTTCTTCATTATACATCCATTCAATAGTCATTTACTTTTGTCTTCCATTTCTTATTCTACTTTTCTTCTGGTTTGGGTTCGATAACTTTAGATCATCATATAAGAAGAATTTAAGATTTAGAGAATTAAGCTCAAGTCCGAAATGATTTATTTATGCGTGTCTGCAGTAATTCCTACACACATGAATCAAAATCACTCTCTCTTTTTTCTCTCTCTTATCAGCATTATCGTTCCCTTTAACTATCACCCCCCCCCCCTTTCCTTCGTCTTACCCATGCACTCCCTCCCTCTATCTTTTATTTCCTTTGCTCTCCTTCTCACCTACTCTTTTTTTTCCTCTCTCTCTTTATTACACCTTCATTTTCTTTTCCCTTAATTATCTTTCCTCTTCACTTCCTTTCTATTTTTTTCTTCTGCACCCACTTTCTCTTCCACTCCCTTTCTCCTTCAGTCCCGTTCTCATCCACTCTACTGTACTCACTTGTTTCTTACTTTTTACTTCTTTCTTTATTATTCCCCCAGTTCCTTTCTTTTTGAATCTCCTTCCCTTCCATTTCTTTATTTATTATTACTTTTTTTCTTAACCCACTTTCTTCTTTTAATTATTC
>NC_051416.1:955436-956164 GCF_015228065.2 Penaeus monodon
ATTTTTTTGCCCGCCCACACGTACGTAAATTCTGAAGCCGCGATGCCTTTCCAGAGGCGGAAGAGAGACGCGAAACACTACACAGCCCTTTCATCTTGAGAAGAGGAAGAGGGGGAAAAGAAAAAAGAAAAGAGGGAGGAGAATGAAAGGGAACGAGGGAGGGGGAAAAGGGGGGATGAGGACGAAGAAGAAAAAGGACAGATGAAGGGAAACGGAAGAAGGAGGAGGGCGAAAGAGTTGCGAAGAAAGAATGAGGAAGGACGGAGGAAAGGAGGGAGGAGATGAAGAGAGAGAAACGCAAGGGAGAGGCGAGAAGGGAGGAAGAAATGGGAAAGTGAGAAAGGAAGAGGTAAAAAAAAGGAGGAGGACAGGGGAGTAAAAAGGAATGAGAAGCTGACGGAGAAAGAAAAAGGGGAAAGCTATAGACGAAGAAACGAGAACGGATTGAGGATAAAGAGAAACAGAAGACAAGGGAAGGAGCAACGACATGGGAAGAAGGGAGGAAATTCTACTTTCAAATGCATTAGATTTTGTGACGCACTTCAAATCCTCGAAGGCAGGATTCAAATATAACATTTTGTTTATATTCATGTTTATATTAACTTCTGATATCGCAGCTGATGTCTGGCGGTGCACCTGCTGAGTGTAAACATTCGATCTCCTGATTCATATATCCGTAAATGTTCATCATATTCTTAAATATATTTATTCAAACACTCTCTCTATCT
>NC_051416.1:956248-956382 GCF_015228065.2 Penaeus monodon
TACATTAATAACAGACCAGTTAAGCCACACAAAAAAAAGCAATACAAAATCCCACATTCATATCAAATAGGCAACAACAACAACAAAATCGCTCCGTCCAACAAGAAAAGAAATGAGACAGCCCTTTCCCCCCC
>NC_051416.1:956472-957009 GCF_015228065.2 Penaeus monodon
GCCACCACGCTTACGTTCGACCATAACACTCATTAATCCCGGGCAAGGTCGTTAACCTCATTACCGAGGGAAAAATTGCTCCCACAATAACTCATTTTCGTAATCGTTATCTCATTAACCTCGGCGAGAGAAGATAGATAAGCATCACTGATTATCTCTTCAGACTAAATACGCTAGCTTGATTATCTTAATCATGGTTAACAATAATAACAAGAAGAGAGGCAACGTGTTATTATGAACTTGTAAAGAGGTATTCGTTTTACTGACATTACTGTGGTGACTAAAGATAATAATGACCTTCATACTTATCAATAATCGTTATTACCACCACAGTAAGGAAATAAACATATGCATAAAAAACACAATCCACAAAAATCACGAAGAACAGAACCAAGAAATCTCTTTTCGTGAAATACTAAAAACAAACAAGAAAGATGAAACGCAGGGAACCAAAAAGTACGAATATATATATTTTTTTAATTGGGAAAAACAAAACGCAATCCCACAATCCGACACACTAGGAAAACATATTCAATA
>NC_051416.1:957451-957558 GCF_015228065.2 Penaeus monodon
CACGGCCTCAGACTTGCATGCTAACTCTCTGACTTGGATAAGCAACAGCGGTCGGCTGGTTGGCTGGCCTCGACAGGACGCAACGTGGAGGGTGATTTACAGGTTCT
>NC_051416.1:958150-958374 GCF_015228065.2 Penaeus monodon
TTGAAGCACACAGAGAAAGACTGAAATATTGAAGAAGAAGAAGAAAAAAAAAACAGATCGTAGTGAAGGAAAAGTTGAAGGGCCGGCACCAGGCCATCGCTCTGACGCCCCCCTTGTATGGCGCCCCGGACAAGAGAACCGCCATCTGTATGGAGAGCGCAGGACCTCAAGTTACACGAGAGCTGTGTCCGTGAGACTTCCTTCGACTGCGGTGCTTTGACGGC
>NC_051416.1:958676-959118 GCF_015228065.2 Penaeus monodon
CAAATATATGCCTAGCACTGCAGTGTGCCTAGATAAGCGAGGCACCGGCGCCGTTCCTGCCACGGCATCCCCGCCAAGGCTTAGTGGACACCGCTGAAACTAAGCAAAGACTGTGGCCGGGGCTTCTTCCGTGGTGCTGTTACGCAGTGTGGGTCGCAAGGAGTCGCATGCAGTTGTATGTTGTCGTATGTGGTCATATGGGCGGCAGGTGGTCGCATGTAGTTGTATATATTCGTATGCAGGCGCACTTGGTCGCATATGTCGTATTTAACTGTAGCCGTAGTATAAATTGTATAAAGTTGTATGCAATCGTATTAGTTCGTATGTAATTGTATGCAGTCGCGTGTGGTCGTGTGTAGTATGAAGTCGTAGGCGACTGAACATGGACGAAGGCAGTCGTACATGGTGATCCACAACAACACGATTCCACTGATAACAGAGC
>NC_051416.1:959803-960184 GCF_015228065.2 Penaeus monodon
GCTTCGAGTGTTAGGCAACAGGGTCGTGACAGAGCAGTTCTTTCAGGCTTAAAAAAAAAAGAGAAGTTGAATAGGCTTTCATTACGTCTGATTCCTTCTTTATGCAACGTGAAAAAGAACAGTCCTATACAAAGTGTCACGTACAGAAAAATGTTTTTGCTATTTAGGGCATGACTCGTTTTACATGACAATCGGCCTTACGTATTATAGACATGTGTGTGTTGTCTGTTCAGAGTAAGGGATAGGGAGATGTGTAGACAGGTCGACATAGACTGTGTGTAGATACTTTTTATAGAGACATACACATGTATTGCATATAGATACTTACATTTCAAGTTTTCTCGCCTGTTTGCCAATTAAGAATCCATTCACAACATACCT
>NC_051416.1:960707-961294 GCF_015228065.2 Penaeus monodon
AGAACAATAATAACTGCAGTAGCATTAGTAACAACGATAACACTCCCCCGCCATGAACAACAACAAGAAGGAGCTTATGTATATCCGATTCATTTAACTCTTGCATCTCCTCTGCACTCGTGTGTGATTCCCTTAAATGCTTAATGAACTCAACTTTATCTCTCTCATTTGCATTTGGAAATATTCCTAACCAGTTGAATCGGCGTCTTATATTTTACAACTGTCTTAGGAGGAGGCCCACCGATATATATTTCTTGAATGCAATATCTTACTCAGATTTCCATAAAAAATATATGTATCTTTATTCTATTTACAAGGAAACTTGGTCATAAACAACTTTTACGACACATTAACTCGCCTTAAAAGAGAAAAAAAACTTTCTTTTTTGGCTAATTCCCACTTATCTATTCATAAACTATTTTTCCTTTATTAAAACCCAGATAAATAGATAATTTATCAATATTGTACTTCAGTAGTTGGCTTTAGAAAATCGATCTCTCCGTTAAGATCTATAAATAAACAGGTTTTTTCCCCCTTGGCTTTCGACGATTAACTGTGTCATATCCTGTGTTACGCAAGCAAGCAAG
>NC_051416.1:961577-961826 GCF_015228065.2 Penaeus monodon
GGCAGTCTCTATGGCTTGGTGATCATGGCGGAGAATCTATCGAGGGGCGGAGAAAGCTACAGTACAAAGTGGAGGAAATGTGTAAAAGATATGGTGGGTGATGGAGATATATGCATGACATGATGAAGAAAAATAAGAGACATGCTGGAGAAAAGTAGGACATAATGGAGATAAAACATGATGATGGAGAAGAAAGATAGGAAGACACAACGAGCAAAATGCATAAAAAAGAGCAAGCGATATATTACC
>NC_051416.1:962627-963100 GCF_015228065.2 Penaeus monodon
TTAAATTGGCGTTGTTGCCTGGCGATACCTAACCCTTCCAGGTGCCAGAGAAACAGCGATACAGTTAATCGCTCTGGATCACCAGGGTGCGGACAGGGGTGGCCAGGCGGGGGCTGTGGCACCGTGGCAGTGGTAATTCCTGTGTGTCAGTGTTGGGATTTCATCCTATCGGGACATCTGAACGGATATCCCCCCACCCCCCCAGCACTTCCGCAAGCACAAACAATCCGCCCCCCACCCCCCCTTCCCCCACCATGGAAAAAGGGCGATCCAAACCGAAAAAATCCGAGTCCAGACAAGGTGGCCACACCAGCAAGCGCCTTCGAGATAACAAAGAGATAGCATTTTACACACCGTTTATTTATACGCGCGGAGATGCCGGCAGCGGGAGACGGATGCGAGCGCGAGAGGGGAGCAATATCCTTGATGAGAGGAGGGGGGGGGGCGGGGGAGAGAAAGAGAGCTTTTACTGG
>NC_051416.1:963385-963667 GCF_015228065.2 Penaeus monodon
ATTGAGGTATAGCAAGAAAGGAGAAGCAAAAAGGGGAGCTGATAAAGGGAAAGAAAAGGAAGAGTGGGGGGAAGAAAGAGTGTGAGGGAGAAATACGAGAGGCAATTTTAGATAAGGGAAGGAAGAGGGAGAGGAAGGGAAGAGAAATGGAATGAAGAAGAAAGAGGGGATGAGTAGACGCGTAGAGAGGATGGGGGTAAAGGAGGCAGAAGAAAGGAAGGAAGACTAGGGGAAGGGAGGTAAGGTAACAAAACCAGGTTCTTCGTCCTCTACCCTTTGACC
>NC_051416.1:963958-964233 GCF_015228065.2 Penaeus monodon
ATCTAAGCAGCAACAAAGCTTTCCCTGTCTCCTCCCCGTACCCTCAACCGCATCCTCTACGAGCCTCGCTATTTTACGGATTTTATTGTCGGTAACCGGACCTGTCTTCCTTTTTTGCATTTCCATATTATTTTTCTTTACTCGTCCATTTTTGTTTCAAATTCGTCTATCTTTTTTGTTGTTTCTCTGTTCTGCTGTCTGACGTCGCATCCTCCCTCCTCTGGCCAATAATTTACGATGTCAATATCAAATAAATGTAAATACGAAGTAGATCC
>NC_051416.1:964547-964643 GCF_015228065.2 Penaeus monodon
CTAAAAATAGATCATCACAACAGACTAACCTTGTAGCCTCCCTCTTCTATCCCGCACTTTCCCCGTCCCCAGAATAAAAAAAAATATCCTGAAACA
>NC_051416.1:964798-965054 GCF_015228065.2 Penaeus monodon
CATGAGTTTATTCACTCACTTCATTCACAAATATATTTCCGTGTGCATATATGCGTGTGTATACTTGATGTGATGACACTTATTCCCCTCGCACATTCGTTCCGACGGAAGTGCATAAGCACGCGTGCATGTACTTACTTCCCTCCACACGTGCTTGGTAGCGTGCCATGCACATGCCTTCGTTCCCATGTGCGATCAGACCCCGAGACCTTGACCTATACCAGAGGGGGGGAAGGGAGGGAGGCAGACATCCGGG
>NC_051416.1:965128-965727 GCF_015228065.2 Penaeus monodon
AAAAGGAGATGGAGAGAGATACATCCACACGGAAAAAAGGGAGAGAGAAGGAAGGAGACACAAACATCGCCAAAGGGAGAGAAAAAAAGGAGACACAAACATCACCAAAGGGAGAGAAAGAAAGAAGACATACATGGAAAAGGGAAGGGAAGAAAGACACGATAGAAAGGGAGAGTCAAAACGAGAGAAAAAGGAAGAGAAAGAAAAAAGGGGACACAAGAGAGAAAAATTAAGAAGTAGGAAGAGAGGAAGAAGACACACATACGAAAAAGAAAAAGAAAGAAAAAGAAAGAAAGAAAAAAAAAGAAAAAAAAAGAAAAATAGATGAAAAAAACACGAAAAAAGAGGGGAAAAAAAAGATAATAAAACAGAGGAAAGCACATCCACACTAAGGAGAGAAAATGATGAGGCAGAAAGAGAGAGACGCACGCAAGGGAGAAAACAAGGTTCGATCTCCCTTTCGCGTGTGTGGAACGGAATTTGTCGTGCGAGGCGATGTCACTCTTGAAAGGCCAAACTAAAACATACTCGAGGGTCTTGCCTCCGAGGCGAACAGCTTTTCAATTTGCATTCGATTAGGCCGTCTCCCGTTCGGTGGC
>NC_051416.1:966136-966290 GCF_015228065.2 Penaeus monodon
GTTTGCACGTTTAACAAAAACGCATCCTTGATTTACATATTTCGTTTATGATATACAAATGGATGTGTATCTTATTTAATTTTTTTATTGTAATTTCACTTTTTTCTCTCCGCCTCTATAATCTTATATTCCTGCAGATCGATAGACTGGTAGA
>NC_051416.1:966457-966624 GCF_015228065.2 Penaeus monodon
AACCGCGCGCATGTGTATGTGTGGGAACGCCAAGTTATGCTTGGTATACCATTCAACATACTCCTCGCCTTCTTTGGGCAACTTTCTGCACCTGCATCTCCTTGTAAACCTATAAATAAAACTACAATAGTCAAAAGAAGATAGGTTACGCAATTTCCTCTAAAAGA
>NC_051416.1:967111-967243 GCF_015228065.2 Penaeus monodon
CCCGTCCTCCCAGTCGCCCTCGAAGAAGCAACAAGCGCTCAAGGATGAGGAATAGGTGAGTGTTTATCCCCAAGTGGCAGGCGCGGAGTGTGAGCGTCTTTTGTTCTGCCTCTTATACTCTGTATAATTTAT
>NC_051416.1:967297-967504 GCF_015228065.2 Penaeus monodon
GGTCTGTCTCTTTCCCTCTCGGTCTCTCGGTCTTCTTAGCGATACCTGATACGTGTCTCGTTCTCGGTCTTCCCCTCTTTCCCCTCTTCCTGTTTCGCCTCCTCCCTTTAATATTCTTTCTCATTTTCTTCCATCCCCTATCTTTTCCTCTCTTCCTCCCTCTCATTTTTTTATAGTACTACGGTATACACGCATCTCGTTCTCTGC
>NC_051416.1:967603-967793 GCF_015228065.2 Penaeus monodon
CAGTCTACCGACGCTGATGTTAGCACGTTTTCGCTCTTGATATCAATTGTGTTTTCATTTATTCTCCTCAGTGCCAAGGCTGCGTTGTGATCCCTGGCTTCACCTCAAGTTCTTCTCCGGCCTTCGTTTTTTTTTCCTCTCTTTCTTTCGCACAAAGAAAGGTAAATATATATCAGCAATAATCTGCATC
>NC_051416.1:967996-968518 GCF_015228065.2 Penaeus monodon
CAGATTTCAGATTTCAACCCCCCCCCCCCATCCCACATATAAAAAAATCCTTCTCATCCATAAAACCTAGACGAAGACAAAACCCAAAAGGCCCCACTACCCGATAAACGAGATAAAATCCGAAATCGAAAAATCATGTTCACCAACCACACCTTCCCACCTTGATACAGTGATGCCACGTCCGCCGAGAAGAGGACCCATCTTTCGAAGGGAACCCTCCCTGGGCTGGCAACAGTGAAACCTCAGTGTCTAACGAGCGAGAACGAGAACAAGCCGTTACGCTCGTATAACACTGCAAGGTCAATATTGCACTATATTGCTTTCTGTTACGTAGGGGGATATGTGAGGAGAGGGGGGGGGGGGATAAAACGCAACAATGCCTATCCTCATTTGGGTTTAATTTTGTTCTAAGGGAGCGTGAACAGCGGTTGGGAGGAGGGGTAGGGGGGATGGGGGTATAAGGGGATAGGAGGTCCCGGGTAGGGAGATTGAAGGGGAGGAGACACATGAAGAGGTTGGAGG
>NC_051416.1:968549-969306 GCF_015228065.2 Penaeus monodon
AAGATATAAAGAACTGGCTTGTGGTAATGAACGGTTTGGTAATCAATATGAGTACCAATCTAACGAGGGTGCTCTTACCAAAACAATGAATAAGGAAAGTAATAACGTCGGAATTCCGCCCGTTTCATTATGGGCGAATTTTTGGTAGGATATTTCTGTTTTGGAATATGAAAAAAAAAAGTTGACGAAAATAATCATTTTAGTTTTCACGAGATTTACGTCGTAACTGGCCATTTTTTTCTCAGCTAATGCCTTACCATAACTAATGCAAATTCTCTCAACAGAAACGGCAATAATCAGAAAACACCACAATCTTTATTCATGAGTATCCATTCCACACGTTGGAAAGGCAATCCATTAAGCTGTGCAACACCCACCCATATGTTCAACAAAAAGGTTGAAAATAAGAGAAAAGCTTCAGAAAGAAAACGCGAGCAAGAAACAGGACGGCCATGAGAAGCAAAGTCGACAGTGATCGCATTGTGCACACCTCATGGAGTCACAATGGACGCAAATAATGAAATCCTTCTTCCAACTGGCGTGAGGGATTATGAGGGCAATGAGGAAGAAGTGAATATCATCGCCAGCTCGAGTTAGTTCGTGTTACAATCCTGGTAAGCGATCTCCACACACACGGACGGCGACGTGGAGAATGCTCATACCAACCTTTGACACGCAGGGCTGCCAATGATCTCTCGAAAACGTTCACATGGAATTAATAAATGTGGCATAATGTGAAGGCCAGCCCAGAGAAGTA
>NC_051416.1:969883-970074 GCF_015228065.2 Penaeus monodon
GACTCTCCCATGCCCCTTCTTTCCCAACTTCACTCACCCGCCCACGCCCACCCTCACCAGCCCACGTTCTCTCTCACCGCCCACGCCCACTCTCACCCACCCACGCTCTCTCTCACCAACTCTCATCTTAGGTATCGACATCCTTTCCTTCTCCACTTCGCCTACACGCTCATACATTAACATTCTCTTTG
>NC_051416.1:970454-970646 GCF_015228065.2 Penaeus monodon
TTTCTCTCGTCGCCCGACGCTTCTACGCCTACGCCCACACGCGCAAGCTCGTCCTACGCCCGTAAGTAATTATCCCACGCTGACACTCGCATGCTATCGCCGGTTCAAGGTGTAAAGGGCTTTGGATTGCGTTTTTGTTTACATCACTTTACTCTCTCTATCTAATTTGAATTGTCTGTCTGTCTGTCTGTT
>NC_051416.1:970708-970870 GCF_015228065.2 Penaeus monodon
AGGCTTATTTTTACTGCAGCAACACTTTCCATATATCATAGCTTTAAATAATTTCCTCATAACAATTTATAAATAATTTCTCCATAACAAGTCCGCATTAATAGGATACTTAAATTACCATCGGTGATGTATTTTTTACTAGAGCGGGGCGGGGACAGTAAC
>NC_051416.1:971226-971498 GCF_015228065.2 Penaeus monodon
CAGCTCCATATTGTTCAGCAGGATAGAGAAAGAAGAGAAAACCCCCCCGCTCCTTTAAGAAAAAAAAAGACAAACATTGCCTAAAAATAGTAAAAAAAAGAAAGAAAAATAGCAGCAAGATTAATTTCCATCTCGGGAAAATATGAAAAGAGTCTTCATGATTAAGCCTTCCCTCAGACAAAGGCTCTCGTCTCCGCATTGCCAATCAACATTTTCTCTTTTTTTTGACTGCCTGAGGGTATGTCGGGATATAATGTTTTCCTGGTAAAACT
>NC_051416.1:971530-971621 GCF_015228065.2 Penaeus monodon
TGACATGACCTCCAGTTTTCTCTGGACGGAATTTATTTATATGAATTTCTAATACAAACACATACATATTTAACAATTCATGTTTACGCTT
>NC_051416.1:971741-971852 GCF_015228065.2 Penaeus monodon
GTTTACATGGATGGATATAAGCAAAATGACAGATAGACAGAGTCAACATGCTATGATCAACCCGACAGAAATGAGTGACATGCGCTCCCGGCGCTGGCACTCGTGTTCTTA
>NC_051416.1:971959-972211 GCF_015228065.2 Penaeus monodon
AATTTCTACTATTTTATCTATCGGTTTTATCTCTGACTTTTTTTCCCATGCATCGTCTTCACAAATCCCTTTCTTTCAACAACAAAATCTAATCAAAAGGCTAAGAACACCTAATTTTTATTAGTTCCAAAATTATTCAAAATAATAACCAATTAAAGCAAGTATCATGGACTCTCCTTTGACGGCGGTAATAAAAAAAACAAGAAAAATGAAATTAAAATGTGATAAAGGAAGAAGGGGCGAAGATTGTTT
>NC_051416.1:972392-972733 GCF_015228065.2 Penaeus monodon
CGTAAACCTAAAAAAAAAGGAGTGCCGCCCACACACACACACACTATAAAGGGAGCGCGGCCACCCACGCCCACACACCCGCACGCCTCAGGGAACATCTACGCTTCCGACATGATATAAACAACTGGGAATCTAAACACACGACAAGGAGTGGAAAGGGAAGCATGGGAGAAAGAGGGGAGGAAGGGGGGAAGAAAGGGTGGGGTGAAGGAAGGAGGGAATAAAGGAAGGAAAATGGAGAATTGCAATTGGTGGTGAGAATGGTGATAGTGACAAGGAATAGGAAGGTGTAATGATGATGATGATTTATCTCATGATGTATCTATATAGGCCTACCGGCG
>NC_051416.1:972765-973059 GCF_015228065.2 Penaeus monodon
GGAAGGACATATGTAGGCATTACAGAATATGAAGCAAAATAAGACAATGCAGAGAGAGGGAAAGAAACGAAAATAGGGGGAACAGGAAGGAGACAAGAAAAACCGCAAAAGGCGGTAAAAATACGAAACGAAAGAAAAAGAAGAAAAAGGCAAACAATACGTGTTTCAAAAGAAGGAAAAGAAGAAACAAACGTAGATTTATACCAAACCACAATCACAGCCCAGTACCCCCCCCCTCCCCGCCTCCAAAGATATCTAAACAATAACAAAACAAACAAGAATATTCTCCCCCCC
>NC_051416.1:973296-973498 GCF_015228065.2 Penaeus monodon
GCGAGACACCTCCCCGACGCCCCTACGCCCTCACGCCCACGCCTGCGTAATGACAGGGGCTGATCCGCGGCACGCCCACCCCTAACCGCAGCGCCTCACCGGGCCAGACCGCCCGCACTACTTTCTAAAGCGCCGTCAAATTTGGTATCGCCCCCTTCCCCCCATGGTATCGTTCCCTTCCTTCCCCCTCCCCACCAGGGTA
>NC_051416.1:973555-974284 GCF_015228065.2 Penaeus monodon
ATGGTACCACTCCCCTCCTCCTACCTTTCCAACTCCCCACCATGATACCACTCCCCTCCTCCTGCCTTCCCCACTCCCCACCATGGTACAACTCCCCTCCTCCTGCCTTCCCCACTCCCCACCATGGTATCACTCCCCTCCTCCTGCCTTCCCCACTCCCCACCATGGTACCACTCCCCTCCTCCTGCCTTCCCACTCCCCACCATGTACCACTCCCCTCCTCCTGCCTTCCCCACTCCCCACCATGGTACAACTCCCCTCCTCCTGCCTTTCCAACTCCCCACCATGATACCACTCCCCTTCCTCCTGCCTTCCCCACTCCCCACCATGGTACAACTCCCCTCCTCCTGCCTTGCCCACTCCCCCACCATGGTATCACTCCCCCTCCTCCTGCCTTCCCCACTCCCCACCATGGTACAACTCCCCTCCTCCTGCCTTTCCAACTCCCCACCATGATACCACTCCCCTCCTCCTGCCTTCCCCACTCCCCACCATGGTACAACTCCCCTCCTCCTGCCTTTCCAACTCCCCACCGTGGTATCACTCCCCTCCTCCTCCTCGATCCCCCTCCCCACCAGAATATCGCTCCCTCCCTTCGTAATGGTATCATAAAAGCACAAGGGAGGAGGGGAGAAAGGGGAGGGGGGACGGATGGATATCTGGCTGCCATTACGAGGGAAGGGGGGGGGGGTTAAGGGTGAGGATGAGTAGGCGGGGGGGGGGGACTGG
>NC_051416.1:974320-974509 GCF_015228065.2 Penaeus monodon
ATCTTTTTTTCTTCTCTTTCACTATTCTTTTTCGAAAAAAAAAAACATTTGGCCTTTATTTCATCCTTATCACCTACGGCACTATTATTTTTTCGAGGAATTCAACTCTAAAATTTTAGACAGATTATTTTCGGTCTTAAAAAACTGTCATTATTAATTGTACTAAATAATGATTATAATTATCACTGT
>NC_051416.1:974561-974716 GCF_015228065.2 Penaeus monodon
CCTTTTAGAAATTAATACCATCGATAATTACATGACATCAGTACAAAAACAACAACGCCAGAACAACATAGGATAAGAAACAAAG
Source organism: Penaeus monodon (assembly GCF_015228065.2). Taxonomy (NCBI): domain Eukaryota; kingdom Metazoa; phylum Arthropoda; class Malacostraca; order Decapoda; family Penaeidae; genus Penaeus; species Penaeus monodon. The sequence continues at coordinate 974,647 of NC_051416.1, forward strand.
GAAGAACACAAACATTAATGACAACGTTAATGATAATGACAAGAGAAATCACGATAACTATCGATCGATT
>NC_051416.1:975601-975711 GCF_015228065.2 Penaeus monodon
AATTGTATTATTTATAAAGGGCGTTTAACCTTTCTAAATCGAGGCCCATATTCTCTTACGCCCCTTTCTCGCGTGGGTACGGGCGGGGGGGGGGATATGAGGAGGGAGGG
>NC_051416.1:976022-976139 GCF_015228065.2 Penaeus monodon
ACCACCCACAAAAACGAAAATCTTTTCCGCCTTCACATTTTTCTCTCCCCGTTTTCTTTCCTAGAATATCCTCCAATGTGGTTTCCTTTTCTTTCCTTCTTATATAACTCTTTGTCG
>NC_051416.1:976202-976268 GCF_015228065.2 Penaeus monodon
ACAAACCAGTCTTCGCAAAATTTACTTCATGGCAGAGTATCTGTACCTGGCATGCGTTACCTCCCA
>NC_051416.1:976437-976533 GCF_015228065.2 Penaeus monodon
ATTAGTCCACTCAAAAAAGCCCATGAAACACGACATTGAATGATGATGAAAACAGCAATCAACCGCAAGCAAATTGCAGTTCAATCCAGTATCAGA
>NC_051416.1:976706-977111 GCF_015228065.2 Penaeus monodon
GTCCCCCATCCCTCGCTAACATCCCCACCTTAATCCTTCTTAATCCTTCCTCCTTTCATCTCCATTTCCCCTTATCCTTATCCCACTTCTTCCCCTATTCCTCTTCTCTCCAATACCCCCCCTCCCTCCAATATCCCCCTCTCTTCCTATTCGTACCCCACGATCTCCTACACTCCCTCCCTCCGCCCCCCCCCCCATCTCCACCCCTTCACCTACCCTTCCTTCCCCCTCCCATCCCCCTCTCCCCGCATGCTTACCCCCTCCTACCCCTATCGCCAACTCCCCATTCACTGCCCCTCACTTTGGCATGATTAATTAATGCCAACAGGTGTCTGATCAGAAGCGCCGGTTGAACGATAATTACGCGCATTCACCTGTTGCATCTTGGGCACGAACTCGGCATGC
>NC_051416.1:977547-977635 GCF_015228065.2 Penaeus monodon
CTCAATGAGATTCTATTCTCAGCCCCGACGCATTCACCGGCAGCCATCGGCAAAGGATCGACACAAAGCTCCTCACAATGAAAGTCAC
>NC_051416.1:977984-978120 GCF_015228065.2 Penaeus monodon
AAAAGTACGAAAAGAGAATATGCACAAGAGACTGAAAAGTTATTTGGGGAAAAAGTTATAACAAGGAAAAAGTTCGTCGAGGAAAATAAAATGTTCTCGCACCTATTAATTTATTTAAAGGAAGTTAGAGGTACAC
>NC_051416.1:978396-978697 GCF_015228065.2 Penaeus monodon
AATAAAAAAAAATAGCAAAACAATGCTAAACGAGGTCAAAGTGGGTATAGACAATCCCCCTCCCCCCCTCCCTCTTCCCCCTCCCCACGTTCTAACCCCTAACCATAGCCGCAACCTTACTTTTCCCTATTCCCCTGCCCACCTTTACCTAAATTAGGTAAATAGTACCCTGTTACTAGGGGCTGATTCGGGGGCGGGAAGAGGGGGTAGGAAAGAAAGGGGATAAAGAAGGTGGTAGGAGGTAGGAGAAAAAACGAAAATGAGGGAGAGGTTATAATATGTTGGGGAGAAGATACGAGAT
>NC_051416.1:978962-979039 GCF_015228065.2 Penaeus monodon
ACTATCACCAATGACGTTCTAATGTGGGCGAGGTCAGGCGGGGTCAATGAGGTGTTATCATGATGCCGAGTGGTCCT
>NC_051416.1:979155-979238 GCF_015228065.2 Penaeus monodon
AAGTGGAGGAGAAGAGGAAAGGGATAGATTTTATTTTATCTTCACAATTAATAAAATTGTGTTCCAATATTTTGTCAAACATT
>NC_051416.1:979316-979538 GCF_015228065.2 Penaeus monodon
TTACAACGCAAACAAAGCGACAAAACAAAATATGACCAAGAAAACAGCCAAAACAAAAACAATCATAAACAACATATCCCTCAGCGAACACGGAATCAACAGAGTCAAAACAACATAAACGAAGCAATGAGAATCAACACCAAAACAAAAGAAAAATACCCCAATGTCATCCCCGGGTTTCGTCACCGAATTTAGCCAAAACGTCTGTCTCACTTTCTTTAA
>NC_051416.1:980040-980223 GCF_015228065.2 Penaeus monodon
CCCACACCCACCACCCCCTCCTCCGCCACACCCGTGTCCCTTCACCTGTCAATCTGCCAATCAAACCTATGCTTATTGACTCCACAGCTATATTTATCCGTGCGGTCCTGAGCCATAACAGCCCACCTCTGTCGCGGGAATGGAAGGGCCCGAAGTCACCTCAAACCCTCGAAAATGAAGGAG
>NC_051416.1:980716-980915 GCF_015228065.2 Penaeus monodon
GGGGAGAAAAAGAAAGCGAGAAATGACAGACATAGAGGATTAGATCTTGACCGAGAATTAGCCTCCGTTATGCAAATGTGAGGCCTCTGCCAGCCCCACACATCGCGTCACTGGTAAGAGCCTCAGCATCTCCTAAATAAGATCTAAACGTTTCGTAAGCGCAGCAATAAAACTGATAAAGTTACGCATGACGTACACG
>NC_051416.1:981361-982226 GCF_015228065.2 Penaeus monodon
TGGAAGCCAGCGACAGTTCCGGCGGCGCGATCGAGATAATCCCTCAGCCACTCGATAACAAGCAGCGCAACGACGCCATTCCGCCGCGCCCCCGGGAGGTCCCCCGTGCCCTGCCACAGGCGCCCCGCTGCCCGACCGCGGCGGCGTTTTAGCCCCCCTCGCTTACGCCGCGGGGGGAGGGGAGGGGGAGGGAAAGTCGGGGAGGGGGGGGAGATGGGAGGAAGGAAGGATGGCAATGGAGAGGAAGGGTGAGGAAAGAGAGGCGGAGAGGAAAGAAAAATGATTGGGAAGGGGAAAGGAAGAGATGGGGAAAGGGAGAAGGAATGGGGAAGTGAGGAGAGGGCAAGTAGAAAGGATGGGAAAAGGGAGAAGGGGGAGGAAAAAGAAAAGAAGGAAGAAGAGACTGAGGAAGTGGAAAGAAGACAGAGAATGGGGAAATATGGAAAATTAAAGAAAAGAAAGGTAATGGAAAGAAGGAGAAGGAAAACAGTGATGAGAAGACGAATGGACGAAAGAAGAAATAAAGGGATGGAGAAGGAAGGGAATAAGAGGAGAGAAGAATGGAAAGAAGAAAGAGAATGCGAATCGTGGAAAAAAGAAGCAAGGAAGGGAGGGAGGGAATAAAGAGAGAGAGGAAAGAAAGGAGGTGAGGCAGAGGGAAGGAAAAGGGGAGGTAGAGATTGCCCGGAAGCCTCGAGTTCAGCCTCTCAGCGTTCCGTGTTTGGAAACGTGGGCTTAAGCGAAAGAAAAAGATTCTGCTATATTTGGTGCCCGGTTTCTATCTCTTCCATTTACTTTTTCTCTCTCTCTCGCTCGGCAAATCCTCTTATAACTACTGTTCTTCCGTGCTCTCTGTCTCTCTCCC
>NC_051416.1:982293-982384 GCF_015228065.2 Penaeus monodon
TTCTTTCTCTTTTTCTTTCTTTCTCTGTCTTTCTCTTTTTCTTCCTCTTTCCACCTCCCTCACCCTCTACTTCTCCCCCTCCCTCTTTTTT
>NC_051416.1:982447-982522 GCF_015228065.2 Penaeus monodon
TCTTTATCCGTGTTTCCTTCTCTAAATTTCTTTGTCTGCATCTCTTTTTCTTTCGTCCTTCCTTAAACGTTTGTT
>NC_051416.1:982627-983743 GCF_015228065.2 Penaeus monodon
GTTTTCCTTACCATCGCTCTTTCTTCTCTCCCCTCTTTGCTTCCATATCTTTCTTTCTTTTCGCTTCCTCTTCCCATGTCCTCCTTTCTATCCATCATTTCTTCCCTCTATCTTTCCAATTCACTTTCTCCTTCTCTGTCTCTACCCACCAATCTCTCCCTCTCTTTCTCTTCGATCATCTCTCTTCCTCTCCTTTTCCTCTCTCTCTCTTTCATTCAATCTTCCCGAATTCAATTCTTTCCCTTTCTCTTCCTCCTTTTCCCATTCGTCCCTTTCCCTTTCTCGCCCTTCTTCTCAAATGTGTCCATTTCCCTTATTCTTCTTCCTCTCTTCCCGAATTCGCCCCTTTCCTTCTCTCTCCTTCAGTCCCTCTTCCCTCGTTCGCCCCTTTCCCTCTCTCTCCTTCAATCCCTCTTCCCTCGTTCGCCCCTTTCCCTCTCTCTCCTTCAGTCCCTCTTCCCTCGTTCGCCCCTTTCCCTCTCTCTCCTTCAGTCCCTCTTCCCTCGTTCGCCCCTTTCCCTCTCTCTCCTTCAATCCCTCTTCCCTCGTTCGCCCCTTTCCCTCTCTCTCCTTCAATCCCTCTTCCCTCGTTCGCCCCTTTCCCTCTCTCTCCTTCAATCCCTCTTCCCTCGTTCGCCCCTTTCCCTCTCTCTCCTTCAGTCCCTCTTCCCTCGTTCGCCCCTTTCCCTCTCTCTCCTTCAATCCTCTTCCCTCGTTCGCCCTTTCCCTCTCTCTCCTTCAATCCCTCTTCCCTCGTTCGCCCCTTTCCCTCTCTCTCCTTCAGTCCCTCTTCCCTCGTTCGCCCCTTTCCCTCTCTCTCCTTCAGTCCCTCTTCCCTCGTTCGCCCCTTTCCCTCTCTCTCCTTCAATCCCTCTTCCCTCGTTCGCCCCTTTCCCTCTCTCTCCTTCAATCCCTCTTCCCTCGTTCGCCCCTTTCCCTCTCTCTCTCCTTCAGTCCCTCTTCCCTCGTTCGTCATGAAAAGCAGTACAAAATAGGGCGTCGCATTCCTCATGGCTCGCAAACTTTGGCGTTGGAAATTCATACGTGGGATATTGAAATTGTTGAAGACTTCAGAGTAGTTAGAATGGATATACATATATACATTTTCTCTCCCGC
>NC_051416.1:983890-984324 GCF_015228065.2 Penaeus monodon
GACTCCCTATCCACTTGAGACTGAACTTTTTTTTTCCACTTTCCCCTTGTTCCGTCCATGGCTTGTTCTCTCTCTTTGCCTCTTCGTTTCCACTTAAGAAAAGAAATCCCATTTCTTCTTCTCCTTCCTTTCTAGCTCCTTTCCTCCTTCCATCCGCACTCCCTTTCCGGATAAGGAAACTTTTTTTTGTTTGTCTGTATCTCTTCGCGTTATTTTTATTCTCCCGTTGCTAAGCGCCGAGTGATACACCGTTGATTTCAGTTGCGAGCCTTTTACCCTTTTACTGATCACTTTCTATCTATATATATTTTGTCAACATCCTTGGTTATTGAATAGTTCCGAACACCTCCGGGTCTGTTCTTTCCTTCTGAACAATGCCGCGCCCTAAAATCCTTTTAAAACTGCAGTGAACTTTTCTGAACATTTCGTAACAG
>NC_051416.1:984375-984457 GCF_015228065.2 Penaeus monodon
CATTTTAATCAATATTTAAAAAAAAACTCAAGCTATTTGTATACAAAATATAATCAGATTCGCCGCGGTTAATCACTTACAT
>NC_051416.1:984529-984651 GCF_015228065.2 Penaeus monodon
ATGCATAACGGCAACCAAGGTGATAAAACATCACCTTGATCTTATCACCAATGCTATGAATAGATTATTTCTCATGATAATGTCGAATCTGATCACAAGAGGATTGAGATACCAAAAATTTG
>NC_051416.1:984748-984926 GCF_015228065.2 Penaeus monodon
AAGGAAGAAATCCACAGTAATTAGAACACTTTTCATGAACCACCTCATATACACACGGATTTGCGTTTACGTCTATGATGATATAAGGTTGTTTTTTTTCCCTTGAGGAATGCTAATCATTAGACACCCATAGAGGATTTATCGCTGGGAAACACGACGCGGTCTACACTGAATTATC
>NC_051416.1:985386-985697 GCF_015228065.2 Penaeus monodon
TCCATACCTCTCCTACCGGCCTAGGGATCATATTAGCTACTTACTTTATCACCAACGAGGAGAATTAGAGATAGAAGTAGTCACTCAGATACAAGAATAGGGTGGGGTAGGGAGCGCCGGGGAAGGAGAGTGAGCAAAGAATGTTTGAGGGAGGTAGAGTAGAGGAAGAAGAAGTGAGTGCAGAGGGAGAACAGGGAGAGGGGGGATTGTAGGGCGGAGGGACTAAGGGGGGGAGGTGTCTTCTGGATAAAGCTAAGATAAAGATGTCATGCTGTTTCAGTGTTATCTTTATTTTCCTATCTTATCATCGC
>NC_051416.1:985834-986064 GCF_015228065.2 Penaeus monodon
AATCAAACATGGGTGGGGGGGATATTTAACCCAAAACAAAGGACCCCAGTATCTCCTAAAACACTTACCCATAAATCCGGGATTCAGACCCCCCCCCCTACCCGCAGAAAACCAACCTATAAATCAGTAGCTCTGTAATTTGTCAAGATACGATAACGGAAAGGAGTTTCAATTCTGATAAATGCTGAGACGATTACATATAAAATTCACATGCCACGCGTCGCTAGATT
>NC_051416.1:986526-987138 GCF_015228065.2 Penaeus monodon
ACTTAAGAGAGACACAGGTAAGTAATCTCCAATCCCGCGATTCGTAATTAATCCGGTTAGTGCAACCCCAATCTCCGCCAATCGAATATCTTTGGCCGCGATCGGATTCCCTCTTGGCCAGTCGACACGGGGGGGGGGGGGAGACAAAACAGGGGGAGGGAGAAGGAGGGAAGGAGGGAAAAGGAGAAGGAGGGAAGGAGGGGAGGAGGGAAAAGGAGAAGGAGGGAAAGGAGAAGAAGGGAAGGAAGGAAAAGGGGAAGGAGGGGAGGAGGGAAAAGGAGAAGGAGGGGAGGAGAGAAAAGGGGAAGGAGGGAAGGAGGGAAAAGGAGAAGGAGAGAAGGAGGGAAAGGAGAAGAAGGGAAGGAAGGAAAAGGAAAAAGAGGGGAGGAGGGAAAAGGAGGAGGAGAGGAGGGAAATGGAGAAGGAGGGAAGGAGGGAGTGGGAAAAGGAGAGGAAAGGGAGAGAGGAGAGTCGGAGGGAGAGCGAGGAGAGGATAAAAAAGTGAGAGGAGAGGAAGGGAGAGAGGAAAGAAGAGAGAAGGAGGGATAGGAAGGAGGATGGAGACAGAGAAGGCGATGAAGTGAGAAAGAGAGAAAAGGAGGAAGGAGAGGA
>NC_051416.1:987303-987497 GCF_015228065.2 Penaeus monodon
TTCTTATTCTTGCCAGCGCAGGCAACACCTCCCCCCCCCCCATCCCTCACCACCTGACCCAACCAAGAGACAACCCCCGCTGCGCCTCCTTCTAGCCATGCAACCATGCAACCAAGCGCGCCTTTACGAAGTCCTGTCACATCTGTTACGCAATGCTCGCCTAACATGTGCTCGCTTCGGGGTGCATGCTTTTG
>NC_051416.1:987795-987893 GCF_015228065.2 Penaeus monodon
CACTTATATGTCGGTTCGTCCGCGCGTGTGCGTTTGTATCTGACCAAATATAATCAATTAGTGCGTTAAAACTACCGGAATCCAATAGAGAACCGTCA
>NC_051416.1:987917-988082 GCF_015228065.2 Penaeus monodon
AGCATCACAGGGGGGGGGGGCGGATAAGAATCTTCCAAGACGTCCTCCTCTTTTTTCGCCTTCGACTTAACAGGAAGAGAAATCGGAGTCCCTTAGCTGACGCTTGTAAGAACGCCCGGACAATCACTTTATTGGCTGAGTTGAATTGAAACTCGGCTCAAGATG
>NC_051416.1:988471-988718 GCF_015228065.2 Penaeus monodon
TAATACAAATATAAAATAATACAAGCAATACAAAATAATACAAATAAAAAATACAAGATAAAATACAAAAAAGAAAACTGAATTAAAATTACGAAATAAAGTCAAAACGTCAGCTTATTTCGGACTGAATGTGATCTGAAGATGAAAACAGAAAACGAGAAAGAAAACGGGACTGAAGAGGATACGATGTTTACGTAATATAAACATTCAAATTAGTTACTTTCTGGCCATCTTTTTTGGACATGAA
>NC_051416.1:989059-989184 GCF_015228065.2 Penaeus monodon
TAAAAACTATACAAACTGTGCATTTACATGTTATTGTACATGCACACATTCTCTGCGTTAGAACATTCCCATTAATCTGTGTTTAATCCCAACTTGGCAGCTGCACAGTTGACAAGGAGTGTTGA
>NC_051416.1:989224-989308 GCF_015228065.2 Penaeus monodon
ATTTTTTTGATGGATTAGTTCTTAAAGTGGCGTTTGAAAGCAATATTTACGAAATGGACCAAAGGCTGTAAGTATGTGCGTTGC
>NC_051416.1:989523-989861 GCF_015228065.2 Penaeus monodon
CGCATGCACCCGGTTATAACTGACATCAACACACACACACACTAATGTGAGTGCATTACTCTGTAAGTAAATATGAGTGGTAGAAGTTTATGGTAATGTATGTTGATGTGTGTATACGTGTGAGTGTGCGTAAGCGTATGTGCGTTCGTTCCTTCAGGGCCAGGCGGGCGGGTCAGTCTATTTCGGGTGGGCAAGTGGCACTTGTGATGTAAACATTTACGCCCTCGATGCGTCAGTGGCAGGGGTGGGTAGGCGGGTCAAGGTACGGGGGCGCTCCTTCCTGCCTCTTCCCCCACCATCTTCAAAGCCTCTTCACGCGGGTTTCCCCCTCCTCCTCC
>NC_051416.1:990787-991095 GCF_015228065.2 Penaeus monodon
CCATCTGGCCTTCTGATTTGCCGCCTGGCTGACTTAATTACCGCTAGCGTGTCCTTACTTTTCCTCTATCTTTTTTTTCTTCTTTTTTTTTAGGGTGGAGGGGGCGGAGGGGGTGGAAGGGGTGGAGGAGGAGAAGAGGGTGGAGGGAGTGGATGGGGGAGAAGAGGGTGGATAGAATATGATCACTGACGTCCTCTCTAATGTCTTTAGCCACAAGTTCTAACTTTTTCTATTTGGATGTATTATTTCTGGAAAGTGAGCTGACCTGATGTTGAGCGACGAGGAGCCGGTCTAGTGGCTCACTTGGG
>NC_051416.1:992240-992457 GCF_015228065.2 Penaeus monodon
TTCATTTCAAAACCCGTGAATACATTACAATACTCAGACATTTAGTGATGCGTAACGACGGCCCATCTCTCACCAGACCTTTCCCTCATTTCTCGCGGCCACCGAGACTGCGACTGGAAGCAAGCACGTACCTGGAAGGACGAAGGGAAATTAACGTTACTGGTTATCAAACAATATGGAGGTATATGCGCTTGTGACCGAGTGACAGAGAGAGTGC
>NC_051416.1:992653-992804 GCF_015228065.2 Penaeus monodon
CGAAAAAAATCCAAATTCTGTCAGACATACAGAGAACAGCATAGGCACTTTCAAAACACTGCTGTCGAATATCGTAAACACAACGTAATTTACTCGCACAACCCACTCGGCCATTAGCGCTCGGGCTCTCCAATCCAGGCCTGAAGGCGTA
>NC_051416.1:993068-993470 GCF_015228065.2 Penaeus monodon
TCTAAACCATTATAAATTTCCCCGAGGGAAAGCTGAGGCTCTTTCTTAAACGGAAAGCCCAAAGAATGGATAATTTTTCTTGCAGCCAAAAGAAGAAAATCTTTTCCTCGTCGCGATGGCACCTCGTCACTTTTTTTCTTCCCCCTTCCTCTCCTCCCCCTTCCTCTTTTATCCGCCATTTTCCCTTTTTAAACCCCTACTTTCCTCCTTTTTTCCCCTTTTATTTTCCCTTTCCGCTCCACCCCCCTTTTCTTTTTTTCATCTCTCTTCCCTTTCACCCTCCGTTCCTCTCTCTCCTTTTCTCTACCTTCCCAAGTTCCACCCTCTCTTCTTCCCTTTCACTTTTCCTTCCTTCCCTTCCCCCTCTCTTTCCTGCTTGCATCTTTTCCGGGCCCTTTCTCC
>NC_051416.1:993651-994391 GCF_015228065.2 Penaeus monodon
CGCCATCCTTCCTATCAATTCACCTCACTTCATTATCCCTTCCTTCTCTTCCTCTTCCGCTTTACTTTAACTCCTCCTTCCTCTTATTTTTCTCCTTTTTCTTTCTTACTGCTTTAGTCTTTCCTTGCCTACCTTGTCTTCCTCCGAACCACCTCCCTTCCCCTTCCTCCCGACTTACCTCCTCCATTCTCCCTCCCTTTCCTTCCATCCATTTCTCCATTTCTCTTATCCACGCCCTCCCAATACCCTTCTTTTTCCACCTCCTTTTTCCGATTCGCCTAATCCCTCCCTTTTCCCACTCCTCTTGTGAAGCACGTCTAATCTCCTTATTTCCATCTCCCTTTTTAATAACTCTTATGCCCGATTATTCTTCCATCTCTTCCGCTTTCCACTTCTTTACCTTCTTCTCATTTCCTCCTGACTGAATCCTTCCTGTCCTTTCTTAGTCTCTTTTTCGATCGACCTGCATTCTTGTCTCTTCTGTTGTGTTATGTTTTTCGTATCTGTATCTCATTCGCACTTTTTTTTCTTATTATTTCTCCCCCTTCTCTTCCATCCTCTTTCTCTGTCTTTCATGCGTGTTTGTTTGCCTGCCTGTCATTACTTCTCGATGCCAGTCGTTCTTATTCTCAGCCCTTGTCATTTTCTCTGCCCTCCCCCTTCTCCCCCACCCAGCGCTTGTTCTCGTTCTCTTCAATGCTTTTTGTTTATCTATGTGTCTGTTTCTCTCCCCCCACTGA
>NC_051416.1:994572-994695 GCF_015228065.2 Penaeus monodon
AAAGCTCCCCATGGCTGTGATTGCTATTGATTCCTGTACGGCCGAGACTGTCCCCACACAGGCTGGCTCTGCCTCTCCGCGTCTCCCTCCCACCTGTCTGAGTCTCTCCTGGTCGCTCGTGCG
>NC_051416.1:996603-996817 GCF_015228065.2 Penaeus monodon
CAAACATTTAAAACTGGGAAAAGGAAAAAAAAGAAATAAAAAAATCCATGAGCAGGCACTACGCACTTACACAATTGGCACTCGACAATGAGCCCGTGAGCAGGGCCATTGTGCACCATACATCCGCCTCTGCGTCTATGATGGCACAGTCAGTGTAGTTATAAGCGACGAGCAATTTCAGGAGGAGGATGAAAATTATGTATTTTGACAGAGT
>NC_051416.1:997043-997203 GCF_015228065.2 Penaeus monodon
GAGCTACAGCAAATAAATCTTTCACAGGCCATAACACGTGTAGCGAGTCAGCTGTGGAGGCGAGACATAGAGACCGCTTGGGATATATAAACGATTGTATTGTTTACACTTCAGCTGCCGCCTCACCTAAAGTCACCTGCGATTGCGGGCGAGGGGATGC
>NC_051416.1:998007-998244 GCF_015228065.2 Penaeus monodon
ATCCGATCATTCCATCCCGACCAACATCGCATTAATATTCATCCATCATAACCGTCTTTCAAATATTTAACCAAAGCTCCGATTTCTGACACTTTCATTCTGTATTCCAGGCACTCTTTTCTCCCCCTCCCTACCCCCCCCCCATTTCCTTATTTCCATTATCCTCATTCCAAAACCGGTCAATATTTTTTTCTACATCTTCCACAATACCATGCGTCTATTTTTTAAAACTATTTC
>NC_051416.1:998989-999554 GCF_015228065.2 Penaeus monodon
TAGTGTCTTGAGGCAGCCAACTGCAACTTCCACATGACCCGAAAACAACAAGCAATCGGCAGGAGAATCGCGCCAGTGACTCCGATCTCTGCCGGATGCCCAACCCGGATGTAAACAAAAAGAAACATTTTACCGCGTTTTTTTTTCTCTGTCTCGGTATATTTTTGTCGGGCATATATTTTTTTCCCTTTTCATTCGATTTTTTAAAAATATTTGTGTGCTCCTGAGAGCCTTTTTTCCCCCTTTACGCTCAATCTTATTCGTTAATATATTTTGACTGATGGCAGACTGATGAGTTGCGGAGAAGATATTGAGAAGAATTTTGAAATGGGGGGGGGTTGGGGGAAGAGGGAGAGGGGGAGATGGGGGTGTGAGATCAGAAGCGGGTTGGGGTTTTACGAGCGCGCGGGTGTGAGCATTGAAGAACGAGACAGATCAGCGAATTGGCGGAGTGTGGATACAGACGTGAGTGATATGAGGGTTGTGTGGATAATATGGGGTAGTGGTGTTGTGAGGAAAGGAATGAAATACTTTGAAAAGGGAACTGGAATGTGAACGTTCCACC
>NC_051416.1:1000370-1000622 GCF_015228065.2 Penaeus monodon
CCACATGTGCCAGCGGGAATCAGCGTGCCTCTGTGCATGTGCGTGTGTTTGTATGCATACATGTATCCTCGTGGGCGTTTTCCTATATTGGCCCTTCCGAGATAATCGAATTCAAAACTTAGCTGCGGGTCTAAAATTACGCAAGTCCCGACTGAATGCTAAGTTACGTGCTAATTCCGCACACGTCGATAATCTATCAATTTAGATACAACCAAATTTGACCTGTTTGTTCTGTATTGGTGAGACGGTGGC
>NC_051416.1:1001008-1001132 GCF_015228065.2 Penaeus monodon
AAGTCGAACCGTCAGAAAAAAGCATGATTCGAAAGAAAACAAAATTAAACATATATGTAACAAAAAAGAAAAATAGAACAGAGAAAGACGTGTTCGAGTCAGATTAAATTCTTGAAGAAAATCA
>NC_051416.1:1001587-1001673 GCF_015228065.2 Penaeus monodon
CTTTACGCTGCGATCCTTCCTTCCCGTCTGATATTGATTCGCAAGTGAAGGTGGGATTCTCGGCGGGGAAACAATGTGAGGTGGCT
>NC_051416.1:1002481-1003084 GCF_015228065.2 Penaeus monodon
ATAGCGACGGAAATCACCTGAAGCGAACGAATAATGTTACACAACGGCAAAGGATGAAGTCTCAGGAATAGTACAAAAGATCGCGGAAACGAAGCGATAAGCCAAAATAGGCGATAACGATAAGAATAACGCAAGAGTCATAGTTCTTCGAAAGCGTCAGCCCACCGAAGGAAGAAATAGAAAACAAAATCTGAAACATTAATGAAAAATCCCCTAAAATCAATCATGTATTTCTCCCCTATGATCTCTTGTCTGTTATCTCTTTCCCCTTGTTCTCTTTCTTTATCAGCTTATCACTCTCCCCTCCTCGGTAGCGTCTTGACTTCTCCATATAGAACTCTTTCCCCTCTCTTATGTCTACCTTTTATCGGTGTCTTCCCCTCTCTCCTTCGGTCTCTCTAGCTTTCATAGGGTTTCTTCCTCCTTATTGATCATCATTCTTGTTTATTTTTCTTCTCTTCTTTGTCATCACATCCTTCTCTCTCTCCATAACCTGTCAACCTCTTCCCTGTTTCCCCTCTGCATTGCTTTCCTTTCCTCCATTTCTCTTCGCTAACGTTATTACTCTGCGCTTCTTTCATCCATTCCTTCAACCCCTCTCTT
>NC_051416.1:1003338-1003441 GCF_015228065.2 Penaeus monodon
CGCCTCCAAAGCACTTCATCCACGAGCGAGCGGAGAGCGTCCCTCGCCCTTCCCGAGATCCTCTTTCCACGCCACTTGTTGCGCTGAATACCCGAGGGGCCAG
>NC_051416.1:1003906-1004370 GCF_015228065.2 Penaeus monodon
TCCAGAGAGCGCACACGCAGACCTCGCGAGCTCCTCCCTGATCCTGCAGAGCTCCTAGGGCCTCGTCGCCAGCTCCTCCTTCAAGGGGAAGCAACGAAGCCAAAGGAGGACCTTCCTGGCTACGTGCCCCCCCCCCACACCCCTCCTGCCCTCCCCAACCCCACCTGCTTTGACTCCCCATGGAACTGTGAACGTTATGTAGCGTATATATGAATCTAAAATCAACGAATTTATGGCCGCTTCAAAAAAGGCCTTTTTCAGGACTAACTAACTTGAATGATGGATTTCACACGCAATTACAGCTTTCATCTCTCTCTCTCTTTCTATTTTCAAAATCTGATTTCATCATTTATAGAACTGATTTCTTTTTCCATTTTTTTTTCTCTCCACGGTTTCCTTTTCTCTCTGTCTTTCACTCCTCTTCCTAAATATTTGCTTTGGCTACACTTTCTTTCCCTCTTCAT
>NC_051416.1:1004459-1004659 GCF_015228065.2 Penaeus monodon
TATCCTTTGTTTTTGTCTACGTTTCATTCTCTAATCTTCATTTCCTTTCCTGATCTTCCTCTTCGTCGATTTTCTCTGTCTCACTTTCACCCTCTTCTCCTACCCTCCTTTTATTCCCTCCTGTGCGTCTTTCCCTTCTTCCAGTTCTTCCCTTCGCCGTTTCTTTCTCTTTTCTTCGCCTTTCCTCTAATCTTTGGCCC
>NC_051416.1:1004739-1005013 GCF_015228065.2 Penaeus monodon
TTTCCATTGTCGTTTTTGGTATTCTTAATCTGCTTTTGTGCTTCTCTTTCTTTTTTATTTTTTTATTATTTCAACCTTTTCCCCTAATATTCCCTGTTCCTCTCCATCGTCTTCGTCTCTCGTCTTTTCCTGTTCTTTACGTTGTTATAACTCTTCCTCTCTTTCTAATCCTCCTCCATTTCCTCTCCCTTCTCAACTTTTCCCACTTATCTCTTCGTCTTCTCATTAATCCCCCCCTTTCCCCTTCCTTTCGTAAGATTTTTCCATCCTTCTG
>NC_051416.1:1005079-1005198 GCF_015228065.2 Penaeus monodon
GGAAGAAGTTCAGCGAAGTTTATCCAATATCTTTCCTGGTGATGACAATGATGGAACGGCCTTCTTCTCTCCCTCTTAAGGTGGTGGAAATGGGGTAGAGGGATCATGCGCTCTCGCTC
>NC_051416.1:1005733-1005874 GCF_015228065.2 Penaeus monodon
CGGAGGTGGTGATGTCCTCTCCTTCTCTCCCTCCATTCCGCCCCCCCCCCGCCCCCCGGCGTCTCCCCCTCGCCCCTGCGGCTTCTCGGCGCCCCAGCCCGCGAACGCCCGCCCTCAAAGGCCGCCATTGTGTTTCTCTCT
>NC_051416.1:1006665-1006775 GCF_015228065.2 Penaeus monodon
AATTAATTTCCTTCCAAATTAAGTAACCTGCACCTTATCGCCTGTCCTAAAATATCCTTTAAGGTAATCTCAGATCTCGAGACATTTATGGAGAAAAGTCTCGGTGCTGC
>NC_051416.1:1006943-1007230 GCF_015228065.2 Penaeus monodon
GGCGGTGTTAAGGGTATATTGCCCTGCGCACTTTACACTCATGCGTAAAAGACAGGGACGAAGGTGGGATAAGAAGGACTGGATGGGGGGGGGGGGTAAAGGGGAAAGGACGAAGGGTTACTGAAGGAGAATAAGAAAAAACGAAGGTAAGGAAAAGGAATGCAGATGATGGGCAGAAAGAGAGCGAAAGGAAATAGGGTTAGCGTATAGTATCAAAGGGAGAAAAAGGAGGAATTATAGGGGAAAAAATGAAAGAGTAAAAGCACAGATGTAGATGAAACAAAGAG
>NC_051416.1:1007339-1007538 GCF_015228065.2 Penaeus monodon
TGGGAACGAAAAGAAATAAATATAACGGGAGGTGTAAATAACATGAGGGGGGGGGGGTGTATATGAGGATGAAGTGTTAAGAAATAGAGAAGAGTGAGAGGAGGGAAAGCGAAGTGTAGAAAATAAGAGAAGCTGAAGAATAGAAGGAATGAAACTGAACGACGAAAACAAACAGAGCGTATATAAAATATCAGGTGAT
>NC_051416.1:1007745-1007886 GCF_015228065.2 Penaeus monodon
ACACCCAGACTGCCGCCCGCCACCTCCGCCCCCATCGCCACCGCTGCCATAAAGCCCGCGATCCCCCATGCATATTAATAAGCTCCGTCTTAATGTCCGAACGATTAATAGCATCGTTTGAGCCAGGGAGGAAAGTATGAG
>NC_051416.1:1008133-1008305 GCF_015228065.2 Penaeus monodon
TCAGTAAAAATTAACAATGATACAAATCCAAACAAAACGTGAATGGAATACCAAACAAAACGAAAAACAGTATTAATAACAATGACAACAGATTCAGCGGTGAGAATAACAACGAAAACACTAATTCAAAATGAAACTCCGTCGCCAAAACTTCATTTACAGCAAAGACACC
>NC_051416.1:1009344-1009415 GCF_015228065.2 Penaeus monodon
GCGGCAAATCTGTATGTTATCCATCCTTCCTCCCCTCTATATTTGGACATGGCGGGATAAGGAATACGGAC
>NC_051416.1:1009603-1009874 GCF_015228065.2 Penaeus monodon
GGCAAGTCTAAAGGAAGGGGGTGGGGGTGAAAAGGGGTAAGTCTAAAGGAAGGGGGTGGGGGTGAAAAGGGGTAAGTCTAAAGGAAGGGGGTGGGGGTGAAAAGGGGTAAGTCTAAAGGAAGGGGGTGGGGGTGAAAAGGGGTAGGACTAAGCCTACCTACCCTCTCCCCCTGTCTCCCTACCCATCCCTTCATCCCCGACTCCCCACTCCCCGGTATCAGCTGGTACCATAACAACAGGAAGTTTGGTTTGAGGTCAATGCATCGCAGGG
>NC_051416.1:1010397-1010587 GCF_015228065.2 Penaeus monodon
CTGGACCCCAAGTGACTGCAGTCAGAAGTGTCATTCACCTGGAATGAGAGAAAGAAAACTATCAATCCTCTTTTCCAATCAAGCAATGTCAACATTATATATTTGTCAATTTATTTTCTATTGATACTCTGAAATAAGACTAAAATTACCTAAGCGGTTTAAACCAAGTATTACGTCACATTAATCAACT
>NC_051416.1:1010739-1011109 GCF_015228065.2 Penaeus monodon
AAGCGTTATAGACAGACAGCTTGACAGGTAGACAGATAAGCAAAAAGAAATTAGAATAAAACTCTTACCCACCAATCATCACAATTATTGATCACTGTCATCAACATTGCATCACCACCATTCACCACCAAACACATTCATTAACATCATCTGTCACACTGATGTTGCAACATCAGCAAAATCAACCTCTTTGCAACACGGTATTTCTATAACATCCAAACCTCTCAATACACATTATCTTTCCATTGTAAACAATCAACATAATAATGCATGCAATGAATGTACTGTATTTCTTCACGAGTACTCGAAAGTCAACACTGCAACTCTGTGCTTTTGCAAGAGTGCACATTCACGTGCTGCATCGCCAACT
>NC_051416.1:1011415-1011900 GCF_015228065.2 Penaeus monodon
CAGGAAGCTTTTGTGAAATGTCTCCCAGAGTAGATTATTTTTAAGCGTAATTACCGATGAACCTTGGAATTATTTTCGGTTGGCTTTTATCACTAATTCAATACTATCAATTCTTTATTTCTTCAGATATTTTTTTTTCTGTAAGTGGGTGGGGGTGGGGGGGTAAACGACGCAACTGGGCATGTGGCTTGGCTTCTTTGTTTTCTGATAGCTTGAACAATTTCAAAAAGATATTCCTGTACAAAAATTTCAACAGTCACAAATCTCGCCTTTCCGTTCTCTCTCGACAATATAGGCCTATAAATCGTACACATTCCCTTTATTTCATTCATATTCTCTCAAGGAAATAAGGTTATGCAGGTACATATGCCCCCCCCCATTACCCCATCCACAACTGGCACATCACGGCATTGCAAAGAGGAGATAGGGGTTGCAATAGCTTTATTCGTTGCTTTGCGCTTACCACCAAAGGAAGTTTATAATAC
>NC_051416.1:1012570-1012720 GCF_015228065.2 Penaeus monodon
TTCGCTCAATCGAACATTCCGGATAAACAGGGGCGCCTAAACGTGATGAGTAAGTAATTCGGATGAAACGCAAGTTGCTGCAACATTCCATCTTTTTCCAAAACATTTGCCTCACAGGCCATTACTCGCTTCCCGTGTGGATCGTCGGTC
>NC_051416.1:1013231-1013539 GCF_015228065.2 Penaeus monodon
GTTTGAAAATGCAAGAAGACATCAGATAACAGAGAGGGGACAGACCATCTCAGTAGACAGATTCCTCGGCCAGGTAGATAGACAGATAGACAAAGAAGACAGCATAGATTAGGTAGATCAACCTTACAAGAGGAACGAAGAAATAAAAATACGCAAGAAGGCCATCATCATGTGCGGAAAGCGTGCCACTCCCCTTCTTCATCTCTCTCTTTCGCATTTTTTCCTCTGACATCAATACATGCATGCATGCAAGAACTGCATCAGAGCCCGGACTTCAACGGCTTGACAACTTATACGGACACCGTGAC
>NC_051416.1:1014987-1015394 GCF_015228065.2 Penaeus monodon
GAAAAAATAGAACAAGGGAAAATGAGAGAGAGCAAAATGAAAAGAAAGAAAAACAAAGCAATCCGTAACAAGTCTGGGCGCGGTAATGTATTACAAAATGTGCAGAACTGTGGCGCGGGAAAGCATCAATAACTGTGCCGGATGAAAAATGGCCGCGAACACGACTCCACTCCAGATTAGTCAAAATGGAACCTCATTTCCTGTCAGATTTCCTCCCCGGTGAGCTCCGCAGATGCCGAGGCTTCTTGTGATCTTTATCTATCCCCATCTTTATCTGATTATGTATATATCAATACTACAAGTATCCTGGATGAATATTCTATTCAGATTTTTCTATTTATATACAGTATAGCTCTTTATACACACTCAAACATGATCCCTTTTCCTCTGCAACACAGGCATCCGCA
>NC_051416.1:1015422-1015901 GCF_015228065.2 Penaeus monodon
TAACCCCTCTTTCATCCTCCCCCATCCCCGCAAACAGCCCTAACTACATATACCTACCCCACCCCCCTTTCCTCCACCCCAACCTCTAGCCCCTCCCCCTTCCCCACTCGCGCAGACGGAGCTTGAAACAGGAGCCCCCACTCGCCGAGGGGGTCTCCGCGCCATCAGAGACCTGACCCAGCTTTCATCTCGTGCGAGTCCTTGGAGCAGAGAGCAGCGGCGTTGCGTGCACTCCGCTTGCAATATCATGCAAGAGGGGTGTATACGTAATTATGATTTTAATCAGCAGTGAGATTTCATCGAGGGACTGACTTGGCGATAATTCGAACAGTCACTCGCGGGTTAGACGTGCCTTTCTCTGGCTCGTCCGTTCGATTTATTTATATATCTATCTGTTTGTTTTTTCCTGCCATCGTGATCTCATTAGTGTTATCTGCCTTTCCCTTGTCTCTCACCTCGCATCTCTCTTCTTCTCTGTC
>NC_051416.1:1015944-1016027 GCF_015228065.2 Penaeus monodon
CCTATCTTTACTTTTTCTTGTTCCTTGAGCTCCATTTTGCCAGCTTTTGATAAATAGCCTCTGATAACAAAGGACAAGGAGAG
>NC_051416.1:1016198-1016568 GCF_015228065.2 Penaeus monodon
CACTCAATGGAATCCAGGAGTAAAGAAGCTAATACGCATTACAACCTTTACTACAAGGGTAATATGAAAGGTCTGTATCAGCATGTGGAACGAACGGTCCTTACAACGTGAGCAACGGCGTGCCAGAAACGATAACACCATGTAATACCATCGTTACGAGAAAATCGAAAACGAATCAACATAACCATAAAAAGATGGTGGCTATGATAAATAATAAAAGTAAGTAAAAAAGAAAGGAAAATAAAAAATTAAGTACCAGAAAATATTATCACGTTATCAGGAAGCCTATTATAGAGGATCCTACGGTCGTTAAGGTACACGTGACTTCCATCGTTGAAAGTACAGGCGGGAGAGGTAGATAGATAAGCAT
>NC_051416.1:1016801-1017031 GCF_015228065.2 Penaeus monodon
CAGACAAACTGAATAAGAGACAGAAAAAAATACCAGAAAGATGGATGGAGATAAAAGCCCAGGAAAAAAAAAAAAAGCTGAGAATTGGGAATCCTCCAACGGCTATCAGTGACTCGAAGAAAAGTGGATGAAGCGAGAAGAGTTCGTTCTGGAGTCGACGTAATAATCTATCAGCGGTTGACATCAGCACGTAGGCAGGATCTGCTGAAGACGGCAGCGCCAGTGTCGGT
>NC_051416.1:1017069-1017349 GCF_015228065.2 Penaeus monodon
GTGATCTGCATATGGCCATGAGAATGAGGGAGGGGGGGAGTAGAATGGGAGGGTGGCAGTAGGAGCGAGAGGGTGGAAAGGGTGAGAACGAGGGTAGGGGGAGAGTAGGGAAGAGGAAAAGACTGACAGGGAGGGTAGGGGGAGGACAGGGAGGAGGAAAAGGGCGAGAGAGAAGGTAGGGGAAGAGGGGGAACGGGGAGAACAGATGGAGGCGGGTGGGGGGTAGGTGACAAGGGGAGGGAAAGAAGGAAGGCTGGAGGTGAGTGAAGAGGTATAAATA
>NC_051416.1:1017886-1018061 GCF_015228065.2 Penaeus monodon
CATATTCAAGATAAAGAACCAGGCCTTCCCCCCTCCCCCCCTCAAAAATGGAGGAGGGTAGAATCGCACAGAAATAGAATCATAACGATGACTGAGCACCTTCAAAGCATCTCTGACTCTCATCATCAATAAACTCAGTTGCATGATATTGCCGGCTGTCATGTGTGAACGCCAT
>NC_051416.1:1018222-1019038 GCF_015228065.2 Penaeus monodon
AAACGGTAAATCTGTATGTTATCCATCCTTCCTTCCTCCCATATTTGGAGACGACGGAATACGGATGGCGAAGATAAAATAAACGAACCGCCAAGAACCGCCTCCTCTTCCAACCAAAAGAGCAGAAGAAGAAAAAAAGAAGAAAAAGAAGAAGAGGCAGAAGATGACGATGAAGAAAGAAAGAACGAAAGAAAGAAATGGAGAAAGAAAAAGAAACTCATCTTAAGAACAACTTTCAAGTACCGCCAAAAACCGTGTTCCTTCTCAAGCAGCCGCGCAAAAGCTGGCAAATAATTTGCAAAGAACCAACAGGGCCTTCGTCTATTTGTCTCCTCCACCTCCACCTCTAACTCCACCTCCACTTCCACCTTTAACTCCACCTCCATCCCCTCCTCCACCTACACCTCCACTTCCACCTTTAACTCCACCTCCACCTCTAACTCCACCTCCATCCCCTCCTCCACCTCCACCTCCACCTCCACCTCTAACTCCACCTTCACCTCTCCTCCGGCCGCGAAATCCTACAAATGTTTCCACCATTTTCCTAAGGATTCGCCAGGCCTGTAGAGGCATCACGGGAAGAAGGAAGGGGGCGAGGAAGGGGGGAGAAGGGGAGGAGGAGGGGGGAGAGGGGAGAAGGGGGAGGACGGAAGAGGGGAAGAGGAAGCAGGAGGAAGAAAGAGGGGAAGAAAGCCGAAGGAGGGGAAAACAGGGTAGCCAATGTCGTATTACGCTGTTATTAGTCTTTACTTAAGGCGTACTGCGATCTTATATCACGCAGTTACGCACTGCTGCGCAAGTGTAACGAGGGATGGC
>NC_051416.1:1019235-1019356 GCF_015228065.2 Penaeus monodon
ACATCATAATCTCATTTTCTTTCATCGTCATCATTATCTTTTACATTTCTTTGACCATCTTCGTTTTCTTTAAGAAGCCTTCGTTTTTTCTTTTGAAATGTTATGGATGGGGATTACAAGC
>NC_051416.1:1019478-1019600 GCF_015228065.2 Penaeus monodon
TTAAACAGTTTTGACACTTATTTTCCTCTGAGTCTATCATCACCATTATTTTCATCATCCTAACTGATGCCTCTCCTTCATCATCCGCCCTTCCCCCTTCGAGGTCCCCTCCTCTCTTTTCA
>NC_051416.1:1019778-1020345 GCF_015228065.2 Penaeus monodon
CCATCATCATGTATCTCCGTCTCCTCTCATCTTCCAAGACGTGTGTTTCATTAGCACTGTCGCCTTACAAGAAATATCCGAAAGGTTAAATAGAAGAAGAAATTTTAAAAAAATGGGTAGGCCTAAATCCTGGTATGTTTTGGCGTATATCTGGGGAGACGAAAGATAGATAGGGAGAGAGAGGATAGATAGAGACGAAGGATAGATAGGGAGAGAGGGATAAGGAGAGAGAGATGGTAGGAGGAACTGAAGGATGACACTGAGAATAGGAAGAGTACCGATAAGAGAGATATAAATCGAAAAATGAGATAGATAGATAGACAGATATAAACTTTTTGCTCCTATAAAATATGACATCCATAAGAGAAAATACCTAGCCTACTCTAGAAAAAAATAGGGCATAGAAAAAAGCCTTTCTGATGTCTTACTGATAAAGGACCAAGTCATTATGTTAATACAATAAATTAATAATATTATTTTTCGGGGTGGGCGTTTTTTTGAAGGAGATTGAAGGATATAGGCCTCTGAATTTTTAATGTCTATTTTTTGCCCATCTCCTATTCTATG
>NC_051416.1:1020607-1020904 GCF_015228065.2 Penaeus monodon
GGGGGGGGGGCCCACTTCTTCCATTTCGCCCACTCCCTCTTCTTCATTTCTCCTCTCTCTCCCCTTCGCTTTCCTCTTCCCTTCTCGCTCCCCCCCCCCCTCGTTCCCTATCCAAGGCTGGTAGGCAGTGCTTCGTCACAGGACAGGGTACACCACTACACACTCACTGCTCTCTCATCCCTAACTAAGGGTGAAGGCCGCATTACGATGGTGACGATGACAGGGATGATTTTAAGGCTGAGAGCGACTTGGCATTATCATACTAATTATATCATTGGCGTCATGTCTCTTTCATGC
>NC_051416.1:1020996-1021936 GCF_015228065.2 Penaeus monodon
GTTCACATTCTTCCACGGTCTCAGTCTCCATCACAACCTCAGTTATGATTAAAGGAAAAAAAAAGGCAAGAATATCAAACATCAATAAATGTCATCTACACGCCCTATTACCCCCCCCCCCCCCCCGAAAAAAAAGATAAATAAATAAAAAAATAAATGAAATCAAAACTTAAAAAGCCGGGTCAGTACAAGCCCATCACACTGATCCCCGGCCAAACACCCTCGCAAGGACCCACCTGTCTCCCTCTCCCGCCTCAGCATCCTTAATCTCGCGAGATGAGAAATATTCTCCTCACCGTCTCTATAATGCACTAGGCTCACAGCTGCGCCCTTCGCTAACATCGGCGTGATGTTAATCTCACGCGGGAGACCTGGACCTTTTGTCTCCTCCGCGGCTTCGAAATGTCCTTTTAATACTATTTTGGGGTTACGACGACCGACGTACAAGCGTTAATTTCTTTCAAGGTTGATATTGCCACTTAGGGGAATTCAGCATGCACTCACGAACACGCAAAAGCACATAGGCCTACGCACGCAAACAGAAAAAGAGGTAAAAGGAAACAAGAAGTGGTCATCTGTATTCTTTATCTATCTTTCCTTTGCATCATTTCATCCTTTACTTGAAAACCATTACCGTGTTTCTATCTACATGTGCTACATAAAACCAATTTTATTGTTAGAATAAATGACGACAAATACACTCCCGACTTATTAAACCGATTTTTATGATAATAATGCTTTATCGAAATCCTATCATTTACATTCACAAGAACATACCAACATTTTGCAATATATTCCTAAAACCCAATACTGCAATCATTTCTGGCAACACTGCATCACCATTACTGCAACCATCGAGGGAATGGCACTCATCATGGCTCCCTGTGCTTAGGCTGCATGTCTGTCTGGCTCTGTGCTTGCGTCTCTGTGCATGTCTGCG
>NC_051416.1:1022343-1022511 GCF_015228065.2 Penaeus monodon
CTTCCCCATCGCCTCATTAAGGCCGACGTTGCCCTCTTAATGGACCGTGCTTATCGTCCTTATCATGAATCCCATAAAGGCTACGATGACAGAAAAAAAAATACATGCTTGATGACCCGAGAGAAAGACGCTCTTCCTCCTACTGGCACTCCTTATTCCCCCCAACTT
>NC_051416.1:1022661-1022736 GCF_015228065.2 Penaeus monodon
GCCCTCCCTTACTCCTTTATTCCCACTCCTTCTTCCCCTCCCATCCTCCCTACACCCCCTTCCCTCAATCCTATC
>NC_051416.1:1022791-1022988 GCF_015228065.2 Penaeus monodon
GTTCATTCCCCGTTTTTCCCGCACTTCTCGCGATATTTCCAGAACCAATTAAAATGCCTGCCTCCCTCCCCCCTTAAAAGACGTAGACGTAGACACAGTCGATTGAATTAGCGTCGCTATTCAGGTGTGCGTTCCGAAATTAAATGTAATTATTTCGGTTCATTTGCATGCGCGAGAGCACGAGGTCCGAACATGGT
>NC_051416.1:1023290-1023503 GCF_015228065.2 Penaeus monodon
AAAGCTCCCCAACCCCCCCCCCCCTAAGAAAATGAAGTCGAAGTTTCCCTTTTCCCCGAAAGAGAACCCATGTCATATCGCCCGGATCTGCCTCCTTATTATCCTTTCCGTCCTCTCTTTCTCTCCCTTTCTCGCTCCTTTGTTGTGATCCTTTTCCGCCGCGGACAGTTTATCGCGCCGATCACTGAACCTTCCGCCGAACGACGACCACAT
>NC_051416.1:1023670-1024087 GCF_015228065.2 Penaeus monodon
TAGATGCAGTAATAGCAGTTCTTGCTATTGTTGAAGCTAGGAAGGAAAAAAAAGAAAGAAAAAATATAACAACAAAAAAAAAGAACTCACAAAAGCATCCGAAACCTAAACAAGAAATTAAAAATATAGAGAAATAACCCCTACCCCCCCAAAAAAAAAAAAAAAAAAAAAATCAGTAAAGGAAAAGTAAACACAGACAACAATCACCTTTCCAAAAACAGAAAAAAATAAATAAAAACAAAGAACAATTAAATTTCTTTTGTCGTAAGCAGCCCAGCCATTATGCAGATCTTTTTACACCCGCAATTATCATAATATGCAAAGCTTTTTTAAACCGGGAATAACAAGACCGCAAAGCCAACTTGCGCTGTAAGTCCGACGCCGAAAGACGCCATTTATACTACCTGCGCTGAAGGG
>NC_051416.1:1024746-1025148 GCF_015228065.2 Penaeus monodon
CTCCCTTCTTATCAGCCTCCTGTCATATCTACAAGTAGTTTATCAGCCCGATTACAACTCGTGTGAAAGACTTCTTTACTTGCACATTCCCAAGCAGCCTAACAGCCTTGAAGAGCAAACACTGAACAGATCACTGCTTTAGAACAAATCACAGAGAGGTTAATTGAATCAAATAACCTTATCTTATTGCTTCCATAGACTTTACGAATGTATTTAACAGTGTAAAACTAGAGAAAAAATCAGCAAAACAAACAGTCCATCAATCTCCTTAAACTGACCTCTGATAACTCGACAGCTGTCATCAAAACAGATAATGAAATGTCTAGACCTATTAAAATACTGAAAGACGTGAAGCAAGGTGACACTCTCAGCGTTAATATTTCGCACGGTAATAGCGGCACT
>NC_051416.1:1025192-1025793 GCF_015228065.2 Penaeus monodon
CTTGGCTGCCTTGTACAGTATGCTGTACAAGTTGGTTTCCTTGCCAGTGTATCCAAGGCAGAGTGTGTGTGGCAACAGACAAAGGCAATCAACCTCTTCATCTCCCCATCCATGAAAAAAACAAGTAGTCACTGATGTTGCAGGCCTATACCTTACGTATTCTACTACAAATGAAGGATCCATGGCAGTCAAATACAGACTAGGCTTAGGCCGGGCTACCTTTGAAAAGAGCAAATTACGCCTTACCTCTAAACGCGTACTACTACATATTAAATCTAAAATTTATAACACGTACATATTACCTGTTATTCTATACGGATTTGTATTTGTAAACTGGACAACAAATCTTTTCCGTAAAACAATCGAAACACTTCAAAATCGTGTTTGGGGAATTATGACAAACTATAGACTCATAGATCATATATAAGTAGAACGATTATCAAAAGATGAAAAAAAAATGTATGGCCACATCAAACGTTCCTAAACTGTTCTATCAAAACTCTATCTAGAAGGCACAGCTGACGGCACAAGAAGTAGAATTAGACAGCGAGACAGCATCTACGAGCAGCCCTCAATGAAACCACACAAAGCCGAGATCTTT
>NC_051416.1:1026633-1028537 GCF_015228065.2 Penaeus monodon
AAGTTGCAAGGAAAATAAATCTAACGCAGCACCGAAACGGAGACCTAAATCCGAATCGAGCGCCGGGGAAAATATCAAATACTAGGAACCAATTAGGGTTGAAAAGAGGTCGGGTAGTCAAGGAGGAATGGTAGGAGTCGCAGGAATTCCAATAGGCCAGACGGGATTCCAAATAACCACGATAGGAATATGAGAACATAAGGACAAGTAAATGAAGAGGAATATATAAAAAAACAAAAAAACTGGAAGGAACTAAACCAGGGCGTGGAATACCAATAAGAATCCAAGATTAGAAAAGAATCTAAAAGGAAGGTAGATACGAGATGATATACAATACAAAAGAAAGATCCAAGAATATAGGCAAAATGAGAAAAAACAATTAATCAAAGAAGCCAAAACACACTCTGGAATCCAAAAATAGAAACGAAAAATCAGCAGGAATTACCAAGAAAACCAAGGCACACAAGAATCAAAGACAATTTTTTTTTGACATAACAGAGGATATCAAACAAGAAAATCCAGAAAGGCCAAAACAGCAAGAATCCAAACACGAATTCAAGAGACCAAAACCAACCGGAATCCAAAGAAGCAAGAATAGATTCCAAACAACGAATCCAAGGACCATAACCAGCCAGGAATCCAAACAACGGAATTCCAGGAAGCCCAAAACCAGCCAAGAATCCAAACAGCGGAATTCCAAGGAGCCCAAAACCAGCCAGGAATCCAAACAACGGAATTCCAAGGAGCCCAAAACCAGCCAGGAATCCAAACAGCGGAATTCCAAGGAGCCCAAAACCAGCCAGGAATCCAAACAGCGGAATTCCAAGGAGCCCAAAACCAGCCAGGAATCCAAAGAGCCAAAGAGATTCCAAACAACGGAATTCCAGGAAGCCCAAAACCAGCCAGGAATCCAAAGAGCCAAAGAGATTCCAAACAACAAGACAGGAACCTCCAAACAACGGAATTCCAAGGAGCCCAAAACCAGCCAGGAATCCAAGGAGCCTAAAAAAGATTCCAAACAACCAGCCAGGAATCCAAACAGCGGAATTCCAAGGAGCCCAAAACCAGCCAGGAATCCAAACAACGGAATTCCAAGAAGCCCAAAACAGCCAGGAATCCAAGGAGCCTAAAAAAGATTCCAAACAACGGAATTCCAGGAACCAAACCAGCAGGAATCCAAGGAGCCAAATCAAAACCAGCAGGAATCCAAACACGGAATTCCAAGGAAGCCCAAAACCAGCCAGGAATCCAAACACGGAATTCCAAGAGCCCAAACACAGCCAGGAATCCAAAACGGAATTCCAAGAAGACCAAACACACCGGAATTCCAAGAGCAAGGATCCAACAAACAAACCAGCCAGGAATCCAAAGAGGAGGAGGGGGAGAGGAGGGGAGGTGGGGGAGAGGAGGGGAGGAGGTGGGGAGGAGGAGGGGGAGAGCAGAAAGGAAGGGAAGAGGAAGTGAGAGGTGGGAAGGAGAGCAGGAGGAGGGGGAGAGGAGGGGAGGTGGGGGAGAGGAGGGGAGGAGGTGGGGAGGAGGGGGAGAGGAGAAAGGAAGGGAAGAGGAGGGGAGAGGAGGGGAGGAGGAGGGGAGGAGGTGGGGGAGAGGAGGGGATGAGGAGGGGAAGAGGAGGGGAGGAGGTGAGGGAGAGGAGGGGGAGAGGTAGGGAGGAGGAGAAAAGGAGGGGAGGAAGAGGGGAAATGGAGGGGAGAGGAGGGGGAAGGAGGAGATGGAAGTAAGAGAGGTGGAGGAGGGGGGAGCACCCGGTTGCCGAGGAGATGAGGAAGCGGGACACAGATGATGGAGGAAAAGGAGGGGAGAGGGAGAGAGGCAGTAGGGGAAGAGGGGAGAGGAGAAAGAGGCGGAGAAGGAAGGGAAAGCGTTCGGCTGCCGAGGAAGACATG
>NC_051416.1:1028617-1029104 GCF_015228065.2 Penaeus monodon
ACTAGAAATAGAAAGTAAATAAAAAACTAAACAACACGAAGAAAAAATAATCGGCAAGCGAAGCGAAACGGAAAGGATATTTAACCACCCATGAAACCGGAGGTGGTTGGGAGGGGAGGGGGGAGTGTGTAACGGATGCTATATCCTCACATTGCCATTTATAGAATATTGGTAAGCTATAAGAAAGGCATACTAGATAGTGACGTTTCGAGTCACACTAACGCACGCCTCATCACGCGATAAAACTGAATGTATTGCCTGATGAGGTGCCTAGTTTGAATAGAAACGTGCAGCTTTAGTATTCCTCTCTTCTTGTGACTGTCTCATATCTTCTTAGGACATACGTTATCGTGCTTGTGCTTTTTTCATTGATAACATGGCGTGGGGCAGTGGCAGTGATAACTGATATCAGTGACAGACGATAAACTGTTATCATTAGGGTAATGGTTGTCGCACTAATAATCTAAATGATCATTTTGTTGCATGT
>NC_051416.1:1029173-1029252 GCF_015228065.2 Penaeus monodon
TAGGTACAAAATGCCGACGGGCCGGACCGACATGGCGCTAAGAGAAATTTGCACTAAAGAATTTTGCAACCACTCACGA
>NC_051416.1:1029866-1030019 GCF_015228065.2 Penaeus monodon
TCATTTCCCCATGACTCACCCTGAGGTTCATCGCTGATGGAGAGCCTCTACTTGAGATACAGAGGTGCACCTCACACGGCTACACACACGCCTCCTCATGCACACACTGGCTTACTCACTCTGTCTCTCTCTTTCTTTATGTCTCTAACAATG
>NC_051416.1:1030185-1030295 GCF_015228065.2 Penaeus monodon
ATAGTGAAGAGACTCTTGAAAGTAAATGAGTCTCCTGTGTTGAAGGACAAATCGTGATTGAAAAAAAAAGTTATGTGTGTTTTCATCGCAAAGATTTCAAGAGCGCTCCG
>NC_051416.1:1030395-1030645 GCF_015228065.2 Penaeus monodon
TCCGCACGCCCCCCCCCCCAAGCAATTAAAGTTTATAGGCGCGCCTCACTTGAAGGATATAGGATGGCCTCAAGAGCAAAGGGAACCTGCTACACGGAAACTCTGCCCATCTCGAGCACACACAGGAGGAGGTGGCTAGGATTCGCTGCCGGGGAAGGATCCTCAAGGCGTAAGGATGCTGCACAAGACGTGAAATCTCTCAAGAGTTTGTGTAACGTGAGGAATCTCGGCTGTTGTACTTGGCAGACGT
>NC_051416.1:1030737-1031044 GCF_015228065.2 Penaeus monodon
GGGACTCCTCCTCCACAGAGCGCAAATAGCGAAGTAATAAGGGAATAATGTCAAATATCGGCCGCCGAGGATCGATAAACCGAGCGCTTACCGCTAACTAACCCTCATCTTCCGCTGTCTGCCTCGCCCTCCACTCATTAATTCCCGATATTATCGTTAATGTCTACGCTACGTGTTTCCCCCTTTTCCCCGCTGTCTCGACCCTGCTGATTCTTCCCTTTCGGATTTCTTGGCGAGTCCCTTTGTCTTTCGATAGGCTGGGAGAGCACTTTTGCGCTAGTCTTGCTACACCTGTAAAATGCTTTCG
>NC_051416.1:1031438-1031655 GCF_015228065.2 Penaeus monodon
TCAATTTTCCGCAAAAATTTCTGCGTTTCCCCCCGGTATTTTCCATTTAACCGGCTCACACTTTCGTTCGCTAAACTTCCTTTTATTGCTAAACTTGCTCATCTGTAGTTAACATCCGCTCACCTACACCCGCAACAACTATACACAAAGCGCACAAACACACAAACAAGGGTATGGGGCTAAACATCAGACAACAGATTTCAGGTTGCTAGAAGCT
>NC_051416.1:1031936-1032051 GCF_015228065.2 Penaeus monodon
ACACAATTACCGATAAAATCAACAGCTCATAGCTCTCCCTCTTGCTCTAATTCCAAACCTCATTAATGAAAAAAAAAAATACATAGCTTTCATTTCGTTCCCTTCACATTCAAAG
>NC_051416.1:1032436-1032911 GCF_015228065.2 Penaeus monodon
GATCACCTGTTTTCCCGTCGCCCTCAGCTTCACCTGTCTCCCCTCATGAATATCACAATTTCCCTCACGATCCCCTTGGTATGCCCCCCCCCCCCTCCACGACCGGCCTTCTGCTACCTCGTCAAAGCGGGTATTATTAGCAAAATAAAAAAAATATACATATACGAGTAAAGTTTTATTTTCATCTTTATTTGCCATCGAATTGGTGAGATCCACAGGTGGAATGCTCTCCTGGCGAATTTCAGATTTACAATAGCAAGTTTAAAAATGGCCTTTGGATCTGGATATTTTTGCAATAATTCCACCGAAGTGTTCCCGTGATTTACCTTTTTATTGAGTGCTGTAGAGGAAGGGCGACGTCTCACAGCGAAGTGGTCCTTCGGTAGGACGCCCTTGGGTCGAATCTTCCGTGTCTTCTGTCTCGGGTCTTATCACTTTACAAGAGCCGGGGACACAACGACAAACACTTCATTCA
>NC_051416.1:1033053-1033153 GCF_015228065.2 Penaeus monodon
ATTCGCTTTCCTTTTTTCCTCCTCCTCCTTTTTTTTATTTATCGAAGTTAATCAATTTGCCAACCACTTGTGGCTTTCCTCCAGATACCGCCGACTGCAG
>NC_051416.1:1033178-1034098 GCF_015228065.2 Penaeus monodon
CTTCTCCCTTTTCCTAAATATTTTTTTCCCTTTCCCTTCCTCCGGTCGAAGGCGTGAGGGAAATCCCCAACGAAAGAGGGACAATTTTATTTTCCTGAGAATCAAAAAGCCGACTCTTTTTCTCTCTCTTCGGGAAGGGGGGAGGGGAGGACGAAACTCGGAAGGCCGAAGCGCAAGTAGACCCCTGGCGCCGTCTCGCGATCACACGAGTCACCTGACTAGCAGAAGACTATTTACTAGCAGACGAGATCGCGATGAACTCCCCGCCGCCCCCCGACGCCTCGCGGTACGATGCTTTCTGCCTCCTCCCGCACCAGGTTTTCCGCGGTTCCTCCCCGCTGCAGACGCGTCGCTGGTATCTAATGCCTCTCAGTCGCCTTCGAATTTAGCGTTTTTCACGTCGGCGTAGAAAAAAAATCAGATCGGAGGTCGGGCGTTTGCGAATCGGCAAATTCATTTCGGGAGATCATCGTACCTCGGGCGTCGGCGCGCCAACCTGTCGATAAGGATGCCAGCGCCATCTATGGAGCGGCGAAGGAACTAACTTGCGCGACGAGCGGCCCTACGCAAGCGGGAGCGCAAGTGATGCCACGTCTCGCAAAGACTGCAAGAGATAAATTGATATTCAAGCCTAGTGTCCATTGGTTATTATTCAATATATGTGAACAAAGTGCTTAGCACGAGTTTGTTCGGGGATTTTTAAAACCTCTTACCGCAGGAGAATATCTATAAAACAATATCTATGCACATCTTACCTCCAGTGTCCCTCGTGCATACAGGTAATATCGAAACGCGGGCGAAAATAATAATTTGAAAATCGATAAACTTCCTCTTCCCCGAGACCTAAGATTCTGGGGACGGACTTACGTGATGCCCATCATTTGAATGGAGTCAGAGGGGATACTTTCGCAACACGTTAA
>NC_051416.1:1034245-1034853 GCF_015228065.2 Penaeus monodon
TTACCTTTTACCCCCAACCCCCAACCCCCCACCACTTCCATTTCCACGGGGAAAATCTTGATCAACAAGACGGCAACGCTCTCAAAAGCTTGTTTAAAAAATCGATTCCTGTGTTGAGAAATGGTGCCAGATGTAGGTTGTTGTTTTTCTGCTCTATCGATGTTAAACCTTTTTTTCAATAATACTTATGATTTCTTCCCTATACCTATTCACTGAATGATTAATCTATTTTCGCTTTTTGTTCGTTTCCCCTCCATTCGCCAGCTGAAACAGAAATGGCGGGAAGTCCCATAAGGGGTGACTGAAGGAAATATTTAAAAATCAAATCATCGGTGTATTAATCACGCAAAAATATCCAGGAGAGACGGAAAGACGAGACACTTTGTTATGGACGAGGAACGAGAAAGCGATACAGTCCATGACTCCATCACTTTAGAATCAGACTCGTTATGAAACTCTTTTCCTCCTTCGTTTTCACGGAAAAATGCAACACGGAATTCCACGATTTTTCGGCGGCGTAATGAGACTTAGTGGAAGTGAAGGCTGTACGGCTTGTTTGTTCATTTATTTAATGAAGTGGTTCGTTTGGAAATCTAGATAATGATGTG
>NC_051416.1:1035125-1035220 GCF_015228065.2 Penaeus monodon
TTTCACCCTAGCTACAAAAACACATGCACTGGGGGAAAATATAATTTACAGAAGCCTGCGGGTAATACCCGTCATATTTCATTTCTTTGGAAAAT
>NC_051416.1:1035312-1035697 GCF_015228065.2 Penaeus monodon
CTTACCTGTAGGATTTTTTGGTATAGATTTGCCAACACCAAATTTATTTCAGATGCTCCTCGCTACCAATACAATACCCCGCACTTGTTTACCAGGATGGTGACACTAACCCTGAATTACTTTAGCGTCGATGGTGCTGGGCGTGGCGCCAGTGAAGAGTGTGGGCGCGGGGGGCGGGGCTGTTATGCAGGACAGAGGCGGGCGGGCGTGATGCAGGCATAAATTAGTCGCATTAGCGCCCATGCTCTCATTCGGCTATCGCATCGATTCGTATCGCATTACACTCGCACAATCTTTATCGCTTTAATGAGGCAGGGAGAGTGACTTTCAAGGAGATATTTTTGGACGGAAAAAGATTGGGTGTGTGGGTGGGGGAGCAAGGAGG
>NC_051416.1:1036691-1037066 GCF_015228065.2 Penaeus monodon
TTGAAGCCGCGAGGCCTCAGGACCCTGACTCCAGGAGGCAGCGGGGGCGCCCTCGATCCCTCATCCTTGCCTCTTTAACCGCGTTACTGGCCCGCCCTCGCATCGCGGCTCGGAGAGGTGGGCGGGCTATATTTCCATCTATTCCCCCACCCCACCCCCCTCTCCGGGCCCACCGCGCAGAACGGCGAAAGAGGTCCCGGATGCCGAATTGAGCGCCATTAGGCAAAGTGCGACGAATTCCCGAGTTGATCGCCAACGCCGCGAGAACTCGTAACAACTCGCGCCCCTGGGATGAACGAGTTATTTTTCCTCTACTTCTGCTCTTCACTTCTTGCCTTGTTTCTCTCTCCATTTCTTTCCCTTCCTCATCCTTCC
>NC_051416.1:1037131-1037611 GCF_015228065.2 Penaeus monodon
GCCTGCCGCTTCAGATTCACGATTCACTTTTCTCTAGTGTTAGCTTAATGTCTTTTGTCTCCTCGATATACACTCTCTTCACGCCTTTATTTCCGTCTATCCCTTCCCTGCCCTTCTCTAACAAGAAACCCATGGGGAAATATCAGTAGAAAAATCAATGAAATCAAAATAAAATATCCGGCTGACGTACATACAAGCCATCCAATGCTCGGGTCACTGACTCACGTGTCTGAAGCTTCGAAACAGTCCCTCGTGCGCGACTCAATCCACTTCTCGAAACACGGTTCAGAACACGTGTTGACTCGACCTGAGTGTTCACATTTTACCAAGAATATCTATCAGAAACAAAATTCAACTGAAGTATGGATTCATCGAATATTCTACCCTTTTCGTTATTTTATAGATTTTAGAAATATTGGTTTCCTGTTCACTTTATTCATATCTTCATATCTAAGCTAATGATCTACCTGAATCTGTGGC
>NC_051416.1:1037897-1038237 GCF_015228065.2 Penaeus monodon
TAAGCAGAAACCCTAAGGCATAGAATCATATTCATCTTTCCGCCTCTTCCTATCTATGAACGTGTTTGGATATACATGTGCATGCCATTTTAAGTCATAAACACGTACTTGCACACAGAGACTGGAGTGTAAGCACATGCTATTTCTGCAACATTTAATCTGAGCACACCAGATTCAACTCGACACATTCTCGAAGCCCTCTGACATTAAACGCGTCCAGGGATAGTCTTAGCGCCAGGAACATTAAAGCGATGTCTCCCAAAATGAATGCGTTTGCTTGGAACAACACATATCAAATTTAAGGGTTTTAAAATTTTTTATCTCCGAGGTTTATATATGC
>NC_051416.1:1038333-1038574 GCF_015228065.2 Penaeus monodon
TGATATTGATATCTAGTACTTTCCTCATTGTATCAACAGGGAAGGGATCAAAAACACTAATCGGCAATTACTTCAAAAGTCGAAAATTACAGAGATATTAACAATGAATATAATCAATGAAAACAAGCCGTACAGAAAATTAGGAGTTTCAAAGTAACATTGGTTGGAGACTTTCTAGATTAGCACACTTTAGTGCTATAAAAAATGACTACTGTGGTTCTTATAAAGTGGATCACGAAGA
>NC_051416.1:1040352-1041882 GCF_015228065.2 Penaeus monodon
CATGTGTGCATAACTGATTATGCTTGCATTTTAGCCACGGACAAATAACTTTGCACCGAGTGTGAGTTAGTACCTAACCAGATGAGGAAAAAACTATTTGTATCTGTTTTCGCTTTTACACACTGTGTCTGTTCTCTTTTTTAGCATCTACATGTTCAGTTATAATATTCGGATTGATAATGGGTATATATGAACCAGAAATATAACGTCTAAATATCTAAATTGTGAATCTTTGATAATAGCTATTCATAAACATGCATGACATCATAGACTTAAATATTCCTGGTCTTGTTATGTAGAAAAACGGTATATAGATGTACTAAACATAAAATCAAATTTTACAAAATATCCGAAGAAATAGAAATGTCACTCCTAAATATTTCATTTTCTATTATTTCGCGATCGCAGAGCACGAGTTTCCTATCAGGGTAAACTATGTTATTATTTCCAATTCCTTTAGTGAGCTGTTGTAAAGATTATACTATGTTTATACAGTACATATCATAATGCTGATTTGCGTAGGAATATAATTTTTCACGTGCTATCACTGAAATTTAACGTAGTCCTAAAGATCTAGTAACAGTTTTTGCCTTGCAGATCAAACCGACATACTTTCAGATTTATAGTTTTCCAGTTTTTCTGATCGGCGACTTATAACCCTCAAAACTACCAAGTTGGATCGCCAAAATGGTGTGTGATTAGGGTCTGCATATGAGATATCAGTTGCGATATACCCTTTATGAAAAATAAATGAAGCCTCTCTAAAAAGATTTCTTTCATTTTCTCGAGCAGGAAAACGCGTCCGCTGAAAATTCTTGTCTATATTTGGAGTGTTAATAACGCTCGAAGCACAAACTCTTTTCTTTGCAAAGGCATGAAAGAAAGACTCTAAAATTCAATATCATCTCTACTTCTGCTCGGCCTACCTGCAGCGAAAAAGCTATTTCATGAAAATTAAAATCAATAAACATTACATCCATTTAGGCTTAACCGAAAAATGAATAAAATATATATATTTTTTTTCACACGCACTCAACTCTGATAGTTATATGAAAACTATTAATTCATAAATAACGGTTTCAACATGTCACGTGTAATAAAAACATTGATTTGGTACGAAACAATATTTAGGATCTTAATGTCATTTGTCTGTTTCTCTCACTCCCAAAAGTTTCTGTTTTATCTCACGAATATATATCATAGACTGCTACATAATATCTTTGTTTACTAGAGTTTAAAGGAAACAAATACGAAATGTTTTCATCTTATTTCATCTTCATTTTCAACATTTTTCATTTAGGACTTTAATATAAGCGCTGCTTACGTGCAGACTAAATCTTATGAGATGACTTTTAATGAGATCTTTAATTTTAATGCAGCGAACGGCAGGCCTAGTAGCGAACAGAAAAGTTAATTAAAGGTAATATACGATGCAAACGCTTAATAATAGAATTTAAATGTAATCAGAGAAAAATCTTACCTTCCCCACCCTCACCCCCTCCGTAAATTATTCACGACCCCTCAAACGCG
>NC_051416.1:1041991-1042233 GCF_015228065.2 Penaeus monodon
GGTTTGGATATCGATATCGACATAATTTGGTATCGTTATTCAAAAAGATTAATAGAACCGCTGTTTTCGAGTGTAACTTATAAAAATATAACGCATCTAAGCAGCAACACTACATAGTTAGTGTCCCGACATTTTTTTTTTTTTTAAATGATTCAATAAGTTCTCAGTAAAGGTCGCTCAGTCATGGTGTACATAAAGTAGGTAAAGTGTGGTAGCGGACTGTGATGATAAAGACGATCAGC
>NC_051416.1:1043195-1043302 GCF_015228065.2 Penaeus monodon
AAGAAAGATCAAAATGCAAGGAAAAGTTTTATCTAAATGATCAGATTTTATGTTGCTTTTTACACTTTTAAATTGATTACACTTTCAAAACTGCAGATGGGGCTACA
>NC_051416.1:1043684-1044168 GCF_015228065.2 Penaeus monodon
AGCGTCTATAACGTGTTATACTCTACGGAATAAAAACCCACATTTCATATACCCACATAATGGATTTAATCCAAGGAGCTTCAAGACATCATTTTGAAAACTGACAATAGAAAATGTCAACGAAAATGACCATGAACTTCCATTAAACACTTTTTTCTTTTAAATATAGTTTTAAATCACTTCATCAATTCATTTTAATATTAATGATTTTATAAAACTTAATCTTTTATTCATTCGGAGAAATAGATTTGATTCAATTAATCAGAGTTAGTAATTCTTTAACTTATGAATATAAGGTTATTTCATTTTATCTGAATTCGTTGTATTCTATAACCCAATAATCGATCTATTCTGTTCATTCGACACTTAGGTTTGTTTAGACCTACATTACATTAAGGAAACGGAGATGACAATTTCAGTAATAATGATACAACTACTACTATTGCTAAAAGTAACAACTATCATTATCACTATTATTATCATC
>NC_051416.1:1044495-1044766 GCF_015228065.2 Penaeus monodon
AACAGGCCCACTGCACGACGTTGCAAACTCTCCAAGTGCAACGGAATTCTCACAACTGCGAAATGCCAGGCCTTGCAGAGTCTACAAGGATTATTACTGGCTTGAAAGGTCGGGCGTGTAACGGAGGCAGCCTGGGAGAATCTAAGTCATATTTACACACTCACTACGTCCACATTTAGAATTCTATTTGTGAACCTCTTCTTGCCTTTTGGACTGGCCGGAACCTCTTAATCGCGTTCGTATCCTTTCATTTGGAGCCCAGGCTGTGGGG
>NC_051416.1:1046253-1046321 GCF_015228065.2 Penaeus monodon
TAGAGATATCGCAAAGAAAAAAAAACAATACTGAAACTAAAAGCCATGCATACGCTTTTCCTCCCAGG
>NC_051416.1:1046372-1047637 GCF_015228065.2 Penaeus monodon
GAGAACGCTAAGAAAAACGGTAACACAAAACTAAAACAGCATTCCGCACACGGCGTCCCTCCGAGCAATGCAACCCTAGCCCAAGCCAGGGACACCCAGCTGCTCACACCGCCGTGTATATCTTTATCAACAGCTGATCCCGGTGCTTGGAACAGCTGAGGCGGCCGTGCTCGCTGTCAGTCCGATGTCGGCAAACATTAAGATGTAAACAAACCTTTGAAAGAAGCAAACCCTTCACTTTGGCAAAATATTGACGCTGGGACCTTTGTTTGCCCGTTTACTTTACGCGGGTATGTCTGTCTTTAGGAATGCTATTGTGATTATTACATATCTCGGTTGAGGGAGATGGAATTGTGTAATGGGAGAGGATGGAGAAGGTCAAAATGACATGCATGAACGATATATCAGTTTCCAAAATAAAATCACCAGGCTATCGTACCCTCTCTCTTTATCACTTCATCATTTCCCTCCCTCTCCTCATACACACATACAGACACACGCGAATCACGCGCACCTCCCCCACTGCAGGTCAGTCGTACCTCTACTTCGTTAACTCAACGATGAAGATGTAAGGCGCGCATTTGAGTCTGTGATCCTGGCTAATTGCTTATAAGCTCTGAACACACACTGAGAGTCGATTTACGAGTTCGGCATGAAAAAGGGGTGGGGTGGGGGGAGTACGGGGTGGTGAAAGAGTAAAGGGGATGATAAGAGGAGTGGGGGGGAAACTGTGATAGGGGGAGGTAGGGGGAAGGGTTTGATAGGGTGAGGGAGAGGAGGGAGTGCCATGGGATAAAAGAGGAGGAGGAGTGCCATGGGGCAAGGGAGGATGAGGAATGGAGTGAGGGAGGGGCGTAGTGAGGGTTAGGGGAAGGTGTGAGAATTTCAGAATTGGAACGTGAGGGAATGAGGAGGAGGAGGGGGCAATGTCGTCAAAAGTTGGCACAATTTAATGATGGCACTCCCGGTGACGTAGGCGCTAATGATTAAAGTGCGCTGTGACCAGGCCAAAGGTGCGAACCCAAGTTGATTACAGGTGTGCCAGTGTGTAATTATCGCAGGTGTATACCACAGCATATAGTTCCAGGTGCTTTTACAATATATTCGGCAAAAGGCGAATAATTAGTGACGGTAACGACGGAAATGCGAAATACGTTGCAACACCGATGTATGTGATGAAATCCCAAGGCCACGGACCTCAGAAAACCACTATAAAATGTGGCCACAGCAGAGAGTAAACAATGCCAGTGATCCTTTATGTATAC
>NC_051416.1:1047671-1048528 GCF_015228065.2 Penaeus monodon
CATTATTATTTTCACTTTTTTCCCGAGTGTGATTTCAAAATTCGAGAACGTTTAAAAATGGAAGTCTCCCCGCGCGTCATTCATGACGTCACGATAACCTGTTTATTTACACTGAGAGTCACCGTAATCCTCCACTTACGTCAGAACACTGTTGCCAGATTCGCCCAAGTTCGTGACCTCTCTCGCAGCTTACCTGGAGGGGGAAAATAGAAAAAAAGTTAGGTCAGGTGAGTTAATATGACGAGAAAGAGATAAAATTATAGCATTTTTATCCAGTCATACTAACCTAAAAAACAACAACTACTAACTGAAAAAAATGAATAATACTGATTTATCGAGAGTTCAAACAAGCTCCTCGATTAAGATGTAATTCAGCTGATCAAAGTTAATTACACTCAAACATGAGAGACCATTTCATTCCAATCAGCATGTGTGCGTCTGAACATATGTGCATGTGTTTGTGTGCGTGTCTGTTCTTGTGGCTCATTACTTTTGTATTTGCGTTTATATTTGTTCGTTTGTTTCAGTTTTGTTTGTACGGTTTGTTTTCATTTATGTTTGTCTTTATGTTTATTCGTTTATTTGCGTTTATTATTTTCCACTTCGCTTGAGCTCGCGAGCACATGTGTGTGTTTCTTTAGGTGTGCGTGCGCATAGTGGCACTTGTACATGGGTTTGTATGTGAACATCTTTACACATGCGTATGTGCGTGCTTGTTGCGTGTACACGTCGGCATCGCAATGTAATAACGAGACCCCGACAACTTGTTGCATTAAAAAGTCCGCGGACAACATCATCTCGCGGAGGCCGAAGTTGCTGTTATAAAAGTTGTAATTGGATGAAACGTACGAGGCAGA
>NC_051416.1:1048691-1048792 GCF_015228065.2 Penaeus monodon
CAACTCTTCCCTTCTCGACTAACATGCTAAAAAATATCAATGCAAAAAGGCAAAGGGGGGGGGGGAGCAGCCCGGAAGAGGAAAGAAGGCAAGAAGAGAAA
>NC_051416.1:1050131-1050371 GCF_015228065.2 Penaeus monodon
AATTGCAAGTATTATTATTTGTTATTATTTTTTTTTCTCTGTCATCGTGCGTATCAACTTCTTCTTTGAGTGTCCATTGAGCCGTCGTCCAGGGTCGTCTTTTTTTTTTTTTTTGAGTTGAGTCATTCTTGTTTGAGTGTCCATTGTGCCGTCGTCCAGTGTAGTCGCCTTGTTTTTTTTTTCGCTGAGTCATTCTTGTTTGAGTGTCCATTGTGCCCGTCGTCCCGTGTAGTCGCCTTG
>NC_051416.1:1051011-1051339 GCF_015228065.2 Penaeus monodon
CTGAGTCATTCTTCTTTGAGTGTCCATTGGGTCGTCGTCTTAGGGTAGTCATCGAATATCAGTCTTTTTGGGATAATCCATTATTCTTTTTATTATATATTACATTACACATTATACATATTACAAATGATACATATTATGAACAATTACATATATTACAAATGATACATATTATGAACAATTACATATATTACAAATGATACATATTATGAACAATTACATATATTACAAATAACACATATTACGAACAATTACATATATTACAAATAACACATATTACGAACAATTACACATACTACAAACGAGACAAAGGACAAACAATTACACA
>NC_051416.1:1051638-1051761 GCF_015228065.2 Penaeus monodon
CATTCACAGTGTAAAGGCAATACGATTCAGATCAGGCACAAGGTGGGCGTGCGGGGCTGCAGTCGGTTAGTATATATTGCTATTAAATTATTAAACGAAAAAACATGTATATAGATGCATAAT
>NC_051416.1:1052189-1052256 GCF_015228065.2 Penaeus monodon
TTTTTTTTTTTGAGATCCAGCCATATTTTCCACATATATAACCTATCTGTTCCCCTTGACTAAGAAT
>NC_051416.1:1052378-1052722 GCF_015228065.2 Penaeus monodon
GACATGCGTATCAAAACTCCTTGTACGTAACGAAGGGAAAATGAGAAAACGGAAAAAAAATGCAAAAACATTAATCGAATAATCAAAAATATCTAAAACCATTAATTCATAAATAACGGTTTCAACATGTCACGTGTAATAAAAATATTGATTTGGTACGAAACAATATTTAGGATCTTAATGTCATTTGTCTGTTTCTCTCCCTCCCAAAAGTTTCTGTTTTATCTCACGAATATATATCATAGACTGCTACATAATATCTTTGTTTACTAGAGTTTAAAGGAAACAAATACGAAATGTTTTCATCTTATTTCATCTTCATTTTCAACATTTTTCATTTAGGA
>NC_051416.1:1053466-1053744 GCF_015228065.2 Penaeus monodon
AACACGTAACATCCGCGTAATTTTCTCACTAGCCCCATGACGGCAGTTTTGAACTCTAACCTACTGGTTTATGTTTATTACTTTCGAAGAGAGAGATACGGGGAGAAAAGGAGGAGGGTTTGAGGGAAGGAGGGAGGAGGGAAGGAGGCAAACAGACAAGGAAAGGAATATTAGTTTTACTGCTTAGGAATGTGTATGTAATAACTGGGGTAGAAAGTGCGAGTGTGTGTAATATACTGCGTTTCTACGTGGTCACGGTAATGTTAATAACGATTATT
>NC_051416.1:1054230-1055102 GCF_015228065.2 Penaeus monodon
GACCCCCCCCCCCCAATGCATTTTCCTTATTGCCATTCACGGTCATACTCGGCACCGCGAAACTGTTCCCTTAGGCCTAGTCAACCGCGTTAGCCCAGCGAATGATATGGCGAAAATGCTCGTATGCGCGAAAACCCGCCATAAATAAAAGCGTTAAACCACGTCATAAATGCAGACATTGAGAACCGCATTCGGACGCAACTGCTTGGGTTAATATTTGATGCATTCGGTGTACGACATCTGCGCGCGTGTCTCCCCGGTGGCTGGCGTACGATGCCTTCGCGAGCGGAAGGCGGCGTAAATATTTGTGATGGATGAGGGGTGGTATTTCGTGGTTATTGGGATATTTAAAATGATCTAGATGTTCACTTTGCATAGCTGAGATATTGGGCCAATCCTTCTCATTTCTTTTTCGGCTTGAATTCGTTTTCAATTTTTTTTCTCTCTCTCCATAATTTTCTTACTATCGTAATTTTCTTAAGCTCTGGCATTATCGAAGATGGTTTCTCCCCTTCCATCCCTTTTCCGCATCTTCGTTCTATTATTGTTATCACTATTTTGCTACTGATACAGGTGGGTTTACATAACATTTCTGGAAAAAATCCTATTCCCACATCACCAAAATAACGGAGGTGAAGTCCGTGTTCATACATCGAGTAATTTTGTTCTGTTTTCAGGAAGCGTCATGAAAATCCAACATGCCAAATGATATCATAGGTCATGGCACCCAAACGTCATGTGCTGTCACTGTCATAGCTTGGTCTCCCACCATGACAGAACGGTGTTTATTGGAGA
Source organism: Penaeus monodon (assembly GCF_015228065.2). Taxonomy (NCBI): domain Eukaryota; kingdom Metazoa; phylum Arthropoda; class Malacostraca; order Decapoda; family Penaeidae; genus Penaeus; species Penaeus monodon. Next base: position 1,055,026 of record NC_051416.1, read on the forward strand.
GTCAGTATCACGTGTTGTCACCCAAGCTTGCACGCAATAACCTGCAACATATATACACTGACAGACGGTACTCTTGG
>NC_051416.1:1055211-1055362 GCF_015228065.2 Penaeus monodon
CCATGGCACCAGGTGTGAAGCTCTAATGATGAAAAATAATACCTTTGCTCACACCCCCGCCTGTCCTTCAAAGGCATTATAACTTTTTCCCGCGTGTGTTTCCCTCCTTCTTTCGCCTTCAAGTCTCACGTCCTGCTATCGCCTTCAAGAT
>NC_051416.1:1055473-1055621 GCF_015228065.2 Penaeus monodon
CACTCTCACTCATTCTTCTTCGTTCTCTCTCTCATCTTCAAGCTCTGTCCCCTGCATCAGCTTGAAAGCTTGATTCTCCTTCCTCCTCCCACGTGACGGTCGTCTTCAAGCTGCTTCCGTCGCCTCACTTATCAGCCTCTGGGTGGGT
>NC_051416.1:1055843-1055988 GCF_015228065.2 Penaeus monodon
TTTTTTAAGGCCCCATATTGTATTTTTTTCTATTGTTTCTGCTTTATTTTTTTCCCTCTTACTTTGCTAATTTTTTTCACACTTACCTTTTCCATACACTGTATTCTATTCCTTTTTCCTCTTCATCTCATCTCTACCCTTCATT
>NC_051416.1:1056093-1057105 GCF_015228065.2 Penaeus monodon
CTATTTTATCTCTTCTCTCTCCTATTTCCTCTCTTCTCTCTCCTATTTTCCCTCTCTTCTCCTCACTTCACTCTCTTTCCCTCTCCTTTAACATCAACCCCACCTTCTCCCTCTCCCATTATTTCCTATTATCTACCACATCCTCTTATTCCTTTCTTTTCTACCTCTTCCCCTTTACTGACCATTCCTCCCATTCCCTCATCTCCCTCTCTTCTTACCTGCCACGATTTAGCCCCGCCTCATCACCTTGAAGACAATCAACTTAGCTATCCATCCATCAAGCACACCTGAGAGCTACGTTTGGAACAGCTGCTGGCCTCCCCTCCCCCCTCTGCCCACCTTCCTCTGTTTCCTCCTAGTCTCCCTCCTCCCTCCTTTGCTCTTCTTCCTGCTCCCCTTCCTCCCTTCTTGCCTCTTCATTGTTCCCCTTCTCCTTTCATGACTCTTCTTCCTGCTCCCCTTCCTCCCTTCTTGCATCTTCATTTCTTCCTCTCTCCTCTCTTTCCTCTTCTTCCTGTTTCCCCCCAGCCCTTCCTGCCTCTTTCTTGTTCCATCCCTACTTCCCTCTCCTTCTTGCTCCCCTTCCTCCCTTCTTGCATCTTCTTCCGGGTTACCTCTCTCCTTTCTTGCCTCATCTTCCTGGACCTCTCCTTCTCTTCTTGCCTCCTTCCCATCTTGCTCTTCTTCCTGTTTCCCTCCCTCCATCCTTGCCTCTTCCTTGCTACTTCTTCCTGGTCCCCTAGTTTCCTCCTCCCTTCTTCCCTCTTCTTGATGGTCTTCTCCCATTTTCCTTACCTCCCCCCATCTTCTTCTTGATCTTCTACCTCTCTCCTCCTTTCCTTCCCTGCCTCCCATTCTTTCTGGTTCTTTCCTTACTTTTTCCCACTCTCCTCCTTTCTTCGTCTTCTTCCTCGTCCCTTTCTCATTTCCCCCAATTTCTCTCTAGTATCTCCCTTCCTTCTTCCATTCATATGCCTGGTCGCCTCAATTCCACTTTCTTCTTCTTCCTTGT
>NC_051416.1:1057139-1057429 GCF_015228065.2 Penaeus monodon
AAATTCCCTAATGTTCAATCCCTTTCTATTGCACCTTCCCTCTTCCTCTCAACTTTCCTCTCTCCCTATCACTCTCATCCACAAGCTCTCACGCTCGTAATTACTTTTACCCACGTAGGAACGAACGACCCCCCCCTACCCCCTGCCCATGCCCCCTCCAAGAACTTCTTATTTTTTTCTCTTTCTTATTTTTAATGAAGGATCATCTTTCCACCTTCTGTTGCATTTTCATCACCATCCTTATTATTCTGACAGAAATGACAGTACACTATAATAGAGATAATTAAATA
>NC_051416.1:1057527-1057654 GCF_015228065.2 Penaeus monodon
TCTTAAAATTAGAATGATGATAAGCATGTAACATAATGTATAGGGTAATTGCAACAATTTTTAATTACCAGAAAATTATTAGTGCAATCACACAATCAATTTCCGTATTACTATCACCACTATTTTT
>NC_051416.1:1057787-1057884 GCF_015228065.2 Penaeus monodon
TACAGACGTACGCAAGTACAAATGAACACACACCCGCAGCACATTCCCACCCCCAATCTCTCCCACACAAACCACATCCACTCCACCCAAAGTACAT
>NC_051416.1:1058352-1058716 GCF_015228065.2 Penaeus monodon
TTAAGATGACTTGAATCCACCCAATACCCCTGTCCATCGCCCCTTTTTAACAAACTACTATCATCCCCTCTCCTAAGTACCCCCTACCCCCTTTCCCCTCCCCTCTTTTAACACACTCATCCTACCACCTTCTCCCCTCTTGTTAACACACATCTTTCCTTCTAACCTCTCTTTTTAACACACCACTCCCCTCTCTCCTCCTCCCCCTTTTTAGCACAAACCCATCTCCCCTTTCCCTTTAACACGCCCATCTCCCACAACCCAACCCCTGCTTTTAACAAGATCAGCACAAGCCCGAGATACGAACGGAGGAGGATGCAGTCATTTTAATCCCTAAGCTAAGTATCCTACCCCCATCCTGGCG
>NC_051416.1:1058742-1059455 GCF_015228065.2 Penaeus monodon
CCACATGACCCTGCGTGACCTGAGTCCGTCAGCTTTAAGCCTTTACTTTAAAACTCCGAAGACGCTCTCTGCTAAACCTCTCCTTTCTTGGCGTTTTCTTCCTTTTCCCCTCCTGTTTATCGTCATTAGCGCTATCAATCGTATTTGCGCAATTACGATAAAAAAAATATCATCATCGCCATTTCTACTGCCACGATCATAATTTTTTTACAACTTATTCTGTATTCATTATTTCAGTTAAAATCATTAGTTTTTATAGTTCTTTTTCATTCTATTTCCGAGGAACAAAACAAACAATATAAAAGAAAGCGAGGAGAAAAAGAGGAAGGTAAATAATACAACAAAATTCAAACACAACAATAAAACAAAATAATAACAAAGGAAAATACTGATACGCAAAATCAAGAAAAAAGGATATTGATGAAATGAAACACAGCCACGAGAAGAGAGAAGCAATAAGTTATTTTACTATTCCACTCTTATCGCAATTGCGTTTCTTTTTATCTTCGTACGCACGTTATTGCGTATTCCTTCGCGGATCCTTGCATCTGTACCCAAATGCAGGGAGAGCAAGCCGCTAAAGAGATGAATAGCGTAACAAATAAACCAATGACCTGACTAATCAGAAGTTCCAATAAATCATTACAAAAATAAGATCCAAATTGGAAATCCTTCTTCCACAATGACACTTCTGTAACAGGGTTATTCGAGTC
>NC_051416.1:1059705-1059845 GCF_015228065.2 Penaeus monodon
ATAAGCCATGATGATGTATAATCATAAATACATACTATTAATAAGTAAAAATATAAGGCATTAATTTGCAGAGGTAGGCTTGCAAAAATAGAGGCAGATAAAAAAATAAATCAGAGGTTAGCAGAAAGTAGAAGAACATG
>NC_051416.1:1060020-1060145 GCF_015228065.2 Penaeus monodon
CCAGCAATGGCCTATTGATTTCGAGCAGATCTGGAAAATATCCAAGAAAGGGAATAATAAGTTTCGAATCCAATCTTCTTTAACGGACAGAAAAGCCAAAGTAGCTCGGATCTGTTCGGGTGTCG
>NC_051416.1:1060361-1060607 GCF_015228065.2 Penaeus monodon
TGAAGCTGAGAAGAAGGGAGACTGGTGAGGAAAAGGAAGGGTGGGAGATGAGGGAAAGGGAGAAAAGATGGCAGACGAGGGAAAGGGAAACAGAAGATGGGAGATGAGAGAAAGGGGGACACAGGATTTGGGTTTGGGGGAGGGAGAAAGAAGATGAGGGAGCGGGAGGATGTAAAATGAAGGGGAGAGAGGGAAGAGGGGGAGGAGAAGGACGAAGAAGAGGTGACGAAAAATATCAAGCTATAG
>NC_051416.1:1060699-1061089 GCF_015228065.2 Penaeus monodon
ATGAGTGAAGGGAAGAATGAAAACACATGAGCAAAAGAAAGGCGAGGGAAGACAGAAATAGACGAGAAATTAGGAAGTGAAAGGGATAAGAAAAACACGTAGGGTGACTGGAGGACAGATGAAAAAGGAGGCTGACTATACTAAGAATATGCTAACAAGAAAAAAGAGAATGAGAGATAAAGAAAACCATGAGGACTAGCAAAGACCTCACAATCATAATAAAATGTGGGGTTTCTGCTCCGTAGAGTTAAATGAAGAGGAAAGCTAAGAAAAATCTAACATTTAGCGTTTGGTATTCGCTAATTACCATCCTTAATTTATATGCCTCAGTTATCATATAACTTTTCTCATCAAAAGTATTACTAAAAGACATATTTGCAAGTTACCATA
>NC_051416.1:1061638-1062354 GCF_015228065.2 Penaeus monodon
CCTCTTGTCATTACGTCACAATACATATCCAATTCGATATTACCTTTATATCTTGATCATTATCATATTTGACCGTGTTCATCAAACTATCTATTCATACATAATTTGTATATGATTATGCCCATCATATTTTCATACACTCAGTAATTCATTCATCTATATATAATCAAAACACTAATATGTTAATAATTACTTTTCTTTTTCGTGATTTCGGGCATCCATTTATCTTATTCACTTTATTATTCACTTTAATCTATTCACTTCATTACTTATTTATCTTATTCACTTTATTATTCACTTTAATCTATTCACTTTATTATTTATTTATTTTATTCACTTTATTATTCACTTTGTTTTATTAACTTTATTTATTTATTTTATTCACTTGATCATCTTTTCATTTTATTCACTTAATCATCTTTTCATTTTATTCACTTTAACTTAGTCATTTTATCATTTATTTTTATTCACTTTATTATTCACTTCAATATAAAATCCTTCAGCTTTATTCACACGCACTATGCCAATAATCTACTATTCAAATCTACCCTTACATCTACCACGGCTGGAAATAGGAACGAAAAAAGATCCAAGTAATTAACACATTCTTATCAATAAAATGCAAAACAATAAGTTATCAATAATCAATATATCACTAACGAAGCGAATCTTGATTAAATGACGGTCTCGCTCCATCCCACACTCACCCCCCTTTC
>NC_051416.1:1062384-1062630 GCF_015228065.2 Penaeus monodon
TCACTATATTCTTTTTCCCATTTTTTTTTATGATCATTTTCTTTAGAACAAGTAGGTCGCGTCTCTCGTTTTCTTTGTTTTCTTTTGAAATGAAAATAAGTTGGTCATGTGCCTTTGATTCCATAGACTTAGGGGTCCCTTCATATTCACTTTAAAGGGGGAAACTCCAGACGACAGCGACGAAGGAGGACGCTCTCCAGGTCACGTGGAAAGGTTGCGTCATCGCTGTGTCTTGAAGGGACAGCT
>NC_051416.1:1062804-1063034 GCF_015228065.2 Penaeus monodon
GATCTTATAATGAAATTCCCTCCTACCTAAAAACAAAAAAAAAAAACTTGTCAAAGGATTTTTTTTTGTTGAAGGAAAATCAAATAACGTCGTATTTTCTTCATAACTTCTTGATAAGGCATCATTATGCAACAAATGAAAAATGAAGCCATTTTCCATCTACTAATTTCAAAGTGTGTTGCAAGAAAAGACCGATGTGGGAATAAAGAAAAAAAAATACTTGCGCGTCA
>NC_051416.1:1063165-1063382 GCF_015228065.2 Penaeus monodon
TTAACATACATCTTTAAATGCATTCAAATTCACCAAACTCTCATAATTACTCAGGGAAAGCTCAGTAGGAAACCAGCTCTGGAATCCACAGTTAACGATTTAAAACTGCGTCTCTCTCGCCGAGCCCTTGCAGGTCTTCTCCAGGAAACGCAAAAATGTTCGAGTCTACATTGACGGATTTCAGAAATTCATTTCGAGCAGAAACGGTAGAATTTCA
>NC_051416.1:1063642-1063806 GCF_015228065.2 Penaeus monodon
CTCTCCCTGTGTTCGCCTCGCGCCTCCTATATTCCGGCAGTAATCGCATTCAGTGATACTCTTGCCAGGCGAATGGCCATTCAACAACGCATCGTCACCCCCGGGTTATGTCTTTCTGGCTTTAACTTGTCCACCGCATCTCATTCCCTGTTGAATTTCCTGAA
>NC_051416.1:1063832-1064190 GCF_015228065.2 Penaeus monodon
CGAGGCCGGACACAGGGCACGACGAAAGGGTTCTTGGGGATTCTTTGAGTCCCTTTGGTTCTTTTCTGTTTTTTTCCCCCTTTCTTTCTTTATTTGTTTTTGTGTGTGTATACATCGGTTCTATTTCTGTCTGTCTGGTTGGTCGACTGCGTTTGTGTCTATGCTTGTCTGTCTACCTTTCTCTGCTCCCATTTTGACTATCTGTCTCTGTTTGCCTCTATCTGTCTGTCTGGATCTCTCTTCTTTCTATCTCCCATTCATTCATCAACTCTCCAAAAAATATTTTCATTTCTCATTCCCCTCTCCTCGTATTTCCTTCTCCCCTCCTTTGTACCAGCTATCCCCTTCCCCTCTTTCT
>NC_051416.1:1064271-1065189 GCF_015228065.2 Penaeus monodon
AAACTCGCAGCACCGATTTGATTACAAAACGGGAAAAATACACGCCACAACCTGCGCTCACTACAACCAAACGAGACTACACCTGAATACACCTGCACCATCCGTCCTCGTAGTGACAGAATACAATGGGGATACAATACCCTCCCCCCCCACCCTTCCCAGCCCTTCCCTCCCCTTCCCCTCTCTCCGTCATCTTTTCCTTCCCTTACCCCTCCTTCCTCGTCATCGATTCCCTATCCCTTTCCCTCCCCACCGCCTCTCACCCTTTCCCTCCCCACCCCCTCCCACCCTTTCCCCCCCCACCGCCTCTCACCCTTTCCCTCCCCACCGCCTCTCACCCTTTCCCTCCCCACCGCCTCTCACCCCTTTCCCTCCCCACCGCCTCTCACCCTTTCCCTCCCCACCGCCTCTCACCCTTTCCCTCCCCACCGCCTCCCACCCTTTCCCTCCCCACCGCCTCTCACCCTTTCCCTCCCACCGCCTCTCACCCTTTCCCTCCCCACCGCCTCTCACCCTTTCCCTCCCCACCGCCTCTCACCCTTTCCTCCCCACCGCCTCCACCCTTTCCCTCCCCACCGCCTCTCACCCTTTCCCTCCCCACCGCCTCTCACCCTTTCCCTCCCCAACCGCCTCTCACCCTTTCCCTCCCCCCCGCCTCCACCCTTTCCCTCCCCACCCCCTCTCACCCTTTCCCTCCCCACCGCCTCTCACCCTTTCCCTCCCCACCGCCTCTCACCCTTTCCCTCCCTCTCCCTTCCTCCTCCTCTCCTCGTGATCAATATCTCTTCAATGCTGTATTGTCCTTGAATTCGGTTACAGAACATTTTTTTCCCGTTCTGTACCAGCGATTCATCCAATACAACTTTCGGAAAAACGCGGGGGATGGATGGTTGATCTAGAGTGCAGGTGATTTTTCGA
>NC_051416.1:1065510-1065764 GCF_015228065.2 Penaeus monodon
TGAACGAAGATGATAGGAGAAAAACAAAGAGTGGAAGGGGATGAAGAAGGAAGAAAAAGAGAAAAAGATGGAGGGAAACGAAGGGGGGGAGGGGGGTAAGAGGGAATGTGAGAGAAAGGAGGAGAAAGAAAGGTAGAAACAAGTAGTTAAGGAGGAAGAAGAAAAAAGGAAGAGCAGGAAAACTATGCTTGTTCTTTGTTCAACTTGCATCAACTATGATTTACATCTATTTTTGTTCAACATTAGTTGCCAGC
>NC_051416.1:1065970-1066137 GCF_015228065.2 Penaeus monodon
AGATCTATTCCATGTTGATATTTGATATTGATATTTCAACTCGGAATGGAACAAGTAAATCTGGCTTGAATAAATGCACCGCCTCGTGTTTCACAATGCCACCTAAATATTCATCGCGTGTAAACTCTTTATACATTAAAATTAAAAACAAACAAAGGGAGCAAATG
>NC_051416.1:1066345-1066447 GCF_015228065.2 Penaeus monodon
AATTCTCCTTAGCTGCGAACTCAGGTTGAGAGATTTTAAAGAGGTGTATTTGGCTTGTCTTGTTGCGTGACTGTGGAGGCGAAGGTGGGCTGAAGGAAGAGG
>NC_051416.1:1067614-1067711 GCF_015228065.2 Penaeus monodon
TACCTGGCAGCAAAGCCAATTCTCGAGTGCTTGGAGATCCTAGATTCTCCCCGGATTAAGTGCGTGTTCCCTGAGACGTAAGACCACGTACTCATTC
>NC_051416.1:1067739-1067953 GCF_015228065.2 Penaeus monodon
TGCGCAGGCGCCTTCTCGTCCTCTCCCTATTTACAGCCTCCTTCATTATCACTTAATTACGCAATCTCTCACAGAAGGAGAATCGCACGGGGAAAATAAGCAGCGTATGAGCTTGCATAAACACACGAGGTAAACATGTCCCGCAGGCACGGTGGGTCGGAGCGCCGAAGTAAACACTCGGAGACGGGCTTGCTCGCTCGCCGCCCTCAGGGGT
>NC_051416.1:1068310-1069231 GCF_015228065.2 Penaeus monodon
CTGTTTAGACGTCGTTAAAGGTCGATTTACCATCAAAGGCCGTATATCATAGAAGGAGAGCGAGGGAGCGGGGGGGGGGGGGGAGGCGAGATCAAGAGCCGTGATATGAGCTAATGTGACACGGGAAGGTTGATCGTGAGTTTCGACCGAGATGAAGTGAAATGAAATGATAGGCCATGACGTGAGCTGTTGTTATGTCACAGGGATCAATACCATACCAGATATGATGACATACGATAATGTGGTGGTGACATGACATGACAGGAAGTGGTATACCATGGTCTCATGATACAGTGCATTACGAAAGAGTATGAAGTAAAGTGTACATGGATGTTATTCATTTGCAATAAACGTGGTGTAATATAATTTTCGTTAAATGAAATAAATAAAATGTGGTGACCCGCCCCCCCTAAAAAATACAAAAAAAGGAAGAAAGAGAAAAACACATCAAAGATTCTCAAGACCAGCTGATAAACCATGACAAAATATCACCGTCTGTTATTTCTATCAGGGCTGCGGAGTCGGAGTCGGAGTCGGAAGGAATTTGGTGTTCCTGGAGTCGGAAAAAATGTCCCGACTCCCAACTCCGACGCCTACCTCAACATAAAGCACAAAAATTCCACTTTATTTAAATAATATGCAAAATCATATAACTTTCATTTTGTTTTAGTCCTATATGTAATTCTTTTATAGCATATATATATATATATTTTTTTTAAGAATATACAATAAAAAGGCCCGATAGCACAGCTACAACCATTTGACTGAAGCCTCTAAGGACAAGGACAAGGAGGTAATCTGTAGTTGTTACGAACTCTACCTTTTAAAATTATTATACCAAGGGATCGGAGTCGGATACACAAGGAGTGGGTATTTTGAATCCCGACTCCACAGCCCCTGATTTCTACAAAGTTCTTTCTT
>NC_051416.1:1069260-1069459 GCF_015228065.2 Penaeus monodon
TACGAGGCAGACACAGAAAACCGCACCGCCAGCAGTTTCGTGTTTAGCATTAATCCGACGACGTTTTAATGGAATCGGATTACCGTCACGATAATTCCTCGCAATATGACCCGAGATTCCGTGCCACGCGATTAAAATATGGCTAAATCAATGGCGAATTAGGAGGAACTCCTTTCTTTCTCTCTCTGCCTGTCTATCT
>NC_051416.1:1069676-1070032 GCF_015228065.2 Penaeus monodon
AAATTGTAGGTTGTCTTTACGTCACGATGGAGCCTGCGAATCTGCGAGGACCTGTATTCGTGACGTCATGCAGATGAACCAATCCCAGCTTATCATGAACTCCGCATCATCATTTAAACCGCCAATAACAACAAAGGATTTTGATGACGTCACGAAGCTTTGCCAAATGTCTGCTTGGAAATATCATTTGGCAACATTTAGTTACTGTAAGGACGCCTCCAGCAGGACAGTCTATAATTTGATTTCTAAATAATTACTATTTTCAAAATACACCCATTAAAATTATCTGCGAAAACAATTATGAAATGCTAATACATTATACAAATATTTCCAATATTACATACATACACTTATGC
>NC_051416.1:1070395-1070543 GCF_015228065.2 Penaeus monodon
AAATATAATAAAATAATATATAAAAAATACTTTATTATACATATAATCTTTATATATTACAAAAGATACCCTATATATATATTTTCAAATTATTATATAAAAAATTTTAATATATAATTTTTATGATGTTGAAAGTAGGGTTTTTGAA
>NC_051416.1:1071842-1071944 GCF_015228065.2 Penaeus monodon
AAAGACAAACCACAGGGCCAAAAATATGTGTGGGGGTGTGTGAAATACAATTTAATAAAAAATTTAAAAAAGTAAAAAATATACATAATTAAACACCATCCC
>NC_051416.1:1072403-1072723 GCF_015228065.2 Penaeus monodon
TTTTCAAACCGCCCTCCCAAAACACCCCTTAAAATAAAACATAAAAACCTGGTTGTACTCCTTTTTAAGGTGGAAACCCTAATGAATATGATGTTAATAACCGAAAAAAAAAAGACCCGTTTCATCATTGAAACCCAAAACCCATTTCCTCTTTATAAAAAGGGTTGAAATTTCCCATTCGCTTAGCCGATGTTGCTTGTTGCTTCCTGCTATACTCATTATCCTTATTGCTATCCCTTTTAAATTTTAGCAACCCCCCATTTTTTTTCCCTATAGAAAGGGGAAAAATAAAAAAAGGGGGGAAAGGGGTTTTAAAGGGG
>NC_051416.1:1072771-1072897 GCF_015228065.2 Penaeus monodon
AATTTTTAAAGGGGAAAAAAAGTAAAAAAATATGTTTTTTTTATACTTTTAAAAAGGAAATTTAATGAAATAATATACATCCCATTCCAGGGGCAAAAAACACACACAACACACACCCCACCACAA
>NC_051416.1:1073422-1073799 GCF_015228065.2 Penaeus monodon
ATAAAATATACATGTATACACACCTAAAAATCAAGAGGAAAAAAAAAAGAGAGAAGTAAAAAACGGGGGGAAAGGAATTAAAAGGGAAGAGTCCCATTCTAAAGGGCCCCGGCGGGGGGAGGACGGACCCCCCCCGGGGGATGGGAGAAAAAATACGACCTCTTGAAAAATACGAGGCTAAATGGCCCTTTTTTCCCCCCCGGGGGGGGAAGGAAAAAAAGGGGGGAAAAAAAAAGGGAAAAAGGGGGAAAAAATTGGGAGGGAAAGGCCCCCCGGGAGAGGCCCATCGCCTTTGACGCTTGCCCCGTCGGGTTTCTTTCGTCTCTTTTGACCCTTTTGTCCTCCCTTTCCCTTTTTTTGCTCTCGCTCTCGCCCCC
>NC_051416.1:1074675-1074782 GCF_015228065.2 Penaeus monodon
AACCCATATGAATGCATTATGTAAGACTGATGAAAAAGAGAAAGTGGTGAAGTGGAGAAAAGGAAATGTTAACAACAGAAGGAAAGATATAGAAAGACAAGTGAAAA
>NC_051416.1:1075364-1075552 GCF_015228065.2 Penaeus monodon
AGATAAATAACTGAAAACGATAAGGAGAGAGTCCCATTCTCAAGGCCGGCGAGGAGGACGACCGCCGGATGGAGAGAATACGACCTCTTGACAAATACGAGGCTGATGGCCCTTCTCCCGAGAGCAGGGGAAAAGTAAAGCAATGGAGGGCAGGCGCGAGAGGCCCATCCGCCGTGACGCGTGCCCCG
>NC_051416.1:1077064-1077211 GCF_015228065.2 Penaeus monodon
AAACGACGGCACAGTATATGAATACTACACCGACATATCCCACAATTATTCATAACCGTTCTTATCCAATCGCAATAACGGCAAATCACCCGCAACATAATCCACGCTCGAATCTGACTCACCCCCAACCCCCCCAACCCCCTCTTT
>NC_051416.1:1077246-1077352 GCF_015228065.2 Penaeus monodon
TCGAAAGGGACTTCCTAGCCGTTCTTATTGGCGGCCATCAGGGGCCCATCATCAGAGGACATCGGAGAGGGAGGACGGATCGCGTGTCGCCGCTGGCTTCTTGGCC
>NC_051416.1:1078022-1078511 GCF_015228065.2 Penaeus monodon
ACAGACCTTCAAGCTAATGAAAATGGAAAAAAATGAGAGAGAAAAAGGTAGAGAGGAAAAAAAAACTACTTGACCTTTTCGTAGAGCAACCCTACTTGCCAACGACGAAAGGTCTGGGTTCGCAAGGTTGCAGAAAAAGGGTACAATTTGGATAATGGCAAGACAAAGCGCATGCAAGCCGGATGTTGCCCTTGTTGCATATGTCACTCAAGGCCAGGCACGAGGAATGAGGATGCTAATTGCTCTTATTTCAGTTCTCCAGCCTGCCTCCGTTGGCGTTTTTCGCGTCTAAATCGTTGTGGTTATTTCCTAATTCAATTCCTTTCATCTTTCATTGCCTCCCTTACTTTCTGTTGCTACTTCTTCTTATTGTTTGTCCTGTTCTCTTGCTTTCTTTCTCATCCTTCTCTTTCTTCCTCCTCCTCTCTGTCGTTCCCATCTTCCTGTTTTCTCTTCTTCTTTTTCAAATTATTATTACCATTATTCTGG
>NC_051416.1:1078620-1078833 GCF_015228065.2 Penaeus monodon
CATGCCGCTCGCCCATACACCCCAACACTCCTACGTAGAAATTCACATCAAACGACATCTTTCCACATCACGCAATCATGTTTATGATTTTCTGTTTATCATCTACACAAACATCTTCTGCTCCTTATCACTGTTCCAGAAATTCTTGTTTGTTCAACAACCCTTGACTGAGTCCCATCTGACCTTTTATTAAAATGCTAAGTTGAAAACATG
>NC_051416.1:1078993-1079092 GCF_015228065.2 Penaeus monodon
TTTCTCATATAAAGGCTAACTTTGGTCTCAACCTAGCGTCTTAGTTACATTATAAAGGAGACATTCCACTAGTCTATCCTCGTATTTTTTCGCTTTCAG
>NC_051416.1:1079222-1079327 GCF_015228065.2 Penaeus monodon
AATAAGTTCACCCTCTCATCTATATTCCCTAATGTATTTCGCATCTCTCTCCCGGTACATTTCCTTCCCTTATATCCTACATTCCTTTATTTACCACACGTTTCT
>NC_051416.1:1079379-1079638 GCF_015228065.2 Penaeus monodon
TCTTCGCTTCCCCCTTCCCCCTCTCCCGCGAAGCCAGTGTGGCGGCTTGATCAATGTGATGGACAGATTAGCGTGATTGAAGCTGATTAATCGCCGATACAAGAGGTCCCTGCCGTAACGCTGCCCATTTAGCTCTCCTCGATGACGTCAGAGAAGCGGATCCTCGTCTCATGGGATCACCTCCCTCTCCTCTCTCTCCTGCCTCCTCTCCCTGTTCGTATCCCTCTCGTATCCTTTCTCTTCTTGCTTTGCCTGCCTC
>NC_051416.1:1080138-1080584 GCF_015228065.2 Penaeus monodon
CCCCTCTCCCTCTCCTTACCCCATTCTCTTCCCCTCACTTTAATCTACTTGAACCGCGTGAACCAATTCGTGCCGCAGATAGATAGCGGGTAGATGGAATGGACACGGGAGGGCGTGCTGGCCTTTTTTTGGGATGGTCTCTTTTCGTATGGTCACTCTCCTTTGAGAGACTTTTCTGGGCTCCCTTTTATTAGATTCGTGTCTGTATCGATATTATCCTTTTCATTTTTATTTCTCAACATGATAAGTTCACCCCGTCTTGCCTAATCTAGTAACGATATTTTACTCGCTAATCCGTGTTTATTTCACCTCATGCAAAATAATTCACATTTTTTTTTTCAGTGGATTTTTACCTGCAGAACCTCGGCTCCATGACTTGGAAATCCTCCCCCGTATTACTATACTTCAAATTTCCGTTAGTAACACGAGTAGCCTCCGCTCGAGTA
>NC_051416.1:1080775-1080869 GCF_015228065.2 Penaeus monodon
ATTTATTGATTTTCTTTTTGCCTTTTTTTTGTTAAAGTGAGTTTTATATATATATAAAACTCACTTTAACAAAAAAAAGGCAAAAAGAAAATCA
>NC_051416.1:1081245-1081733 GCF_015228065.2 Penaeus monodon
GGGGGAAAAGGGGGAGGGGAGAGCAGTGGAGACCCAAAAGGGGGACCTCGAAATACGAGCCCCGCGCGACGGCCCCGGGGGTTTCCCCGCGGGGCCCCCCCAATTTGGCCCTCTCGCTTTCCTTTTTTAGACTATTTATTCAATACTCGGTTTTTTTTTTGAACATGCGAGGAGAGGCCCCGTATGGTCGACCGGCCGGGGCTTTTAAAGGGGGAATTTGGCTCTGGGGCGAGTTCGTGTTGGTTACTTTCTTTTGGCGGAACAACAGATAGTTATCTACAAGATTCCGTGTTGCTCTTAAAGATGACTTCTCCGCTTAGAAGTAATGGAGATTAGACCTTGAGGGACGAGGCGCGCCAAACCTTATTGTTTAAAAAGATTTTTAACATATTGGGGGGCACCTGGGTCAAATTCACGCGTTCGCGGGAAAACCCCAAAACACGCACAAAATTTAAAAACACAAATGCAAAATTTCACACACCCACAAG
>NC_051416.1:1083129-1083457 GCF_015228065.2 Penaeus monodon
GGCATGAAATAAAGCATAAACCTTAAACCCTTTTTTTTTTAATTTCCCGGATTTTTTTTGGGTTTCCAAAAAAAAGGGGAAAAAAAAGGGGAAGAAAATACATTTCCTCTTTTAATACTTTTTATTTTTCCGGCCCGTTTTTTTTTAACCCCCAAAAATTAAATTTTTCAATTAACAAAAAGGAAATTTCCCGGGGAAAGGGAAAAGGGAAGAAGGAAAAGGGGGAAGGGGGGAAGGGTTTTGGGGGGGAGGGAAAGGAGAAAAGGGGTTGAGGTTTAAAAAGGGGAAGGGGAGAGAGGGAAGGAAGGAGAGAAGAAGAGGGGCCGAG
>NC_051416.1:1083511-1083578 GCF_015228065.2 Penaeus monodon
CCAAACCCCAAAATTTTTTCATTCAAAAACCCCGGAAAATTTGAAAATTTTGGGTGTCTTCAAAAAA
>NC_051416.1:1083624-1084386 GCF_015228065.2 Penaeus monodon
AAACAAACCCCCTTTTTTTGCCCCCAAGCCTTTTGGAAACCCCCCTTTTTATTTTTTTCCTAACTTTAACCCATTCCCCCCCCTTTCCACCCAATTTTTCTTCACGGGGGAAAAAAGGGTTTTTTTCCCTTTGGTTTCGAAAAAAATGGGTTTTTTTTTTGGACCTTTTTGGGTTTCTCCGGGGGGGTTTAAGCTGGGGGACGGGAAATTTTTGGGGTTTTTTTTTAAAGGAAAAATGTTTGGGAAAAAAAAGGGGTGGGGAAAAGGAAGAAGCGGGGGGAAACAAAAAAAAAAAAAAAAACAAAAAAAAACAAAGAACACAAACAAAAAACCAGGAAAAAAAAAAAAGACCCCTTAAAAAAATTAAAAAATTAAAGGAACCGGTTAAAAAAAAAAAAAAAAAAAAAATAAAAAGAAAGGAAAGGGAAAAAAAAAATAAAAAGGAAAAAAAACAAATTTTAAAAAAGGTTTAACCATTTAAGGGGGCAAGGGGGTTTTTAAAATTTTTTTGGAAATTAAAAAGAGGGGGAAAAGAACGGGGGCAGACGGGGGGGGAAATTATGATATTATGGTAGGCCGTTTAAGAATGTACAGTAATTCGTATATGTGGGTTTATGTTATGTACCTGTGCATTGATTACTCTTCCTGAGATAAAGGCGTTTAAGAGTGTACAGTAATTCGTATATGTGGGTTTATGTTTATGTACCTGTGTTGAATGCACAGGTTTAGTCACGAATACGCACACGCACGCGCGCGCGCGAG
>NC_051416.1:1084496-1084581 GCF_015228065.2 Penaeus monodon
GAGTTGTTGTCTCTGTATATACAATATACCAGAGAAAATAAGAAATGTTTATACATGCGAACTCTGTGCAAAAAAATAAATGCAA
>NC_051416.1:1084651-1085669 GCF_015228065.2 Penaeus monodon
GCAAAACTTTGGCACCCAGCGTGTTATTTTCTTTCCTAACTTTAGACCTCTGAGTCCCCTCTCCTCCACCCCATTAGCATAAACACGGAAAAAGGGTTTAATTTTGCAGATTCTTGGTCTTCGAAAAAATGGATGGAGGTTTGGACTGGATTTCTCGCTCGGGTTTAATCGCTGGGGGTTACTGGGGATTTTCTGGCGATTTTTTCTGAATGGAAAATCTGATCTTTTGGAAAGTATAAAAATGGAGAGTGGATTGATAGGATTAGAAGCGAGAGAGGGAGAGACGGAGGAAGTAGGAGTGAGAAGAAAGATTGGATCAGAGGAGAGAAAGAATTAAGAGAACACAAAAGCGGAGAGAGGATTGGCAGGATTAGAAGAGAGAAAGAAAGACATTAGTTAGGATTAGACGTTAGATTAAAAGAGAAAAATAAAGAAAACATTAGTTAAACATTAGTTCAGATTAAATGTTGAATTACAAGAGAGAAAGAAAGACAGAAGAAAGAACGGGAGGGAACCGACAGAATTACAAAGAAATACATATTAGATATGATTATATGAGAAAGAAATAAAGGCAGAAGAGAAGAGAGGATTAAATAGGATTACAGAGGAAGAAAAAGAGAGAGAGAAAAAATACAAATACAAATGAGGAGAGGATGAACAGAACTATACACATAAAGAAGGAAACGTGATACACGACTACAAAACGGAAGAAAATTAGAGAGAAAAAAGGCAACGAAGAAACAACGACAAATAACGGACCTAGATAAGAACCAAGTCAAGGGGGGGGGGGAGACTGGAGAAAGGAGTTAAACTCGATTTTCTCGATGAATTTCAACTGGAAGATCTGCGTTTTTCGATTGGTTAAATTGGGGAGTAAAAATAAAAAAAGGGGGGGGGGGTTATAAGCGAGATAGTACTGGAAGAGGAAAAGAGAGAAAACATGGGAGGAGAGAGGGAGAGGAGGACGAAAGTGAGAAAGACATGAAAGGAGAGAAAAAGCAATTGCGGGGTTAATGAG
>NC_051416.1:1085777-1085874 GCF_015228065.2 Penaeus monodon
TAGGATCACAAGACCAGGATTGAAATTAGCTAATTGTTATCATCATACATAGATCTTCATATCTGTATAACAAACGCTACATATCCAAACCAAGACG
>NC_051416.1:1085914-1086280 GCF_015228065.2 Penaeus monodon
CGCATCACCAGGCGAATAAAGTCTTCCCTCCCCTATTTCTCTCAAGGATCAGAGATTGGAGAACAACATCTCATCCTAAGATGAGACGAAAACAAAAGCTGAGACTTCGTGACTTACGGTGACACTCCCACGTGACCAGCGAAGCCACGCCCTCTCGCACTATCTTACCTGGAAAGGAAACAGGAAGGTGATTTACATTTTCCATGCTTTAACGATGGAAATTAATGAATGTCTCAACAAATAACGTAGGTTCCCAGATATATGAATCTATAAACATATGGGATATTGACTAATATATGTCGAGAGCGAGTTAGTTATAATGAACTTGGTGATAAGTCATGTAGATAAGGTATGAATGAGAATGAA
>NC_051416.1:1086335-1086613 GCF_015228065.2 Penaeus monodon
ATCGTGATACTGTTAATCCATGGCAATAAGGCTATGTGTTATATGCAACAACAATCAGTTATGACATAAATAACTAATAACAATGACCATCAAGATAATAACAATATTTTGTAGCCAACACTAAAATACGTGTAATAATGAAATATACTTCTTGTCAAAAATAAATTTTCAATCGGTGTCGTTTTGGTTATCAAAATAACGTGTCATCAAATCATCATGTTGTCAGACTCCATCTTCTCTCATGTCTGTTTTTTTCTATTTTTTAAGTTACAATAATC
>NC_051416.1:1086976-1087228 GCF_015228065.2 Penaeus monodon
TTCCCTCTCTCCCTCTTTTTTTATTTTCATTCCCTTAATCTCTCTCTTCATATTTTCTCCTTCCCTCTCCTTCCCCTCCTTCCTCTTCCCTCCTTCCTCTTCCCTCCTTCCTCTTCCCTCCTTCCTCTTCCCTCTTTCCGCCTGCTCGTCTTGGCTCGGTGGCCGGAAACTCACCTGTGGCTTGATCTCATTTTCCTATTACTCTCTTGGCTTCCTTTCCCAACTACCTGTGTTTGCCGCGTTTCGTAACCC
>NC_051416.1:1087440-1087662 GCF_015228065.2 Penaeus monodon
GCGCGCGTGCGTGCGCATGTGTAAGGCCTTAACAACCTATCAATAGTTATCCCCCCCCCCTTCTTCCATCTCCTATAACCACAAATCCTCCGCTTTTCCTGCAAACCCTGAATCCGTTTTCGCATTTTCTCCTTTTTTCCTTTATCCTCCTCTCTCTCCCACTCCTTCTCCGTCCCACGCACCCACGCAAAAGGGACCCGCCGCTTCCCCACGATCAATCGC
>NC_051416.1:1088168-1088582 GCF_015228065.2 Penaeus monodon
TCCCTAATAACCATGGAATGTGTTGCTTAATTTTTATGTAGCTTAATCATACCTAAATGTCATTCTATATATCATGGAAACTACGAACTTATACATTTTTGTTATTCTTTACATCACATTTACCAGAAAAGAAAATGCAAATAGAAATTACGTAAAAACAAACAAACAAAAAGTTAAAAAGGGAAGAGAGAGTTACAGGTAGCGGAGACCGGAGTTCCGAGCCAGAAGGGCGTAAGAGGCTGCTGTCATCTCGAGGGAACTTTGTGCCGCCAAAAGCCCCTCTTGCCCGCGTAGTATATTTATTTTTTCCTTTTTCCTCTTCTATCATTATCATTACTATTATTATCTTTTATTTCTATCATGTCTTGCTTGGAAAGAAGGGAGAATCTTAGAAGAATCTTAGAATTATATAGA
>NC_051416.1:1088695-1088820 GCF_015228065.2 Penaeus monodon
TGGCACGGAACCAACACACAACGAAGCATCCTTGCACAAGATCACGAGTGCAATTGCAACGACACCTTCTCTCTTCGGAACCACAAGGACCTGTTTCGCTAAATCCTGCGGTGCCGGTGGGCCGT
>NC_051416.1:1089190-1089329 GCF_015228065.2 Penaeus monodon
TTTAATAAAAAAAGAAGAGGAACAAAGGGAATTCCAAAGCAACCATCGATTTTTTTCAACCAGGGAAAAATGACGAGAGGAAGCTGACAGACAAACTGTCCGGCGAACGTTTAAAAGATGAAAAAATTGAAATATATAA
>NC_051416.1:1089677-1090007 GCF_015228065.2 Penaeus monodon
GAGTAAAAAACACATACGTGAAATGAAAACGAAGAAAGAAAAGAAAAAACAAAACACAAAAAAATAAAAAAGACACAAATAGAAACAGAAAAAAAAGACAAGCAAAAGAGAGAAAATCGGACAGAACGAACGAGGGGAAGCGAGAGACCGAGAATAAGTTTCCTCGACTCTCACCAGGTAACTAAAACCTCTCTTGATTCAGTCTCCGATTAATTAAAGTTTCCCCCGTGATGTTTTGACCTTTTTTATACGCAAGAAGTTCTTAAAGTAATAGCTTCTGGCAAAAGTCACTCACAACTTTTCTCAATTCCAATTTATGACAAGATGCAT
>NC_051416.1:1090041-1090162 GCF_015228065.2 Penaeus monodon
TACACATTCATATTAGTATCCCTGAAATTACCTCTAAGTACACAGACACAGGAAGATATAAGCATGTGGGTAAATATCTGAATGCGGAGCTCCTTCCCCCAGTTAACCTCCCGAAACCTCA
>NC_051416.1:1090295-1090457 GCF_015228065.2 Penaeus monodon
CCGACCGAACTCATCCGAAAGTTTTGATGGCAACAACTTTTCCTCCGCGAGTATCACTTCCACCACCTTCCTCACCTCGCTGTCTAGATGAACTTCTGTGGGGGAGCGCTGGCGGAGGCCGCTCGTAAGGTTTCATAAATGACTTTTATATTTATTCTCTCG
>NC_051416.1:1090488-1090734 GCF_015228065.2 Penaeus monodon
TTTTGTCTTGTTTGACTGTTCGTCTCGCCCTGATTGTCTAGCCTACTATCTAACAGTCTGCCTCATTGTCTGGCTCTCCGTTTCGCTATCTGCTGGCCTACATTATATCAGTCATTTTGTTAGTTCATTTGCCTGTTTGTCTACATGTTGTACGTCTACTGCCTGCGTCTAATTCCCTCGTTCTCTCTCTTTCTCTATGTATGTCTACCTATCTAAATAACTTAGTGACTATAGCAGAGATGGATC
>NC_051416.1:1090864-1090992 GCF_015228065.2 Penaeus monodon
CTCACTTGCCCACATTCTTTCGGTCTTTTCTCCCTTTCGGAACAAAGGACAAAGGGATACGGCAAGACCAAGAGAAAAACAGAAATATAAAGAAGTCACACAGAAAAAAGTGACAGGGAGAGAACACA
>NC_051416.1:1091438-1091751 GCF_015228065.2 Penaeus monodon
GACGCAGCGACACTAAAATAAAGACTTAGAACAAGCACCAACCTCGGAGTCTGCAACCCCCCCCCCCACCCCCCAAGGTCACGCTCTCTCCGCACGACAGTTCCGCCCTCGGTTCTAATGGGCGTCGAGCTGAAGGCCTAAATTGTGTAATTTTCATTAGAGCCACTCGAAACGGGACCCGCGGAAGGACGACTGGGATTGGCCGCTGAATGGAATCAGGGCGAGGATGAATGCCCTTGTGCAGCCGTATGTCTGTCTGCCTGTACGTCGTATGCTGTACGGATGCATGTATGGTGTTTTCGCTTTGTATAAC
>NC_051416.1:1092012-1092241 GCF_015228065.2 Penaeus monodon
TCCTGTGTGATCATCTATGCATGTATGTGGAAGCCGCCAGGGACGGAGGGGGAAGGGGGAAGGGCAGGGGGTGCCAAGAGTGACTGTAGGTTGCTGGAGACATTCAATTCGGTCGCGCTTATTTGCGGAGCTTGGGACGATGACTCTTCTGTAGATTAAATGGTGATTTCGTGCGCATTTTTTCCCTTCCTTCCGTTTCTTTTACCTTTGGGAGAAGGGAACGGAGAAA
>NC_051416.1:1092596-1092800 GCF_015228065.2 Penaeus monodon
GAGACAAGAGAAAAACACTGATTACCTGAGAGCTTAGTTAAATCGTGGATTAAAGAAGTACGTGCTTAAAAAAAGAAATAGAAAATGTAGGTCTTTTGTTTTTTGGGTCAAATACCTGTCCGTCTGATGTTCCTCATTCATTTGTTCTTCAATCGCGTTGTAAGTTAGTTACTATAGACAATCTCATTTACATTCGAATTACCA
>NC_051416.1:1093299-1093559 GCF_015228065.2 Penaeus monodon
CCGGAACAAAGAAACCAAAAAGTGAAAGCGCGGCGGCTAGTAACAGACACCGACGCAGACTAGTCACGGACCGCGCAGAGCTCTTAGGTAATGCATCCTACTAGTACTAATTTCGTCTCACTCCCACACCTAGGGAAGTGCCAAGCCATTCTCGTCCTTGCATCGAGATGGGATAAGTAACCCCCTCTTTCTCCCTTCTAAAAGAAAGGGGAGAAGAGGGGAGAGAAGAGGAGAGGATGAAAGGGCAGATGCAGCCACGA
>NC_051416.1:1093680-1093772 GCF_015228065.2 Penaeus monodon
AGAGCCTACAGCTTCCCACGGAAATAGAACAAGGAACTCAACGACAAAGCATCTCTCAGGCTGTGGAGGTCGCGGCAGCCAAGGAAGTCCGC
>NC_051416.1:1093796-1094355 GCF_015228065.2 Penaeus monodon
TCCGTGGTAGGGGGAAATGGAGGTCTGTGGTGTAGTGGGGGAGAGGGGGCAGGAGGTCTGTGGTTGTGGTGGGGGGGGTGAGGTCCGTGGTAGTGGTGGGGGGTGGCAGGTCCGTGGTAAGGGGACCTAGAGGTCCGTGGTGGTGGAGGAAGGGGGGGGGGACAGGATTGTCCGTGGCGGTGGAGGAAGGGGGGGGGGGGGGCAGGAGGTCCGTGGTAGTGGTGGGGGGCAAGTTCGTGGTGGCGAAAAAGGGAGGTCCGTGGTGGAGAAAGGAAGGAAGGGGACGTCCAAGGTAGGGTGGAAGGAGGGGGGGGGAGTTCCACGGTGGGGGAGGAGGGGAGGGAGGAAGGTCCACAATGGTGGAGGGAGGGAAGTCCATTATGGAGGAGGAAGGTAGGAAGGGAGGGAGGGAGGCAGATGGCGACGGTGGGAGGGAAGTCCATTGTAGGGGAGGGAGTGAGGGAGATAAGGGAAGGGGAACGAGGATGGTGGGAGGAAGGAGTACGGAAGTGAGGGACGAGTGAAGTGAGAGTGAGGAAGACGAGGAGAAAAGGGAGGA
>NC_051416.1:1094772-1094925 GCF_015228065.2 Penaeus monodon
GCGACTGGCCTAGTGACAGCTGTTGCTTCCACGTGGCTGACGAAGAGTTTAATTATCTCGCTCTTTCTCTCTCCTTTTACCACTTTCTCATTATTTTCTTTCTTTCACGTCCAGTGCTAATAAATTCGTCTACGTATCGACATGTTGCTTTTG
>NC_051416.1:1095836-1096158 GCF_015228065.2 Penaeus monodon
AAAAAAGGCAACAACATCCCCGACCGCATCAATTATTCTCATCACACACGCATCGGCCACATTTCCTTCTCTCATTATCAAAAGGACCCATCAGTGACGTCACCCGCAGCCAGCATCCCAAGGCGAGAGGTCGGGAGAGCAGCCGGCATCGTCTCGAGAGGGAAAGAGGGAATTCGAACTCAGGATTCCCGCGGATCAGCTGGATGTGGGGCACTGGGGGGGAAGGGGGGGAGAGGTAGTAGACAGGTGGTAAGAAGGGTAGATGTGGGGTATTCGGGGGGGGGGGGGTAGTAGATAGGTAGTAAGAAGAGGGGGATCTCGG
>NC_051416.1:1096397-1096491 GCF_015228065.2 Penaeus monodon
AGTGAGTGAGTGACAATGTCATTCAGACATGGAATATTATGTGCGTGAGTACATGCCTGTGAGTGTACGGTATGCGTTCGCGTGTAATCTATTT
>NC_051416.1:1096582-1096785 GCF_015228065.2 Penaeus monodon
CAAAGAAAGCTATGGGGAAATGCTCCTCTGAGGACGAAGTGAATACCTCTTTACATACCTGGCGTGAACATGTGTGTCTATTCACATTATAGTACTTTGGTGTATTTTTGCTTTACATTTCCGAATCATTTGTAATTACTGATTTCCTTTTAAAAAATATATTGGGATGTAGTGGAGAACGTGGCGATGTGCTTGGTATGCTT
>NC_051416.1:1097003-1097118 GCF_015228065.2 Penaeus monodon
AGTGATAGAAACAGAGGTAGTGGAAGCGGGGGAAAACTAACAGATACATTCCATTTCCCGAGATTGAATAAAGGCGAACCCATTGTCAATATTTTTGACTGTAGAATACCTATCG
>NC_051416.1:1097334-1097567 GCF_015228065.2 Penaeus monodon
CATAGCAACCTGAGTCAAACCGCCAACAACCTCAGGATGAAAGTAAATCAACCTTTTGTTCTTGCAGCCGGCGAGAAAATCTCCCGAGATGCTGGAACTAGGCAAGGCTCGGTGGCCACACTCCTCTAATAACACGTCACTTTTGTCAGGAATAACAAGATCCAGTACGGGGATTCTCCTTTCTTTGAAGTTTTTGTTTCCGTCTTGGACGAGAGAGAGAGAGTCCGTGACCC
>NC_051416.1:1097864-1097981 GCF_015228065.2 Penaeus monodon
GAATCAAATCATGAAGCAGGGTAAATGCATCAATTTCTATCTAGCCTATCTAGTCATTCAAAGCACGTCAATTTCTTTCTTTCTTTGCGCCAGAAAAAAAAGGAGATTGATATTTGT
>NC_051416.1:1098184-1099045 GCF_015228065.2 Penaeus monodon
CCCCCACTCTACCCTCCCCTCCCCCTCCCATCCTCACTCTCAACATTTCCCACTCATTTCACAACTTCTCTCATCCTTGTCTGCAAACATATTAATTCATCCCATAAAAATGTCACATTTAATCTATTATCTTGACTTATATTCACGCGATACGCGTTCGTAATCTTTCTTTATAAAACTTTTTCTGTCTTCTCCTCCGAATTCAGATCTATTTTTGCTTTTTTACTTTTTTAAAAGTAGCAATAACTATATTTCTATAATACAATGGTTGAGGAGAAAATGTTTTCAAAAAGAAATCGAAGAGATAAAGAGAAGAATCACAGAGGAGAATATGAGAGAATACAGGAAGGAAAGAGAGGCGAGGAAAGAGAGATAGTGGAGGAGGGAGGGAAAAACAAATGGAGAAAAAAATAGAGGATAATTGAAGCGGCAAATATCGGGAAAAAAGAGAGAAGCGAGGGAGAAGCAAAAACCAGGAGAGAATAGACGTAAGAAAGAAATGATAAGAAGAAATGGGGAGGATAAAAAACGCGAGAGAGGATTAACAGAAATAAACAAAAAAGGAATAGCGAGAGGAAAGATGAAAAGGAGAGGAGAGAAGAGGTAAAAAGGAAAGAATAAAGCAACAGGCAAACAGTGAAAGACGAGAATTGATAGGAACTGAAAAAAGAAAAGAAATGAAGCGCTGAAGAGGGAGACAAATCAAGGGAATAAACGAAGAGATGAAGAAAGGATGGACAAGAGACACACCGAGCAAGAAAGAAGAGAATAGAGGTGGTTACAAAGCAGCAGAAAAGGTAAGTGGCACCTCGATAAGGCCCTTCGGTGTGGCACTCTCACCTCAAGAGAGCCAAGGGGGAT
>NC_051416.1:1099085-1099213 GCF_015228065.2 Penaeus monodon
GGTCGAGGGGCCTGTCTATTAGCTAAAGGCAATACTCCGAAAAGGAAAGGAAAATTAAATAATAATCGAAATCAAAGAAGGGTTAATGCTCAAAGGTAGAAATAAAATGAAATCACGTACGTAAATAA
>NC_051416.1:1099625-1099736 GCF_015228065.2 Penaeus monodon
AAAAACATTCATAAAAAATAACAATAATGGCGAAAAAAAAATAAACACAGGGTTAAACCATCGCCTTCATTTAAAGCAGAAAGCCCTAGCATGTAATCCATGCACGGCCCT
>NC_051416.1:1099767-1099861 GCF_015228065.2 Penaeus monodon
GACTAAACCAATAAGCGTGAAGAGATGCCAAGAATGAGCTATGCATACTAATCTCCTTCAGTCCACCCCCATTACGGGAGGTCAGTGACGTGAC
>NC_051416.1:1100287-1100695 GCF_015228065.2 Penaeus monodon
CGTACCTCGAGGCAGCAAGGCGCCCTCGATCGGAGCCGAGTGGAGGATGGAGGAACTTCGTTAGCCCAACCACCTTTCTTGCGGGGATTTCTGAAGACAGCGAGAGAGGTCGCGTCCTTGACTTTTAATATCAAAGGATAATAAACGGAAATGTATTTTTTCTATTATATTTATTTCGTCTGAGTATTTGTTTAAGTAATTCACCGTTTTTTCTTTATTTCCTTATATTTGACAAACATGTACATGCTAAATAATAATCAAATAATAATCCAGATTTTATCCACATGACACAGGGTAGACTTATATAAACACAAATCAGCAAGACAAACCAAGGTAGAAAAGGAATATATTATAAAAGAAAAACGAAACCAGAGTCAATCGAAAATAATTTCCTCCTCACTAATGCGA
>NC_051416.1:1100897-1101347 GCF_015228065.2 Penaeus monodon
AATTTTCTCGCTTTACATTTTTCTCCACATCCTTCATTTCTACTTTTATTCTTTGCCCGCTACGTTATTTCTTCATCTTTCTCCTTATTTATCATCCCTTTCCTCTGTTTTCCCTTCTTCCTACTTCCTCGTTACTCCCTTATCTTCCTCTCCTTCCCTTCCTTCCCTCTCTCTCCTTTCTATGGACCCCCTTTCCTCCCCCCCCCCCTTCTCTCTCCACTCAACATCTAAGTCTCTTCTTGCAGGTATCTTTCCCCCCCTTGTTCCAGCTAATTGCAACAAGGGAAGGAACTTTAGACTCGTTGCTCAATGAGCCCTTGCAACATTCTGCAATTGCTTTCTTTGCTGTGCCCATGAGGGAGGGGGGGGGAGAGGAGGGGATAAGGGAGATGGCGTAGGTAGACAAAAAAAAGTGAGAGTAGGAAGGAAACTTGGAGGGATGGAAATGGA
>NC_051416.1:1101809-1101901 GCF_015228065.2 Penaeus monodon
CACGCCTATATCAATCTTTGTATGTCTTCATGTAGATATTACTTTAAAATTGGATTTACCAGCCTATGACAACATGTTTGAGTATTTTTGTT
>NC_051416.1:1102121-1102472 GCF_015228065.2 Penaeus monodon
CCATATATGTGCTGCTGCACATATATGTGAGCGTATATCTGCTTGCGACCATAAATTTCTCGTATGATTTCCTGATATTGACAGGAAACGCATCATTTGCATGCAAACAACAGAATAAATAGCGCATCATCTCTTCGCTTCTGCATCACGTAAAACCAGAGTCAAAAGGCGAATATCTTTTTCTAAACTTGATCGGGACAAGAGATGTCAGACAAAATATTAAATAATTCCTTTCTCCCCTTCCGTCTTTTTTTCTCTCTGTCTGGTTTGTAAATATCTTTCTCGTGAAGTCTCACATTTTGGAAATGGGAATTTGAAAAAAAAGAAAGGAATCAACGAGGCCAAAACCGT
>NC_051416.1:1102504-1102580 GCF_015228065.2 Penaeus monodon
TCTACTCTCTGGCTCCTTCACCCCTTCCTCTCTTCCTCAACATCCCATCCTTTCCCTCCCCTTCTATGAGCAACAC
>NC_051416.1:1103072-1103337 GCF_015228065.2 Penaeus monodon
TAAGAGAAATAATCCAAGAATCGTCCGCTATCAAACTCCTTTCACGAGGCTCTCAAAATCCCCATTTCGATGCTGTTTGATTCAACAGGAGCGCGACCCAAAGACAGCTCTTCAAAGATATTTTCCACTTCGTGCGTCCTCCCTCTCCTCCTACTCCTCCCTTCCCTCCTCTCTGACACCCCTCTCCCCCTACTGCCCATTCCTCCTTTTCTCCTAATCATTCTTCTTTTCACTTGCTCTTATTCCCATCTTCTCCCCCCCCCCC
>NC_051416.1:1103754-1103830 GCF_015228065.2 Penaeus monodon
CAACACATCCTTCCTTACTCCCTTTTCTTACAAGACATCAAGGGGATTACGAGACCACCAGAGGTAGATAGGATGA
>NC_051416.1:1103925-1104114 GCF_015228065.2 Penaeus monodon
AAAAATGTATATCAACCGTCCCCTAACAATTTACTCCCTCTTGAGTCCTTGAGCAAGAGTGACAAATTTCGACGGCATCTTAGAATTTCCTTTTCTGTCCCTCTCTTGGCACTGCTTCTACGTCTGCACGTGGCACTCGGAATGCCACAGTCCGCGGCCCGACGTCTCTGAGAGACCCCCCACTCAGAT
>NC_051416.1:1104182-1104938 GCF_015228065.2 Penaeus monodon
GCAGGCACGCACAAACACCTCGCATCCTCAAATAAATCACACCTACCCCAACCTGTATTCCTTCCCCATACACACCCATCTCCACGCCTACATCCACAAGCCATTCACCCCATTTCACTAGCCCCCAACCCCAACAAACAATACCCCTCTCACACAACCAATCCCCCCCACACTTTTACCCCCACCACCCCCAACCCCTAAGGAATATCTTCTCTCTAAACCCACAAAACCCTGCACTCTTCCCCACACCCACACCAAGCTTCAATCTCTACACCTACAAACCCTTCTCAGCCCACACACCCACAAAGATACCACCCACCCACAGAGCCTTCGTCCTGCCCCACCCTCACTCCCTCTACCCACAATTCGTTCACTCTTCCCCCCCCCCCCCCACACACATACAACTACTCCCCATCCCAACCTCTACTTCCCCCCACACCCCGCCCGTCACCCACATCCTACACCCACAGACCACTCACCTTTCCCCACACACCAATTTCCTCGTCTACATCCTTCCCTCCGCCCCCATCCCCACACCTATGGCTACAGACTTCTCCCTTCCCCAACCACACATCCACCCCCTACCCCTACATCCACGCCTACCCCTCCCCTACACCTAAAGATGCTTCATCTCCCTTACACCCGCATCTATCCCCACCCCCACCCCCAACAGATCCTACACCCTCCCCTCTACTTCCGCATCTATGCCCACCCCCACCCCAACCGATCCTACGCCCTCCCTCTATCCACACCTGC
>NC_051416.1:1104983-1105728 GCF_015228065.2 Penaeus monodon
AACATCCATTCACATTCCCTCGCACCTCCACGAAGCACTTTATTCGGGACATTTCCATCCCTTAATAGGCTCCGTAAGGGCGAGGCTTAGAAATCATTACTCTCTCCAATGACCCTTAATCACACCTCGTGCTAAAGATCATTAGGAGAGTCATTAGGGCCACTTCCTCGCTTCTGTGTCAAAAAAAAAAAAAAATCGGTACTTGTAACGCCTGTCCTTTACTTCGGGCACTGCTGGTAATGTTGGCACTGCTGGTATTTCCGATTAGCACTGTTACTATTGGCACTAATGGTCCGTACTTCCGACTGACACTTCTGATACTGTTGGTATTTCCAAATGGCAGTACTGGTTCTCTCGCCTCGTACTATAGGTATTTCCGAAAGAGTGTTGGTAGTTCTAACTGGTACTGTTGGCACATCTGAATGTCACCGTTGACACTTCCGGATGACATTGCTGGCACTGTTCGTACTTCCGACTGGCACTGTTGGTAATCCTGACTGGAACTGTCACTGATGGTACTGCATATGCTTCCTAATGGCATGCTTGACACTCTTAGTACTTCCGACTAACACCAACTAGCACTGGTGATAAAATCCTTTGTACCTTAGAACACATGGCGATAACACAAATTGTTCCACCTCGATAACTAAGAATGATTATAGATATATTCATAAAAAAGAACGAAAGAAAAAGAGGCATAAATCCTCCCTGCCAAAGTAAACACAGTTTTGTTGTTCTTTTGTTG
>NC_051416.1:1105846-1106100 GCF_015228065.2 Penaeus monodon
TCATTTATCATATTCCACTCGAAGTTGTCGCAATTGTACTACCGACCACACCCAGTGGCAACACTGCCTGCGACGTTGCAAGGTGGCACTACATTTAAACATTCACTTTGATGTCATTCTTTGTCACGCTGTTCGTTGCACCGTCGCTCGGCAAAGCAAGTACGTCAAGCACTTGTTTCTGCAATTGCTTTAATT
The DNA here is from genome assembly GCF_015228065.2 of Penaeus monodon. Lineage (NCBI taxonomy): Eukaryota > Metazoa > Arthropoda > Malacostraca > Decapoda > Penaeidae > Penaeus > Penaeus monodon. Next base: position 1,106,042 of record NC_051416.1, read on the forward strand.
AACAAAAACAAATGAGACTGTGCGTCACCCAGGCATAGATTCGGCCGTATTTTTCGCGA
>NC_051416.1:1106428-1106975 GCF_015228065.2 Penaeus monodon
ATGAAAAAGAGATGAAAAAACAATGATGAACAGGGGGAAGAAAGGAAAATCGTTGGCTCTGCCGACCAGATTTCCTTTCTTTTTCTCTGGCGTTGACAACACGAATTCCTGCATCGGGACATATTATTTGCAAATTAACACTTGCTGGCAATGCCACTTTGTCACTTAACCCTGGCCCAATCCTGTCACCTTCGCCCAGAATGCAAACTTCATCATCAAGCTGGCACTGAGTTCAATTCCTTTGGCACTGTTAGATTGGCACTGGTTCTCGGCCGTGATATCCAGTTAGCCCCAATTATCGCCCTAACAATGGTGATACATTCTCGCAATCAGAATAACGCGTCGAATGGAGGCCCCGGCGATTAGCTGCCACTTCACTTCTAATTCAGCTCGTTTCTATATTCACAGGAATGTTCTCGAGGGGGACACGTGTTTATTTTTTCCCGTGGCACTATGCTTTGCTGTATCCTTGGTGCCATCTTTTCCACGATGCTTAGTTTTCGTCTTGGCACTTTCCTCTCCTTTCTCATTTCTGCTCATCTTCATT
>NC_051416.1:1107053-1107314 GCF_015228065.2 Penaeus monodon
GCCGCCTTAGACAATCTACTATTTAAAATGCAAACTGTGACGGTCGCTTCAAACGTTATATCCATTTTCACTGAACTCCTCTGTCAAAGCACTGTTTGTTTTCGTGTCACCAACATCATCAGATCGCAGCCATCTCTGCTTTTTGAAGGCGGTGATCGTCTGTGTTCTTAAGGCGCTGCATATATCCCGTGACAAGGCTCTTTCAACATGGGTTAATATATTGAAGAAAGCGGAATAGTCTGGAAGACACATGTAGACAGG
>NC_051416.1:1107590-1108679 GCF_015228065.2 Penaeus monodon
AATATATACACATATGCATGTGTCCAGATGTCATACCGACAAAGAAGATCAAAACATGCCAGTATAGTGTCAAACAATTGTTATTTACAGTCCAAATAATTCATGCCGATTATCTGATCATGCAATAAATCTTGTCACGCTCATTAGAAATATATACAACTCTCAATGTAAACTAAAATAAAGTTCGTCGCACTTTTAATTCAAACTAATGAACTCATTTAGTTGAACACATGCAGTCACGCTCTACGAAGCTCTGAGGCGGAGGCGAGGGAGGAATATTGGACAAACCGCCCCGTTCACGACGTGTCACGCGCAACGAGAATTAATGGCCGAGAATAAGCCAGAAAAAGGGGTTGCGTGATGTCATGCTTCAGCTCAAAGACGTCGCTATACTTGGAAACATCCGATGTTCCTCTGACGGGCTTGCAACACCTCCCTCGTTCATCACACGTACCCCTCCCCCGCCACTACAAAAGCACAAACAAACACACCTGCTTGCACATAAACAAACTGCCCCACACCCCTTGCCCGTAGCTCACCCCCAGACCGCCCCCTCCCCCACAAGCCCCCACGCCCACCGAACTCACCTGAACTCTCGTAACCCGAATCATTTCTGTCATGTTTGGTGGCGGCGTGGACGAAGCGGCCAGTGCGGCTGGCGTAGCTCTTGAGCTGCTGCTCCTCCGCCGCCGCTGCGCCCCGCGGCTCCTCCGACAGCACGGGGGCATCGGCGTGCTCCTCCTGCACGGGCCGGAACACCCGGGGTAAAGCGCTCAGCTCCTGACCCATGGGTTTCTCTCGCTCTCTCCGGGGATACTGGCGGGTTACGCTGTCCAGCTGGCGGCGGAGGCTGCTCAGGCGGTACATGGCCAACCGCTGGCCAACACCTCCGTCTCCACCACGGGCGCGGGTGGTGGAGAACGCTGGGGGGAGGAGGTAGGGGCGTGGGGGAGGAACGCGGGAGGAAAGAGAGGGGGCGGGGGTAAAGAGGAAGACTGGGAGAGAATGAACTGGGGGGGGGCGGTTGGAGGGGGATGAAAAGACGGAGTCTGTTGTGTGTGTGTGTGTTCGTAGTACCCAAGAAACCTA
>NC_051416.1:1108783-1108851 GCF_015228065.2 Penaeus monodon
CCAAGCGTTTTTCTAATGAGGTGGAAACGAGGAGAGAACAGCAAGCATGTGGATTAGTAAATGAAGGA
>NC_051416.1:1108945-1109199 GCF_015228065.2 Penaeus monodon
GCCAGTTCAGGAATGGGAACAATAACTATTAGCCAAACGGAGATTGACAGTCTTAAAATCCTCGATAATCCAAAACGGACGACAGATAAAATGAATTAAAAACAGGGGATATAAACAGAATCAATATATCCCTTTATTCAATCAAAAAAATAATAAAGCAAATCACTCTAACAACAACAGCTGTTGCTATTGGCACTCTTAGCATGGAGGAAAAACTTGAGAGACAGTCTAGGTTACAAACAAGGGAAAAGCGA
>NC_051416.1:1109413-1109497 GCF_015228065.2 Penaeus monodon
ACGAAACTCTAGACGAAGTGGGATAAGAAGGTTATCATTAGTAAAGAATGCGAAATCTTGAGGAGGATCTTCAGGTATGTCTGT
>NC_051416.1:1109675-1109821 GCF_015228065.2 Penaeus monodon
GGTAGTGTGTGTAAATATATAAACGTGAGGAGCGGGAATAATCCACGAGGAAAGAAAACGGAAATATTAAAAAAAGAGAGACTGAAAGAAACTCGTATAAGAAGGTTATGGGGATAGATGAATATGAGAGAGAGAGAAAAAAAAAA
>NC_051416.1:1109838-1110115 GCF_015228065.2 Penaeus monodon
AAGCGAGGAAAAGTAAACCAGTCTTGGTTTGAAGGCTGAGGGGAAAAAGGAGAAAAAATCGCCTTTTCTTTTTTCTTTTTTTCAAAAGAAAAAATCACTCCTTTTCTCACTGATTCTCGTCTCGCCCAGGTTCTCCCACGACTCCGTTAATGTCGGGTTGGATGCGACACGAGAACGACTCTCTCGATTTATTGCTCGTCCGTCCTAGTTAAAAGTGTGTTTTACAATCTCATTTCACTGTGGAAAAAATACAAACACACACATTATAAGTAAATAG
>NC_051416.1:1110157-1110299 GCF_015228065.2 Penaeus monodon
CTCCGTTTTACAAGACGTCTCCGAGTAATGAAATAAAAATGAAAAAATAGAACTGAGCTTGTTTCATGATTTTCTCTGTCTAATGACCAAGCGTGCAAGCCAAGACAACATTGCAGGCGATGCACGTGCCCGAACTTGCTCG
>NC_051416.1:1111176-1111650 GCF_015228065.2 Penaeus monodon
TGCAAGAAGCTATTCTGTGACATCTTCACGCTCCTTCAACTCATCTTGTTATGGTTCTCTTGGTGAGGTCTGTGCGGGAGAGATTTTTTTTTTTTTCATTATCTTGTTTATTCGTTTTCAGGGTTGTGGGAATTTTACATCGCAACAGTTGGCCGTGATGTGGCACTTTTTCCCCTCGCAATCATGGTATTCTAGGTTAAATATGTACTAGAAATTCTTCACTTCTACAATAATGGCAAATTCATTCCTGTTTGATTTTCTAAAAGACAGTTTGGATCAAGAGAAACCTCAAAAAGCCATTAGGAAGCAGGTGCAGTGAGCGAAAGAGCGGGTCGCAAGCTAGGCTATCCCGTTTTCTATACCGAGGCAAACACTTTACAGAAAACGGAGAGTAAAAACTATATTGGCAAAGTACAGCATTTACTCGAGAAACTCAAATTCTTCACTATTCTCAAACGCTATATACTGTATATA
>NC_051416.1:1111737-1111940 GCF_015228065.2 Penaeus monodon
CGGATTTACTAATAGGCATAGTAGGCAATTGGCCTAGGGCCCTCGGGAACCTGGGGGCCACTGAAACTAATTTGTCACGCAGGGTACCGGCGTATAACCTTGTTTCAAGAGTGTAGCGAGCAGTTCATTATATAATATATTCAAAACCACAAGAGACCCTCTACAGTAAGTATAAGCCCAAGGCGGGTCTACATCTGATGAGC
>NC_051416.1:1112173-1112402 GCF_015228065.2 Penaeus monodon
TTGTTCCTAGTTTTTTATTTTCTTTTATCTCTTCATTCTATAAACCTTTCTTGTCTTCACTACGTTAATCTGTCTTGGGACTCGATTAAAGACATTCAACTGACAGATTCAACTGACACTAATTTTGTTGTTAAACGTTTATTTTAAAGAATTACCTTTCAAACATAAAAAGGGTATATATTTATTGCTGCTAGCTTTGAAAAGTGTGTAAATGACGTCTGCTCGTTTC
>NC_051416.1:1114392-1114778 GCF_015228065.2 Penaeus monodon
CCCTCCCTCTCCCCAGGGGCCCCCAACCCCCCCGCAGGGCCGCACCTCTTTCCATCTCTTCGTAAAACCATCAAACTGCGAATTCATTTTCTCCTTGACAAAGTCACCTGCGGTCTCTGAGGCTGTGCGAGTGAAAAACACCTTTGCGGTAATTGCACGTAAGAATGATAATTGCGTGCGATGTCTTGTCGTTGTTGGCGATGATTTCATTTTTTGTTGTTGTTGGCGAGTTGCAATGTTATTCTTTTATCAATCCTTTCTAAGTAGGTGCGGATTTTTTGGGGCGTATATTGTTCTTTTTTTTGTAGATGGTAGACACAAAAGGTGTTGGCTTTATCTTATGCACATACTTGCTGCCGGTTTTAGACACAGGAAGTCTAGTCGAT
>NC_051416.1:1114921-1115211 GCF_015228065.2 Penaeus monodon
TTCTTCCTCGTTAGTTTATGAATCATTCACTTGCTATCACTATCTATCAATATTATATGTATGCTTATTCACTCTTACTCTTTAACTGGATCGTTATAACCCACTATATCGTCACGAAATTCGGACGGGAACAAATAACGAAAAACAAGAACCTGTGTCTATCCCCAACAATCACCAGATTCATCCTAGAAAATCCTCAAAATCCTTTATTTTTTATTCATATAGATAAAATTCTCTCAAACAAAGTATTGCACATTTTTTTCCCATAACGCACTTTCTTTTCATCGCAC
>NC_051416.1:1115291-1115598 GCF_015228065.2 Penaeus monodon
CCCATCTTCTATACGCACTTCCGAGACCCCTTTTCCCGTGAGGACAAGCGCAGGCCACGATGCTGAGGAAACGACTGAGGGGCCAAGGTTTTCAAACCAGTACTTCTTCTTCCGCGTGAGTGTCACCCTCCCCTCTGTCGCTCCTCTCCCCTCGCCCCTCCCCTTCCCCTACCCTTTCTCCCCCCCCTTTACCCCTCTCTTCCTTCTCCCTTCCCCATTTTCACTTTTCTTCGGCCCACATTCTTCTCTCCCCCTTCTCTGTCTTTCTTAACCCCTACCTTGTCCTTCTACATCTGTACTATTACTT
>NC_051416.1:1115876-1116416 GCF_015228065.2 Penaeus monodon
TTTCCTCAAGCGCCTACTACCCCTCTATGCCCCCCCTCCCTACCCCTACTCCTCCATGAGCCTGTCTCCGCGCTTGATTTATTTATACGTATATATTTATTTCCCCGAGAGGACGCCGCCAGCCTCCTGCATATTTTTCGATTTTTCTTTCACTGTTCGTATTCTTTTCTAGAGGGGGAAGGGGGGAAAGGGGGAGGGGGAAAGGGTAGAAAGTGGTCGGATTTCAATTGAACTTTTATTGTGGTTTGATACAGTTTTCAGAGGGAGAGGGGAAATAAATGATAAACCACTGGAACAGGAGGGACAACGAACAATACTTTAAGAATAGTGAATAATGATGCAACACGGAGGGATAAATGGCAAATTCTTTCCTTTCCTTCTTTTATTCTGAGCTAAAGAATGTTGGCGGTGGCACTACAGGTGTTGAGGGGATGCCACTGAGAGGGTTAACGATGTTCCTCGTTCCCCCTCCCCCCCCCTCTCCCCACAACAGGTCGCCCACGCATTCACAGCGCTAGAACAGCTTTCCCGTTTTCCTCA
>NC_051416.1:1117525-1117695 GCF_015228065.2 Penaeus monodon
CCGGGACACCAGGATTGGCACGAGTAGCCAGTTAATGTTCACACACCGCATTCAGATAAGAACATCAAAGAGTGTGAGAACAGCCTGATACAGAGACCGAAAAGACCGTAAATAGATGTTTCAGGCCTGGGTTTTAATAAAGGTTTCATGCAGTGGGCGGATGTCGCTTG
>NC_051416.1:1117780-1117877 GCF_015228065.2 Penaeus monodon
TCTTTTTTTTTTTAGCAAGACACTGGCGCAAACCAAACTATGGTTCGCCTCAACTTTGTAGTTGATTTACCTGTGTGACAAATCTCTTTTCCTGTTC
>NC_051416.1:1118001-1118122 GCF_015228065.2 Penaeus monodon
CCAATTTCTACTCCTTTACCGATCTTCCTCCTTCACCCATATACAATTTAAACTAGTTTCACTATCTACAGGTCCGCACACTCTCTAAACTCGCCTTAATATGTTTACTAAACCAAAATGT
>NC_051416.1:1118154-1118256 GCF_015228065.2 Penaeus monodon
TCTTTACACAAGATTCGCTATATGGGCCTCATATCTACTAAGGTTTAACATATTGGATCGCTTCCCGTTTATATAGTTATGAAGCTATAACAGTCATATAGC
>NC_051416.1:1118287-1118537 GCF_015228065.2 Penaeus monodon
TACCTACACATGGGGCCAATTTCGATTAATGTGAAGCCTACATGACGATATAAGGAGTAAATTTTTCGCTGCTTTCACTATAGTTTCATGCATAACAGTGCATTACGCACGTAAATCACTAAAAGTCTAGCCAATTTGATTATTTGCATATGAACGGCAATATCATTTTTTCCTCTTTCCCTCTTCTTTCTCGTCGTCCTCTTACTTACTCCACTCTCCAGCGCTTTTTCTCATTCTCTTTTCATCCTCA
>NC_051416.1:1119085-1119233 GCF_015228065.2 Penaeus monodon
ACCTGCCATCTATTCCCTTCTGCTCTTTTACCATAATACTTTGTTTTCCCTTCATCTTTGTAACCTATCGTCACTCAATCTGCGCTATCGCTTGACATGTTATTCTCCTGTTTCATTGCTAACAGACAAGATTCATACCAAAGAGCGG
>NC_051416.1:1119721-1119823 GCF_015228065.2 Penaeus monodon
AACCTTTCCAAGATTCCATTGCTAGGGGTTCTGACTGATATTATAAATAATTTGCCCATGGATGAAACTGTATTTCAATGTAATCTATACATGTTTGTAACT
>NC_051416.1:1120810-1120906 GCF_015228065.2 Penaeus monodon
ATCTCCTCTTTATCTTGTCTCTCTTGTGCCCCTTTCCCTCTTATCTTCTTCCCCTCCTGTTCTTATCCCACCCATTTTTGTTATCATGTCTTTCTA
>NC_051416.1:1120955-1122397 GCF_015228065.2 Penaeus monodon
CTGTTAGCAAGTTTCTCTCTCCTGTTTTCATTTCCCCTTTTCTGTTTCTCTCTCCGTTCCGCATTTCCCTTTCTTTCCGGTTACATTAGCGGTACCCTCGCTTTTCCTTTCTACCACGTATTTATTCTTCCCTCTATTTCCTCTCCTCCTTCTATTCTCTTCCCCGTCCCTCTTCCCTTCTTCCTTAATCTCTTCCTCTCCCCTCTTCTCCTTTTCTCTCTCAATCCTTTCATCCTTCCAGCTTCTTTCCCTGACTTAATGACTCAAGACCTTTTCTCTTCCTCCCTTCTCCTCTCCCCTCCTTCCCTTCTCTCTCCTTCTTTTCTCACTTTTTTGCCCCCTCCCCCTGCATCCTCACATCTGATTAATTTTCTCCCACTCCTTCCTATCTTTCTCTTCCCCCTTCTTCCCTCTTCCTTATCTTCCCAGTTTTTCCCCTCGTTCATCCCCTCTCTCCTTTCCTTCCTTTCCCCCTTTTTCATCTTCCTATATCCTGTCTCTTTCCCCTGCCTCTCTCCATTCTCTCCCCTCTTCCCTCTTTCTCTTCTCCTCTTCCTCCCTTATATCCCGCTTCTCCCCTCATTTTTTTCTCCCCTCTTCCTTCCTCCTCTCTCTCCCCTCTTCTCCCTCCTTTCTCTACCCTTTACCCTCCTGCTCTCCCTTCCCTCTTCCTTCCACCTTTCTCTCCCTTCTTCGCTCCTTCCCCTCTACCTTCTCCCTCCCAACTCTCTCTCCCTTCTTCCCTCACTTCTATCTTCCCTCTCCTCCCTCCTCTCTCTCCCCTTTTCCCCTCCTCTCTCTCTCTTTTCCCCCTCCTCTCTCTCTCTTTTCCCCCTCCTCTCCCTCCCCCTTTCCCCTCCTCTCTCTCTCTTTTCCCCCTCCTCTCTCTCCCCTTTTCCCCTCCTCTCCCTCCCCTTTTCCCCTCATCTCCATCCCCTTTTCCCCTCCTTTCCCTCCCCTTTTCCCCTCATCTCCCTCCCCCTTTCCCCTCCTCTCTCCCCTATTCCCCTCCTCTCTTTCCCCTTTTCCCCTTCTCCCCCCCCCCTCTCCCATCTAAGCTTAAGCTGCTGGCAATATATATGTATATTTACTCTCCCGGTCCGCCTCGCTGGTCAGATCTGGCAGATATTTCCGGCCTAAAGAGAATTAGGACGCTGGACATAATATAGTGATGGGACGCGGGGAAAGGAAAGAGGGGAGAGGGGGAAAGAAAGAGGGGACAGGGGGAAAGGAAAGGGAGGGTGACGGGAGAAGGAAAGAGAGGAGAGAGGGAAGGAGAGAGGGGAGAGCGGGAAAGGAAAAGGAGGGTGCGGAGGGAAGGAAAGAGGGGAGAGAGGGAAAGGAAAGAGTGGAGACGGAAGAAGGAAAAAGGGGTGAGGGGGAAAAACAAGAGGGGAGGGGGGAAAACGAAAGAGGGGAGAGGGGGAAGGGAAAGGGAAAAT
>NC_051416.1:1122695-1123263 GCF_015228065.2 Penaeus monodon
ATAAACCTACGAATATGTACAAAGACTACATCCGTGCGTGTGAGCGTGCTCCTATACAAGTACTCACACCCAGGGACAGACAGACATTAACATAAATCGCACACATCTATTACGAAGGACGAGATAAAACACCAGCAGAAGAAAGATCAGCTGTCATGAACCTCGAGTGTGCGAGACAGGGGGAGCGGGAAGCATAGGGTGGGGGGGGAGGAGGGGTCGTGCCGTAATTCCATGACAGGTGACAGGGAGATGCTGTCAAGTTCACTCCTTTCTCTCCATTTCTTGTTCTTGCCTTGCCTCCACTTTTCTCATATTCTCTCTTACGTCGTTGTTATTTCCCCTTTTTTACCACCCCCTTATCTCTGAGGACCTCTACGCTGTCAACTAATTCTTATCTCTTTCTTATCTATCTATCCATTCGTATGAGATAAATACAAAAAAAAGCAAGCAAAATTCGATCCTCCTTCTCCCTATCACGTGACCCTACTAGCCGTCTCCTCTTCCTTCGCATCCCTTGTACACTTCTAGTTCCCCAAAGTGCCGCTAGGGTGCTGCTGTCAGCACTAAT
>NC_051416.1:1123545-1123627 GCF_015228065.2 Penaeus monodon
GTCCGCGGGCATACGGAATCATAAAGGGAAAGACTATGAAAAGAGAGCCGACCAGCGAGTTAGAGGCGATGAATTAAGAAAT
>NC_051416.1:1123705-1123785 GCF_015228065.2 Penaeus monodon
CCAACAGAAGAGAATTCAGGAGGGAAATTCGACGATTGCAGGGGATAAAAAAACGAGGTGCGTCCAGCAGCATTAAGAGG
>NC_051416.1:1124045-1124207 GCF_015228065.2 Penaeus monodon
CTTTAACAAAGAGGAACGACTAATAGCCAAAAAAGATGAGGGGAAAGAGATAAAAATAATAAACATTTAAGAGATACCCTACGGAAGAACGCGGGCAGAGGTCGGCTCGTAAATAGAAGGTGAGGAAAAGAAGCCTGCTTGAAGACCTCAGAATTTCTTGAG
>NC_051416.1:1124623-1124826 GCF_015228065.2 Penaeus monodon
TGATGTTTAGTGACCAAGTGTGGTGGTGATAGGATAAACTGGGCAAGAATGTAGGTGGCGAGGAAAATGGCGTGGAAAATCCTGGCATCAATCACTCCCTGTAATGCCATTGGGAAGACGCATACTGCCTCAACTCCAAAGTCCAAAAAATGACTTTGCCGAACGCGCGCAAGTTTCGTCCAAGTCTCTCGGGTCGTGTCTGG
>NC_051416.1:1125083-1125512 GCF_015228065.2 Penaeus monodon
ACCAAGTGCGACCACTTTATAACTCGACGCGTTAGTAAAGAGTTTGATAGCAGAAGAAAATGATGCCGAAAAAATGTCATGTGGTATCTCACGATTCCCTTTTCTCTCCTTTTCCCTCTATCCTTTCTTCGTTAGTAAGCTCGCCTCTCCACTAATCATAATTGTTTCAAAGTTCCCCAGAGGAAATCTTTTAGAAGAAGTTTTAAGTGGTCCGTTCAATCTTTTACTTTCTATCTCTGAAAATAAAATTTCTGAATAGGTTTGCATTTTTTTTGTCAACCCTTATTTCTTTGGAAGAAGGAGGCACAATAGCGAGAGGGAAAAGGCAACAACGATATATAAATACCTAAAAAAAGACTGACTAATGGTAACATTTCAACACAAAATAAATAGATACACAACCACAAAGACTAAAAGCGACATACTGAG
>NC_051416.1:1125568-1125740 GCF_015228065.2 Penaeus monodon
GCGGCAAGTCCCCGATCTTATAAAAGACTTTCCGGAGACGAATGAGGATCCGCGCCGGTTCCAAAAATGCCGACGGTTGATTCTGATCCGCTCTCCGCCGATCAGAAGCTAATCAAGAGGGATGAAAGAAGACAAATTGCGCTCTTTCCATCTCCAACCTATTCTTGGAGAT
>NC_051416.1:1125966-1126058 GCF_015228065.2 Penaeus monodon
GTTCTACAAAGAAAAATTATGACGATAAATATCCTGTAGCGAGAACAGCTGTCAGCACTTGACGGGCGTGTGAGTAATGGAGAAATGTGAAC
>NC_051416.1:1126318-1127041 GCF_015228065.2 Penaeus monodon
AAACAGCAAACTAAACGGCAAATCCAGGAAAATCTTAAAACTTAAATCACAAAATCACCCCCTCCTTCCCTCACTCCGCCTCCTCCGCCTTCCTCCACCATCTCCTCCAGCAGCATTTCTATTACCACTTCCACCTCTTCCTCTCTCTTCTTCCACCACCATCTTCACCATACCCTTTCTCTCCCTCTTTTTCCCTTACTTCCACCTCAACCTCCACCTTCTACTTCCTCCAACACCATCTTCACCTTCTTTCTCCACCTCTGTCTCTTATACCTCTCTCTCCACCTTCACCTTTTCTCTCCACCTCTGTCTCTTATACCTCCACCTCCACCTTATACCTCCATCTTCACATTCTCCTCCTCCTCGTCTACTCTCATCTCTACCTCCATCCCCTTCTTTCTCCTCCCTCTTGCTTCTCTACTTCTATCTCCACCCCCCCCCCCTCTCTTCCACCTCCGCTTGCTTCTCTACTTCTATCTCCACCCCCCCCCTTCCACCTCGAATCTCACCAACTCTACTCCTACTCCCTCCTCCACCTCCAACCCCTCCCCTCCACCATTTCACCCCCCCAGCCCCCTCCCTTTCGTCCCCTTTCCCCTCGCTTCCTCCCCTCGTTGGTGCTTGAGTATGGGGAAGTGAAATGAGGCGAAGGACAGCGTGGAACATCGCTTCCTTTACCTGTGTGTCAGAGCGCTGGTGAAAAGGGATGTTTTAACGTTCTAA
>NC_051416.1:1127141-1127521 GCF_015228065.2 Penaeus monodon
ACCACCGAAAGCCCGTCACGTAAGGGGAGAGAATCAGGGCATTTTTCCGCTCTGGCAACAGCGCACAGTGTAGCGTGCCGTGGGAATTGTGGGCGAAAAAAAAACAATGGCGCATCAGGACAACGAAACAAAAGAGAGTCCAAACGCAACCTGGATTAATATCTCGGACTGTGTCTCCTATGCTGGCTTCGTGAGGGAGCGGACACCCTCAACAGGCCTTGATAGAAAGACCCCACCGACCGGTGCCAAAACGAGGAGAAAATGTTTTGAAAGTTTATTGTGTTATTTCCTAGTGTCCTCCTTAAACTACTATCCATGTACAAGACGGAAAAAACAAGGGTTTTCTATATTTTAGAAGACAACCGCAGAGAGGACACAGA
>NC_051416.1:1128072-1128384 GCF_015228065.2 Penaeus monodon
GTTTGACAAAATACCGCAGGCGATGACTGAAAGGATTCTTGGATTGACCCTCCCACCACCGCATTCCCGCCCCCGACCGAAGGAGCAAAATTAGTCTAAAATAGCCGCATGTAGCCACGGTCGCCAGGTTCGACTATTGCTAAGACAAATGACGTGCTATTTGGGAGAAAGTTATAGCAGAGCGAATTGCATCGTTGATTAAGTAATTGCTCTGCTTGCTACTAATTGATATTGCACCGCCGTTTGCAAGGTGCAGAGGCTAGCCCGACACACGGAAATCGGCCATTACTTATTGCTTATTAGGGATGCCAT
>NC_051416.1:1128717-1129039 GCF_015228065.2 Penaeus monodon
CCTGAACCAGGAAACCACATCCGCATACCTGAAAAGATGAGGAAAATGTTAAAGCAGTCATTTTTATATAATCAAAAGGTTCATTTTCCAACGTTCTGAAACGGTCGTGGGGAAAATGATATAATTTGGCGACATAATATTTGAACAACCTCCAAAGCATTATCTTAATTGAAATTGAAATGGACATATTGAACATTTTCTTCATATAAAAGAGAAAGTGTGCCACGCAGCTTACTTAAATCCTGATGTACATGTATATAACAAACCGTGGAATATGAACAAAAAACCCTACGGTATTGCAAACCCAGCATTCATATAGCTA
>NC_051416.1:1129259-1129571 GCF_015228065.2 Penaeus monodon
CCACACACGTTTGTGCCGCAGATTTCGTTGCATCCACTCCAAAATCTAAGAATATAGCGATAATTTCATTGATAAACATTGAATGACAGCTCGCGTTCAACATCAACATGTGTCCTAAGTATATTACCAACTGTGAAAAATTATCGGACAGTTGCTAACGCGGTAAAAGTCAGGCCTTTGTGAAACGCCGAATTAACCTTTTCTATACTATTTTCTCTTCCTCCAAAAATAAACATTATTGTATCTGCATAAAGTCCGCACCTAATTACCATTTTTAAAGGTTATAATATTTGCCGATCCTATTTTAATTGA
>NC_051416.1:1130253-1130417 GCF_015228065.2 Penaeus monodon
GTTTGGGGGAAAAGTTTCAAAAGATTTCGGGGAAAAAGGGGAATAATGAGTATTTTTCCAAAATTCTTCACCATAAATTTCCAAAACCTTCCAAAACTTTTAATTTCCCTGAGTGAGTTCTCCCCATCAATTTTTTTACTTTCAGATCCTTTATTTTTTTTTTT
>NC_051416.1:1132341-1132831 GCF_015228065.2 Penaeus monodon
ACACCTAAGAAAATCACGACCTTATGAAAAAACGTAACGAAGGAAGGTAACAAGAATAAAATAGCGAAATTAACAATAACGATTTAGCATCGATCGATACTCCATTTATAGGATTTGTTTTAACAAGAAAGAAAATATTCGACTAAATCATTCACAAAGCAGCTCAGATCAAATTGTGCTAAATATGTAGATTATTTTATATAACGATGATTATACATATGACATGGCCTTATACATAGAGAACAGATATTAAAAAAAAAAATAATGATGATGTTGCGATAAAAAAACACGCATGATAATACAAACAAAAACAATATAACACAATGTAAACAAAACATTCTGTAAATTTATGCTATACATGTGCACCACGATATAAAGAATAAGTTATCTTTTGCATCGATTGCAATGTGATAAAATCCATATTGTTCATTACAAGGAAAAATATGTGCTGATAAGACAAGGTATTCGAATGTACACAAAAGAATTTTAA
>NC_051416.1:1132888-1133006 GCF_015228065.2 Penaeus monodon
CGCCGCCGTGTTTCACTGGTTTTGGTTTTCTGTGTTTGATGTTAGGAAGGGCATCCGGTCAGGCAACATACTCCAAAGGCACCGCCCTAGGGGTGTCTAAGGCGTAAACCAGGATCAC
>NC_051416.1:1133082-1133164 GCF_015228065.2 Penaeus monodon
GCAATTACGGAATATTTATTATAAATACTCGTAAAAGTACTAGCGTTACTTCTACCACGACCACTCTTACTACCATTAGTGA
>NC_051416.1:1133208-1133318 GCF_015228065.2 Penaeus monodon
GCAAATCAATACGTAAATAAATCTTCAAAAATGAAGGAACACCGTTGCTGTCGTGGCAAAAAGAAGATATACGAGACAAAAGCAAAAATAATAATTGAAGTGAAAGAAAG
>NC_051416.1:1133346-1133550 GCF_015228065.2 Penaeus monodon
ATCCCCGCGTATTCTCCGCATCGATTGCACTATCGGCAGGTATGTCACGGCGCGCCACGTCACGAGCGCTTGCTGTGTTGTTGCAACCGCTGAGTGCTGTGCCGGCCTCCTCAACAGCATTCGACCGAGCCGTTGTTTCGTGCCTAGCCGCGGTCTGTCTTGCTGCGAGAGCCTTGCGGTGGCCTATGATAAGGCTTCGTGCTG
>NC_051416.1:1133583-1134063 GCF_015228065.2 Penaeus monodon
TGCATTGTATCATACTGAGCCGTAGCCCCTAACCATTTAATACCACGAACCATGCCTCTCCCCAAAGCATTCCTTGCCCAGCGTGTCACTTCCTTTTCTCCGTGTCATGTCTCGTTTCATGCTGACCTGTGTCATGTTGCCTCGAATCATGCTGACCCCGTGTCATGTTGCCTCGAATCATGCTGACCCGTGTCATGTTGCCTCGAATCATGCTGACCCGTGTCATATTACCTCGCATTATGTTAACCCGTGCCATATTACCTCATATCACGTTGCTTCGAGTTGATCTGCGTTCAATGTCAGCTTCGTTGCTCACGCAATCTCTGCCGTGCACAGGTCAATAAACAGGGTTGATTCAGCAAACAAACCAGACGCTCATGACACACAGAGTCGAGACGGACGCAGCTGAATACTTATAATGGATCCCTGCAGAGTGGATATGATCTTATTTAAATTAACATATCTCTCTCCGGATCTTTA
>NC_051416.1:1135353-1135549 GCF_015228065.2 Penaeus monodon
AACCCTGGATTCTCAACTCCCCGTCTCAACTGGCAAAAACAGCGTAAGTGCGAGGGAGTGAGACAGTATTAAGAGCTTGATTACACTGATACTTCACTGATGTATCTGACACGTACATCTAACACGCGCCAGAATGTGACCGATGGCTCAAGAGGACTGGACTTTACGAAATTCATCGTCACGCGGCTATTGTCCA
>NC_051416.1:1135633-1136232 GCF_015228065.2 Penaeus monodon
ATTCTTGTCACTCCAAATCTCACTCACTATTTCATTTTTTAAATTCATTTTTTACATGGGGCATATCGATGGAGCTTGAGTTAAATCAGTTAAATCAAGAATCGATCACAACGTATTCCTTCCATTCTAAAAGTGAATTTGTGCATGTATTATCATATTCGTTTAGAAATGCAGTGGCAGACGCGGTATGTCAAAGAAAACGTGGCGGTGGTGTCGTGAGAGGCAGGAGAAACTATCTTAAATAATTTCGGATTATTCGCTGTAACAATTCTGATAAAAAAAAACACTCAAAACGTGTTAACGTGTATATATCTTCAAAATAAGAAAGAAAATTAAAGGGAATATAAAGAAAACTATAAATAATTCACAGACTTGCATAAAAAAAGGAAGAAAAAAATTAGATTGTATATTGTTTTGCCAACCTGACGTGTAATTCCAGCATCAATTAAGCTTAGTTTGAAGTAATAGCCTTGGGAATGATGGATGCTTATGACAGGGTATAAAACATAAGGGAAGGGGGAGGAATGGGAGAGAGGAGGGGGAAAGAGGTAATGGTGGACGGGGGCAGAAGTCGATAAAAGGAATGCCAACTTAGAAGT
>NC_051416.1:1136555-1136759 GCF_015228065.2 Penaeus monodon
TTAAAAAAAGAAAAAAAATCAAACAGACCCACTGATTCCAAAACTAACTAGCGATAAACGGCCACAATCAAGCAAAAAATCCAGCACCGACAACTGCCATGTTTACATTCGATGTTTACACTCGCAATGAAAGTTATCAATAACCCGATAGGGAGCTGTAATCCTTGCGTAGGTATAGGCTCTGCGAGAGACTTCATTACTGGT
>NC_051416.1:1137183-1138012 GCF_015228065.2 Penaeus monodon
ATACCTTGACATAATCGATCAGCGAGCAGGTAAGGGCGAGACAGAGAGGAGGGGGGGGGGAGGTACAGACCGCTGAGATATCTGCTTCCTCTACAGTGAGTAGAAAGGAGTGGATACAAATTCAAAATCCGAAAAAAAGCATATTCAAATTCACCGCATATTTGCCCCCAAGACTCGAACACATTCTAAACCAAATACATAATATTAGCTGGCTGAATCCCCATTCCATAACCGAGTCATAAGAGCCATAATTGAATATCGCCCAATCCCCACAATCACCAAGTCTAATCACCTAAAAAATAATAGCATCACCGAATTCGTCCTTCATTTATTACGCTTCACGAGTCTCATTAAAAAAAAAATAATAATAAAAATCGATATTCTTACTCTCACTAAAATATAACTGTGAAAATTTCATACAATCACTGTAACAATCGTTATGGTAATTGCCTATCCTTTTAATGATAACGATAAATACCGTAACTAACAGGGGATTTTCAGTAACAACCTAGCCTCGTATTTGAAGACCATTTCCATCTTTAAATCATTCGATGAAATAATCTAAGCTATCTCAAAATATACTTTGACAAATGCTAAAACCGTCTCTATGTCGCAGTATGACTTGAGTTGTCAATTACCTTCATTTTAGTCACGTATCATTATGATTGGTTACATTTCGTTTGATTTTTTGCTGCAAGTTTGGTCGTTTTCCGTTATTTTTCATTCAAGTCTCGAGTTTTGCGCAGTCGACTCCGTTGCCACAAGCTATGTAATAATCATCAAGATATATTTCAACTTTGGCAGGAAAATTTGTAAATCTGATATCTGT